>NC_133315.1:8837900-8887063 GCF_012295235.1 Primulina huaijiensis | reverse complement strand
TATATATAATTGTGTGTGTTTTCAAATAAAATAATTTCTAAACTTTTTATGATAATATAGTTAAAAGATATGGTTTGTATGGTTGTTAACATGTATAATTGAAAGAATTCTTTTTGTTAAAGTATAATATATACTCACACATCTTTTGTGAGTAAGTGGTGAGAAATGAGAAAACAATTAATAAACTTTTATTGATTATTAAAAAATGGTTAATTACAAGAATATAACTCCCCTATAAAATAAAATATTGATTATAAAAAAAATAGAAGATAAATAACGGACTGCAAAGTTCTTTGTTCATTGTAATTTTTTTTAAAATTTGATTGATGTACTATAAATGTGTTCTAAAAAAAAAAATCCATCAATCAATATGTTCTAAAAAAAAAAAAATTTGTTTGTGTTGGATAAGTTTCAAAGGTAGTCGAATGTATCCATTATATAAATGTTTATATATATAGACATTTATGGTAGAATGTTTGAAAAAAAAATTATGTCATTGTAAAACTTTGCAGTCACGTTAATAAAAAAAAAAAGGATTTTATTCTTCGTAAATTTTCCTATTTTGTTTTCAATATTAGTTTATTTAATTGTCTGCTTTACTAATTAGCCTTTTTCAATGAGAGTTAATATTCATTCCAACTCCATGAGTGTAAATCAGCTATTTATTAAATATTTTGACCTGAAAAAATATGGAATTGAGGCTTTTACAAAAAAATTCTCGATATTATACATGTTTGGAATCCTTGAGAAATTATCTACAACGTTGCAGAAGACATGTTAGCCTAAAAAGTTGGTTAAGATGATCAAATTGTGAAAATATCAAAAAGAGGACAAATTTACTTTCACCATGACCAGCATATAGTAAAAAAATCATAACTATTTCAATATTTAACCAAATGAGGTGAACCAAGTGGCAAAATTTATCTACAAACAATTCCACACATGTTTTCTGTTTTGAGCAGAGTCAAATTCGGTGATTAAATTCGTGGAACAAAGCATTGAAAGAAGGGACATGGAATTGAAGTTGGAGGAGATAAAGACTACTATTACAACTACATTGCATTAATAGAATTTTTTTCTTTTTTTCTCATTTGGCTTATAAATAGAGGCCTTGTGCTAGCTTGAGAATCATTTTATCTCATTGTAAAATATAGTGTGAGTGAGTATAAAAGTTCTAAGTTCCAATATATTTTTCCTTTTCCAAATTATGAGTGATGTTTTTAGTGTTGATCAAAAGTAAGTCGTGGAAAGCTAAATCTATTATGTCAAGATGAAGAGGATGAATTCTTGGTGAAGTAAGATTGTTTATATTTTGTATATTCTTTCTTTATTTCTTTTCATTTTGCTAATTTCTTTTTGTTATAGGTATAAAAATGAATTATTTGTTGTTATCAATTTACATCAAATGCTTGATACCATTGAAGTGGTTATCTTGATTTGTTGTTTAATTTTGATACAATAAATATTTCAACAATTATTATTGTTATATTATACATATATATATATATATTTATATAATTATATTATATATTTTATTTAGACGATAGCGTGGCTCTGCCGGTTGTTCTAAATGAAATATACTGATTTAATTTAACATTTATTTTATGTAGTTATATATTTATATAGTTATATATATAATCATATGTACCATATATAAAATATAGGTGAATTCGGTATTTTTTATAGTGGGAACTATATTATATTAGGTGTGTGTTTCAATATTTAATTTTCTTGGAACCATTATTTATGGTGGTTTCCTTTGTTTTACATTTAGTTAAACAATATTGCATAAACCAAGAATAAATCCTCGAGCCTTGACAAAATTTATAATTTGTAAACTTCGTTCTTGCATTTGGTAATCTATAAATTAATAAATTTAAACTTAAAATAACCTCTCTGTGGATCGATTTCGTACTTACGAAATATATTACTTGCAGACAACCTACATTTGGGTGAATTATAATTTATGTAGTAGCAGTCACCTGCAATCACACACAATAAATAATCTTTGTACCCACATCTATTTGAGTTCTAAACTGATTAGTCCTTTAAGAACCTAGACTTGGATCAGTCTAATTGACTTTCCAGGTACTGTGTTCCAAATGGTTTTTCTCGATTTGTATGTAACTGGTGAGTTGTGTGCAGGAAAAACAATATGAGTTTTAACCCTTTTCAACTGATTGCTTTTCCAATATCTATTTTGAGCTGGCTTACAGTTGTAATAATTGTAATAGCGATTTGTAGAGTGCTGATTTTTGCAGCTGAACCGTTTAGGTGACCAGCTTTTTGAATCTGTTGGACTCTCAGGGCAATATCCAATTTCATACCGTTTTGCCTTGTTCATATTTTCAGTCGATTGAACAATATGTTTACTTGTTTCAAAGATTTCTTGTACCATTGTTGATTTCACAAAGTTATTGTATTTCTCTTTGTGCTCATTCAACTTTGGCAGTGTATCACTTGCAGAGATTTCATCAATGCTATTGAAGCCCAAACCAGTTTTATCAGCAACTGATTTTTGCAAATTCTGCATTTCAGTTAGAGTGACTGATCACTTGTTCCAAGCCAGATTCAGATCAGTTTGTTTTGAAATTTTTGTTTTTAACTGCTGAATCAAGGATTGGTTTTCTGTCATTTCATCTTTTTGCTTTGCAATCTTCCTTTTCAGACTCAACAATTCAACTGACTCATCAGTTGCAGTCTTGTTGTCTTTGGGATCAGTTAGCTCAGCTTTGGCTTTTTCAAATGACAGAGCAATTTAGTTTTACTCATTAACCATGTCATGAAGTGTGGTAATGAGTTCTTCTCGTATAAAGTCATTAGAACTAAAGTCAAATGCCTGTTCACTTTTTGACTCTAGTTCTTCATCATTTGCCATTAAGCACTTAACTTCTTCTTTGTCATCACTAGAGCTGCTCGAGCTCTCAGGCTCTGACTCTTCACTGTCAGTATCTGCCCATTTTGATTTTCTTTCTTCAGCTAGCAGGACTTCATGTTTCTTCTTGAATGATCTTTTATCATTCTTATCTCTTCTTTTGTATTCAACTGATTTCTTCCCTTTTTCAGTTGAATGTTTACTGTCCTTCTATGGTTTTGGACAGTCAGCAATAAAGTGTCCTTGCTTTCCACAATTGAAGCAAGAGTTTGTTTTTTTTTTATATTTTTTCTCCTGATAGTGTCGTTGGAATGAACCTTGATTTCTTCTCATGAATTTACCAAATTTGTTCACAAATAATGACATAGCATCATTACTCAACTGAACCAGTTGGTTCATGTTTGATAGCACTAAGAGCAGTTGTGATTTGTGGAGTAGATGTCTCTCCTTCTCTTGTCTGCAATTCATGCTCATAGGTTTTGAGATCAGCAAACAAATCATGTAACTCAACCTTATTCAGGTCCTTTGACACTCTCATAGCCATGGTTTTGACATCCCATTCCTTGGGAAGACCTCGAACAACCTTCAGCGCAACTTCTTATTTTGAATAAACTTTTCCAAGTGCATTCAGTTCATTTATAATGCCGCTGACTCTTTCATCGTACTCGTTCATGGACTCTCCAGTCTTCATTTTAATATTGCCAAAATTCTGAACAATAACTGAGAGTTTATTTTCTTTTGTCTGCTCATTTCCTTTGCACAGCTGGATCAGTTTCTCCCAAATCTCTTTCGCTATTCTGCACATCTTTATTTTACTGAAAGTAATTTTATCCAGTGTCTTGTACATAATATGTAGTGCCCAATATCAGTACACGTAAATCCCATGAATTTATTTAATTATTAAATCATTTAATTAATTTTAAAGCGAGTCCTAGTAGAGCATGATTTATTTAAATACATTATTTTAAATTATTCATGTTTATGTGATGCACGTTAAAATATTTTTCGAGTATCATGTTTCAGGCGATTATTCGATGCGGGATCGAGGAGAGACCGGTGACGATTTTGGCAATTTAAAATGTGTTATTTATTTTAAGTTGAAGATGTGGCATTTTTAAATAATTTATTCAGTTTAGTATTTTAAAAGTCTAGTTTATTGATTTTTGTGATTTTAGAATCTTAAAACTTTTAAAGTCTAGCACTTATGCATATCATTTTTTTTATTAAGGGATTTTAGTGAAGTTAGTCTTTCACTAAGATTTTTCTATTAGCATTTTATTTGCATTGTGATTAGCAACTTTTAATTAGCCTTATTAACTCCTAATTAAACAATATTCCCCCTTTATTATATTAATATACACGACATACACACATATATCCCACAATACACACACATACACATCTATTCATTCATACTTTTTTGAGAAGAAACCTAGGGTTCATATATATACAGCAGCAGCCGCCCCTTTTCTCTCAAATTCCAGCAAGGTTTTGTTGTGATTTCTTCAAAGAAAATCGAACCACCATCGTCCAGGATCAAGCCTCGCTTCCTTTCCGCTTCGGTATCGTCGTCACGGTATTTCTAATTATCAAAAGGCACGTATATTCTGTTATTTCTGCATCGATCTTGTCGTAGTAGTAAAAATATATGTGTGACGTAGAAGTTTGAGCAGAAAATTCATCGAATGCGTTTTGAAATATTTTGGATCTGAAATTTCGTAATTAGCTGTTCTGTTGAAAACTGCGATTTTTCAGTCGGGATTTTGAGAATACTTTCAATACAAAAAATGTAGACTTTTTGATACCTTCGATTTGATATAAAATTCGACTTATTTGGATAAAAATTGAGTGAGTTATGATGTTTTTCGTGGGACTGCTCAAACTGCATTTTCAGAAAATATTGATGTTGAGGCGTTCTTGAAGTGTATATGTTGCAGGCTTCGTTGGGGATCGACGGGTGATCGTTGCTGCGTATATGTATATTGGTAATGATGTTAGGAGTATTTTTGAGGTTTCGTTTCATGTCAATAGGCAGTTGATTTAATTAGAAGTCGTAGGAAACGATTTGATGTCAATTGCCGTTATTTTTGTGTCGTATGTGTCGAAGGGTGAACGTCGTTGCTTTGGGGCGTTTGTACGAGTTGGGTCAATGTTTTGGCATCCTAGGATGGTCTCGTGGTGTCGGTTCGTGGTCCGTATAATCGAGTCTAGAATTATGAACTTTTCGTGTACAGATTTTTCGTGAGTTTCAGAGTTGCGCACGTACACGGACCCAGGCACGGGGTCCGTGCCTTTGATTTTTTCTTGGTGCCATTTTTGCGTGTCGACACGGACCCCCACACGGACCAGGGCACGGGGTCCGTGCCTTTGTTTCTTCTTGGTGTCAAAAATTTGCGAAGCTACACGGACCCCTACACGGACCCTAGCACGGGGTCCGTGTCCCTCCTTCTTTTCGATAGGTCCTTTAGCGAACCTACACGGACCCGTAGCCGGACCTGGGCACGGGGTCCGTGTACCACCTGTTTTGGGAAAAATGTAATGTTTATTTTAAGGTTTGATGTCATGGTTTAGTGCAACGATTTACAAAGTCGAGTCATGGGAATTTTAGAATGTCCTAAGGAATTGAATGAACACGCAAGTAAGCATGACCAATACGTCTAAGCTATGCAAGTTAAGTATGTAAATTCATGTTAGTATGTGCAGCAACGGCCCTGATCGAAGTCCAACTAATCCCTCAACGTCAAGTAAGTACGTTTGACGTGCAAGAAAATATTTTAAGTTTTTGAGGTATGCTAAATGTCTTGTGACCAAATTACGTTTAGGATTGGAAAGCGTTAAATTATGAACGGGGACCAATCCGCCCGTTAAATTATGAACGGGTTTAGATCGAGATTGGAAAGCGTTAAATTATGAACGTGGTCCAATTAGCCCGTTAAATTATGAACGGGGATCTCATGTATGTGGCAGCGGATACTTCCCTGTCATCCCAGTACTGTGGTTTAGTCTGATCAGGCGAATTATATTATGGCTCACTTGCTTTGAATCATGCCGCTACGAAAAATGATGAAGTTATGTATGTTCAAGTATGTTCAAGTATGCAAGCATGTTAAGAAAGTTTATGTTGACGGCACGTCTATTTATGTACGTACGTATGTTCAAGTTCATTTTGCAAGTTCAAGTTTCAAGTATGTATGTCCTATTTTAAAGTTGCTTGTGGTTTTATTATGTATTACTTGCTATCCCAGTTTATACGTGTTGAGTCTTTAGACTCACTAGACTTGATCGATGCAGGTGAGGATGTCTATGAGGAGACAGGAGGTAGCGACCAAGGAGCAGGCTTGGACTGAGCGGGAGGCTAAACCCGAGGACCGCCCACGTCATTTTTAATATTTTTATGCAAGTTTAAATTTACTCTGATTTTATGTTTTGATGCGAGATGTTTTAAACAAGCTTTTCTTTTAACAAAATTTTATTGGTGATGGATGATTCCAAAGATATTTTTATGCACGATGAGTTGACGACCGTATGGATGTTTATATTTAATAAAATTTTTAATTTTTCCACAAATTTTAAGTAGAAAAAGTACGGTACGTCATAGTTGGTATCAGAGCGGTGTTCTTGTAAAGGGTTATGCCTACTGCCAGTCGCAAGAAGCTCTCGAAGTCACACCTCAAGTCTAGAGTTTTAAAATTTTGCATTATGTATGTAGTTAGCATTGAATCATGATTTCGGCATGTCCATGTTTTAAGTTAAATTTCGTGCATCTTAGAATATTGTTATTATAATCATGCATATTGGGTTTACGTGTTGGGTAAATTGTTGGAACAGTATGCCTCCCAGACGTCTGATTAACCGGGAAGTTAGGGATGAGAACAGAGAGCATCGCGATGAGGAGAGGGTCACTCCTCCTCGTCCACCTCCGGATATGCAGGCGCAGATGCTTGCAGGTATGACGCAGTTCTTCGCGCAGTTTGCGGGGAACCAGGCTGCAGCAGTGGGTGCAGGGGAGGGGCCCAGGCCTGAGGCTGTCTACGAGAGGCTCAGAAGGATGAGTCCAAAGGAGTTCTCGGGTACCACTGACCCGATGATAGCGGAAGGATGGATTAAGTCCATCGAGGTAATCTTTGATTTTATGGAACTGGCCGATGCTGATAGGGTCAGGTGTGCCACGTTTCTTCTGTCAGGGGAAGCTAGACTATGGTGGGAGAGTGCGTCGGTGGTAGTTAACTTGCAGACCTTGTCTTGGGCTGGATTCAAGGAAGTGTTCTTCGCCAAGTACTTCACTGAGGAAGTACGATCAAGACTGACTTGGGAATTTATGACGCTGCGACAAGGAGACAGCTGTAATGCCCGAGATTCTAGTACTGTAATCAGATATTGATTAATTGACAGAATTGAGATTTCAGGAGCTAAAATAAGACGTGAAAGGAGAAGCCGGGAGTCGGTGTATTATAAGCCAAGAGGTTGGACAGAACATTTGGCGCCCGAGCGGTAGGAAAAGACCGCCCGAGCGCCAATGTTGAACAAGAGGAATACTCGGACTGAAGGTTCGGCGCCCGAGCGGTAGTTTGTGACCGCCCGAGCGCCAATGGTCGATAAGGCTATGTCTCGGACAGAACATCTCGCGCCCGAGCGGTAGAATATTACCGCCCGAGCGCCAGGAGATGTTCAACTGAGTTTCTCGGCAGAAACTTCCGTGCCCGAGCGGTAACTTATGTCCGCCTGAGCGCGAGACGTGCTGAACATGCAATGAGCCACTTGGTCTCCACATGCAATATATATATTTATAGCAAATTCATTTCCTCTTCAGAATTCCGAGAAAAGGGTCGTGGGAGGTTAAGAAATAATCCTTACGCATTTTTGATATTTAGGTTTGTGATTTGGGAAGATCCGGCCGTCCGAATTACAATCCGACTTCAGTACTGTGTTTCTATCGGCGCAGGTTACAACTAGACGTAAGTTTTGTTACATTTAGACATGATTTGAAATTATGACATTTCCAGAATCAGATGTGATTGATATATAGTGTTCTTGATATAGTAGACATCGTATAATTGAAGTCAGATCGAAGAACAGATTCTGCATGTAATTGTTATGATTTTCGGAGTTGATTTGATTGAGATTCGATATCAGAGTTGTATTGTTATTGATTATGAGTTTGGTTATTTTATCTGTGATGTTGAGAGTGACAGGGTTATCGATACTATATTATTATGCCGTCGAAACATCAGTAGAATGATATTGATCAGATTCAGTATTGATTGAAATGGTATTTTTGTATCGTGACATTGATAAGATTGTGTTTTGATTTGAGTATTGATCAGAACAGGTATTGAATAGAGTTATATATTGATATTGTGCCTGTTCGATATTGTCATTGCCAGATTAGGTATGGAGAGAGTTGAATTCAAGACTTCGACTTCGTCAATCGGAAGATAAAGGTATAAATTAATGTTGAGTTGGGATTGCACAACTCGAGTGAGGTTTGACTCGAGTTTCCCTAAATCACATACTTTATTCTATTGCATTGATATTTGCAATGAATGAATGAATTGATATGCTTGTTCTATTGATTTATAGATAGCAGGTATTAAATGATTGGTCTTGTGACAGAAGGGCCGGATAGTGAGGAATCGTCATTGGCCCATTGCACTTTGTCACATGATAGTGTATGGCGGAAGTGCCATAGTCTTTGACGGATGGGTCAGGACATCGGACGTTTGATCATATCGAAGTGGATAGAATTGGAGTTGCTTCTATTACTGATGTTCGATATGGAAAGGGCCAAAGTTCGTGAATAAGAACGTACCACCACCCCGATCGGGAGTGTAGGTGGGTGTATGTTCTTATACAGATCGGGATCCCTAGATTAGGACTGAGTTGAGTCTGAGTCTGAGAATCACGGAGAGTGATTCATTGCTTGATATTGAATTATGTTCCTGATTATGGTACATCTTTAGAATATGATTTATTATTGATATTGATTCATGTTTTGGATATTGATACATGCGATGAATAGTTGATTCATATTTCTGATTTTGATACATGTTATGAATGCCTGTGATATGCTTTTATATTGTTTATATGATTGCATGTATACATGATTTATACTGAGAATGTAATTCTCACCGGAGTTATCCGGCTGTTGTCTTGTTTGTATGTGTGCATGACCACAGGTGGGACAGGATCAGGGTCAAGAAGAGAACGAGGCTGAACTAGATAGCGTGGAGATCCGGGCTCAGAATTAAATTAGGACTCAACACTGATATGTAGTTGAACCTAGATGAATTATAGTAGACAATACAGGATTTGCATGATTATATTTATTATGTATTTCGGATTGATTTACATTACGTTTCCGCTTTGCATTTAAAAAAAAAAATTTATACCATGTTATATAATTGATTGAATAATTCCTAGGAATGATTAAAATTGGAATTAGCGTCCGGGTCCCCACAACAGGTGGTATCAGAGCAATAGGTCCAGAACTGTAGGTTTTGAAGATTGAGATAGAAGCCAGTGAGCGGGGTAGAATGAATTTTCTTTCCTTGCATGTGTTTGCTAGCATGTGATTTATTATAATGTTGAATTACATTATGTAAGCTAGCATGATATTAGGTTTTACTGCTTTTAAATACATGTTACCTGAATATCTGAGATGATTTGGTAATGTGTCTGATTTGGAAATGAATCAGAACCCATTCTTGATCAGAGGTAAGCTGATCAGAAAGGGACTGAGACGGATTTGTCTCATATGATTGCTAACTCTTGTGATCATCAGATATTCCTCCTCGAAGAATTTCAGAACGAGGTAGTACTTCGACTGATCAGATGGATGTGTCAGAAACTCCGATGGAAATACAGTTGAAACAGTTTCAGTCATTTCAACCACCGATTTTGAAGGGTACTGAGACATCTGAGGATTGTGAGAATTTGCTAGATGATATAGAGATACTGTTTGAGTCACTTGATTATTCAGATGAACGGAGAATTAAACTAGTGCCCAATCAATTACAAGAAATTGCAAGAAGTTGGTGGATCGCAACCAAAAGAGTATTAGCACAGCGGGGTACAGTGATCAGGTGGAAAGTTTTTAAAGCTGAATTCTATCGAAGATTTTTCCCAGGATCGTATAGAGAGGACAAAAGAGTAGAGTTTGAGAATTTGAAACAGGGCCAACTGAATATTGAAGAATATGTTGCTAAATTCTCTACCTTATTGCGTTTTGCTCCTCTTATAGATGGGAATGATGAAGCTGTAGCGGACCAGTTCATCAACGGATTGAATCCTGAGATATTTGCCTTGATGAAGGTAGAGCGACCCCATCATTTTGCTGATGCTTTGAATAAAGCAAAGCTAGTTGAGGTGAGTCTGATTCGACAACGAGGTAGGTTGGATGTGATCCGACCACAGACACAGCAATCCCCTCTCAAAATTGATAGTGGTAGTACGAGTGGGAAGCGGGATTTGGTGAAAGCTCGAAAGAAACAGTTTAAGAAGTTAGGAAGCGGACCGAGCGGTGCATCTAGCTCCAGTGGTTCTAGCCCGAGTTATACTGGAGTTTATTGCAGAACCTGTGGAGGGAGACATCCCACAGAGCAATGCCAGGGAGTGGCTGGTAGTTGCCGTATCTGCAGACAGCAGGGACACTTTGCTAGAGTTTTTCCACTGAGAGGTTCCCGAAGATTTCAGGGAGCAGAATCATCTGGTTGTAGTGACCGAGGAACAGACCCAGGAAGCACTTGATGATATAGTAACAGATAGCTGTTCTTTTATGATTATCTTGCGTATGTATTAAGAAATATTAATACATCTTATACATGATTTTGTATGAATTGCATTGAGACATGCTTTATCTATTGGGTCTGTATTTACTGTAGTATTGATCTCTTTACCTTTTGGGGAAAAGTTTGATATCAGTGAATTCTGTGAAACATTGTCTACTGCAGTAGGATGAGAATGAGATTGAGTTAGCTTGTATTGTACTTATGTTGTCTGATTCGGACTACATGATTGATATTGATATGTTGACCAAGTACGGAATTATTGTAGATTCTTACTAGGAGATGGTAAGATTTGGACCTGAAATGGCCAAAGAATGAACGAGGTACGGTAAGGATTCTCGATTTTGAATTCCTTTGATTTCCGTATCAATTATGATTCGATGATTATCGAAAGAAATGGAGTTATTCCTTATGTATTCAGTTGATTACTGAAATTGAGTATACCATAGACTGATCTGTCAGTAGCAGGAGAATTACTAAAGTCTTCCCAGATGAGATTAGAGATTTGCCTTATATCAGGAAGAATGATTTCAGCCTTGATTTAATACCAGGTACTGGTTTTATTTTAGAATTCCGTACAGAATGACACTGATTGAGTGGAAAGAATTGAAATATCAGTTAGACGATTTACTGCCTGAGAATCATATATGATTGAATGTTTCTTTGTGAGATACTTCAGTTCTGATTATGGGTTGATGAATCCTATGTTCAGAAAGATTCTGATGATTTTATGCCGTTTATCTATGATGTTTTGATATATTCCCAGCATATGACTGAATCGAATATTTTATATTGCATATCTGAGAACTGAGATTGTTGTATACAGCAATTGTTCAGATATGAATCTTGACTGAAACAGATTGTATTCGGGGTATGTGTTATCCATAGATATTGTACCGATTGATCTTAGCACAGTTGAGGCCATGATCAGTGGCTGAGAACGACATCGATGTCAGAATGTCAGAAATGTCAAAATTCATAGTTGCATGAGTTTATTAGATCAGTATAGATGATTGATATTTCGAAGCTGATCCGATATTGCTGTTGTTCTAAATCCATGTTTGATACAGATGGTAGTACATTGTTGAGATTATATACAGTTCAAGCTGAATCAAAGCTGATTTTGAAAATTACAGCAGTTCAGAAGTTTGATCAGACTGTTCAGAACTTGATTTCGATAGTCAGAACAGGGTGTCAATCAGAATATCAGGTAGGTAATACTGTACTATATGTGAATAACCGACTTGTTTGTACCGAATATTTCGAGTCTGAAATGATAAATATGGTCAGAAGCGCACAGTAGTTGATTCAGTGTTCTTTCTGGTGGCAGAAAAGGTATGATAATTTGAAAAGATAGTTTTGATATAAACAAATAAGATTAGTTGTGGCAGAATTTGTACTGATACGTCTGAATCGCCGACAGATAAAGACAGAAAGATAGAAACCAGGAGATGGGTTATATAGATTATTGATTCCTGAATAGAAATGGGAGTACCTTTCTATGAATTTTGTGACGAAACTGCTGAAATCTTTCCAAGATTGTGCTATAATGTGATGTGATTTTGTATAGAAAGATGTACCAATATGACTAAACGACGGAGATTTATGTCAAAGAAGTGGTTAGATTGCACTAAATGCCAAAGTTGATTATATCATACTATGATTTTCGGTTGATATTGTACTTTTGGCAGAGTATACAACAAGATCTTTCACATATCATCTACAGATTGACGGATAGTCGGAGTGAACTGTCTAGACACTGAAGGATATCTGTGGAGCTGTAGTGCTTGATTTTAGCACTAGTTGACAAGATTCATTGTCATTTTATGAATCGTACAACCATAGCTATCAGATGCGTATCGCGATCGCATCATTCGAGACATTGTACAGTGATACCTGTAAAATTTCCTTTATATGGAAATAATATCTCGGTGATACCTGAGACTGGATCCGATAGGATCAGGATCTGAGAAAGAGCGTGAAGCTGATTCAGAAGCAAATGAAGACAACTCAGAATAAACGGATTAAATAAGCCAATGTTGGATGATGACTGTTGGTATTTGAGGCCGAGGATTGGATATAACCTTGACAGGGATTAATAGATTTGGTAGGAGATGATGGTGTTAATTTATCCTGAGCTGTTGATTGGTATATACGGAGGTTGTATAACCAGTATTTTGAGATTGATTTTATCAATGCTATTTCGAGTGGTATTATGATATTATACTTTTTGACCTATTATTCAAGTTTGGAACCAGAAATCTGTGATNGGTAGGAGATGATGGTGTTAATTTATCCTGAGCTGTTGATTGGTATATACGGAGGTTGTATAACCAGTATTTTGCGATTGATTTTATCAATGCTATTTCGAGTGGTATTATGATATTATACTTTTTGACCTATTATTCCAGTTTGGAACCAGAAATCTGTGAAAGAAATAATTCAGAAAAAAGACTATTCCACTTGTAAAGTTCAATGGAGTCATCATGGCACGGAAGAAGTCACCTGGGAGACCGAAGCAGACATGAGGCAGGAATTCCCAGAGTTATTTCTTTCTGATATGATGTGATTGCCTGTGATTTCGGGGACGAAATCGGATCTTAGGGGGGGAGAAATGTAATGCCCGAGATTCTAGTACTGTAATCAGATATTGATTAATTGACAGAATTGAGATTTCAGGAGCTAAAATAAGACGTGAAAGGAGAAGCCGGGAGTCGGTGTATTATAAGCCAAGAGGTTGGACAGAACATTTGGCGCCCGAGCGGTAGGAAAAGACCGCCCGAGCGCCAATGTTGAACAAGAGGAATACTCGGACAGAAGGTTCGGCGCCCGAGCGGTAGTTTGTGATCGCCCGAGCGCCAATGGTCGATAAGGCTATGTCTCGGACAGAACATCTCGCGCCCCAGCGGTAACTTATGTCCGCCCGAGCGCGAGACGTGCTGAACATGCAATGAGCCACTTGGTCTCCACATGCAATGTATATATTTATAGCAAATTCATTTCCTCTTCAGAATTCCGAGAAAAGGGTCGTGGGAGGTTAAGAAATAATCCTTACGCATTTTTGATATTTAGATTTGTGATTTGGGAAGATCCGGCCGTCCGAATTACAATCCGACTTCAGTACTGTGTTTCTATCGGCGCAGGTTGCAACTAGACGTAAGTTTTGTTACGTTTAGACATGATTTGAAATTATGACATTTCCAGAATCAGATGTGATTGATATATAGTGTTCTTGATATAGTAAACATCGTATAATTGAAGTTAGATCGAAGAACAGATTCTGCATGTAATTGTTATGATTTTCGGAGTTGATTTGATTGAGATTCGATATCAGAGTTGTATTGTTATTGATTATGAGTTTGGTTATTATATCTGTGATGTTGAGAGTGACAGGGTTATCGATACTATATTATTATGCCGTCGAAACATCAGTAGAATGATATTGATCAGATTCAGTATTGATTGAAATGGTATTTTTGTATCGTGACATTGATAAGATTGTGTTTTGATTTGAGTATTGATCAGAACAGGTATTGAATAGAGTTATATATTGATATTGTGCCTGTTTNGTATAATTGAAGTTAGATCGAAGAACAGATTCTGCATGTAATTGTTATGATTTTCGGAGTTGATTTGATTGAGATTCGATATCAGAGTTGTATTGTTATTGATTATGAGTTTGGTTATTATATCTGTGATGTTGAGAGTGACAGGGTTATCGATACTATATTATTATGCCGTCGAAACATCAGTAGAATGATATTGATCAGATTCAGTATTGATTGAAATGGTATTTTTGTATCGTGACATTGATAAGATTGTGTTTTGATTTGAGTATTGATCAGAACAGGTATTGAATAGAGTTATATATTGATATTGTGCCTGTTCGATATTGTCATTGCCAGATTGGGTATGGAGAGAGTTGAATTCGAGACTTCGACTTCGTCAAACGGAGAAGATAAAGGTATAAATTAATGTTGAGTTGGGATTGCACAACTCGAGTGAGGTTTGACTCGAGTTTCCCTAAATCACATACTTTATTCTATTGCATTGATATTTGCAATGAATGAATGAATTGATATGCTTGTTCTATTGATTTATAGATAGCAGGTATTAAATGATTGGTCTTGTGACAGAAGGGCCGGATAGTGAGGAATCGTCATTGGCCCATTGCACTTTGTCACATGATAGTGTATGGCGGAAGTGCCATAGTCTTTGACGGATGGGTCAGGACATCGGACGTTTGATCATATCGAAGTGGATAGAATTGGAGTTGCTTCTATTACTGATGTTAGATATGGAAAGGGCCAAAGTTCGTGAATAAGAACGTACCACCACCCCGATCGGGAGTGTAGGTGGGTGTATGTTCTTATACAGATCGGGATCCCTAGATTAGGACTGAGTCGAGTCTGAGTCTGAGAATCACGGAGAGTGATTCATTGCTTGATATTGAATTATGTTCCTGATTATGGTACATCTTTAGAATATGATTTATTATTGATATTGATTCATGTTTCGGATATTGATACATGTGATGAATAGTTGATTCATATTTCTGATTTTGATACATGTTATGAATGCCTGTGATATGCTTTTATATTGTTTATATGATTGCATGTATACATGATTTGTACTGCGAATGTAATTCTCACCGGAGTTATCCGGCTGTTGTCTTGTTTGTATGTGTGCATGACCACAGGTGGGACAGGATCAGGGTCAAGAAGAGAACGAGGCTGGACTAGATAGTGTGGAGATCCGGGCTCAGAATTAAATTAGGACTCAACACTGATATGTAGTTGAACCTAGATGAATTATAGTAGACAATACTGGATTTGTATGTTTATATTTATTATGTATTTCGGATTGATTTACATTACGTTTCCGCTTTGCATTTAAAAAAAAAAAATTTAGACCCTGTTATATAATTGATTGAATAATTTCTAGGAATGATTAAAATTGGAATTAGCGTCCGGGTCCCCACAACAGGTGGTATCAGAGCAATAGGTCCAGAACTGTAGGTTTTGAAGACTGAGATAGAAGCTAGTGAGCGGGGTAGAATGAATTTTCTTTCCTTGCATGTGTTTGCTAGCATGTGATTTATTATAATGTTGAATTACATTATGTAAGCTAGCATGATATTAGGTTTTACTGCTTTTAAATACATGTTACCTGAATATCTGAGATGATTTGGTAATGTGTCTGATTTGGAAATGAATCAGAACCCATTCTTGATCAGAGGTAAGCTGATCAGAAAGGGACTGAGACGGATTTGTCTCATATGATTGCTAACTCTTGTGATCATCAGATATTCCTCCTCGAAGAATTTCAGAACGAGGTAGTACTTCGACTGATCAGATGGATGTGTCAGAAACTCCGATGGAAATACAGTTGAAACAGTTTCAGTCATTTCAACCACCGATTTTGAAGGGTACTGAGACATCTGAGGATTGTGAGAATTTGCTAGATGATATAGAGATACTGTTTGAGTCACTTGATTATTCAGATGAACGGAGAATTAAACTAGTGCCCAATCAATTACAAGAAATTGCAAGAAGTTGGTGGATCGCAACCAAAAGAGTATTAGCACAGCGGGGTACAGTGATCAGGTGGAAAGTTTTTAAAGCTGAATTCTATCGAAGATTTTTCCCAGGATCGTATAGAGAGGACAAAAGAGTAGAGTTTGAGAATTTGAAACAGGGCCAACTGAATATTGAAGAATATGTTGCTAAATTCTCTACCTTATTGCGTTTTGCTCCTCTTATAGATGGGAATGATGAAGCTGTAGCGGACCAGTTCATCAACGGATTGAATCCTGAGATATTTGCCTTGATGAAGGTAGAGCGACCCCATCATTTTGCTGATGCTTTGAATAAAGCAAAGCTAGTTGAGGTGAGTCTGATTCGACAACGAGGTAGGTTGGATGTGATCCGACCACAGACACAGCAATCCCCTCTCAAAATTGATAGTGGTAGTACGAGTGGGAAGCGGGATTTGGTGAAAGCTCGAAAGAAACAGTTTAAGAAGTTAGGAAGCGGACCGAGCGGTGCATCTAGCTCCAGTGGTTCTAGCCCGAGTTATACTGGAGTTTATTGCAGAACCTGTGGAGGGAGACATCCCACAGAGCAATGCCAGGGAGTGGCTGGTAGTTGCCGTATCTGCAGACAGCAGGGACACTTTGCTAGAGTTTTTCCACTGAGAGGTTCCCGAAGATTTCAGGGAGCAGAATCATCTGGTTGTAGTGACCGAGGAACAGACCCAGGAAGCACTTGATGATATAGTAACAGATAGCTGTTCTTTTATGATTATCTTGCGTATGTATTAAGAAATATTAATACATCTTATACATGATTTTGTATGAATTGCATTGAGACATGCTTTATCTATTGGGTCTGTATTTACTGTAGTATTGATCTCTTTACCTTTTGGGGAAAAGTTTGATATCAGTGAATTCTGTGAAACATTGTCTACTGCAGTAGGATGAGAATGAGATTGAGTTAGCTTGTATTGTACTTATGTTGTCTGATTCGGACTACATGATTGATATTGATATGTTGACCAAGTACGGAATTATTGTAGATTCTTACTAGGAGATGGTAAGATTTGGACCTGAAATGGCCAAAGAATGAACGAGGTACGGTAAGGATTCTCGATTTTGAATTCCTTTGATTTCCGTATCAATTATGATTCGATGATTATCGAAAGAAATGGAGTTATTCCTTATGTATTCAGTTGATTACTGAAATTGAGTATACCATAGACTGATCTGTCAGTAGCAGGAGAATTACTAAAGTCTTCCCAGATGAGATTAGAGATTTGCCTTATATCAGGAAGAATGATTTCAGCCTTGATTTAATACCAGGTACTGGTTTTATTTTAGAATTCCGTACAGAATGACACTGATTGAGTGGAAAGAATTGAAATATCAGTTAGACGATTTACTGCCTGAGAATCATATATGATTGAATGTTTCTTTGTGAGATACTTCAGTTCTGATTATGGGTTGATGAATCCTATGTTCAGAAAGATTCTGATGATTTTATGCCGTTTATCTATGATGTTTTGATATATTCGCAGCATATGACTGAATCGAATATTTTATATTGCATATCTGAGAACTGAGATTGTTGTATACAGCAATTGTTCAGATATGAATCTTGACTGAAACAGATTGTATTCGGGGTATGTGTTATCCATAGATATTGTACCGATTGATCTTAGCACAGTTGAGGCCATGATCAGTGGCTGAGAACGACATCGATGTCAGAATGTCAGAAATGTCAAAATTCATAGTTGCATGAGTTTATTAGATCAGTATAGATGATTGATATTTCGAAGCTGATCCGATATTGCTGTTGTTCTAAATCCATGTTTGATACAGATGGTAGTACATTGTTGAGATTATATACAGTTCAAGCTGAATCAAAGCTGATTTTGAAAATTACAGCAGTTCAGAAGTTTGATCAGACTGTTCAGAACTTGATTTCGATAGTCATAACAGGGTGTCAATCAGAATATCAGGTAGGTAATACTGTACTATATGTGAATAACCGACTTGTTTGTACCGAATATTTCGAGTCTGAAATGATAAATATGGTCAGAAGCGCACAGTAGTTGAGTCAGTGTTCTTTCTGGTGGCAGAAAAGGTATGATAATTTGAAAAGATAGTTTTGATATAAACAAATAAGATTAGTTGTGGCAGAATTTGTACTGATACGTCTGAATCGCCGACAGATAAAGACAGAAAGATAGAAACCAGGAGATGGGTTATATATATTATTGATTCCTGAATAGAAATGGGAGTACCTTTCTATGAATTTTGTGACGAAACTGCTGAAATCTTTCCAAGATTGTGCTATAATGTGATGTGATTTTGTATAGAAAGATGTACCAATATGACTAAACGACGGAGATTTATGTCAAAGAAGTGGTTAGATTGCACTAAATGCCAAAGTTGATTATATCATACTATGATTTTCGGTTGATATTGTACTTTTAGCAGAGTATACAACTAGATCTTTCACATATCATCTACAGATTGACGGATAGTCGGAGTGAACTATCTAGACACTGAAGGATATCTGTGGAGCTGTAGTGCTTGATTTTAGCACTAGTTGACAAGATTCATTGTCATTTTATGAATCGTACAACCATACCTATCAGATGCGTATCGCGATCGCATCATTCGAGACATTGTACAGTGATACCTGTAAAATTTCCTTTATATGGAAATAATATCCCGGTGATACCTGAGACTGGATCCGATAGGACCAGGATCTGAGAAAGAGCGTGAAGCTGATTCAGAAGCAAATGAAGACAACTCAGAATAAACAGATTAAATAAGCCAACGTTGGATGATGACTGTTGGTATTTGAGGCCGAGGATTGGATATAACCTTGACAGGGATTAATAGATTTGGTAGGAGATGATGGTGTTAATTTATCCTGAGCTGTTGATTGGTATATACGGAGGTTGTATAACCAGTATTTTGCGATTGATTTTATCAATGCTATTTCGAGTGGTATTATGATATTATACTTCTTGACCTATTATTCCAGTTTGGAACCAGAAATCTGTGAAAGAAATAATTCAGAAAAAAGACTATTCCACTTGTAAAGTTCAATGGAGTCATCATGGCACGGAAGAAGTCACCTGGGAGACCGAAGCAGACATGAGGCAGGAATTCCCAGAGTTATTTCTTTCTGATATGATGTGATTGCCTGTGATTTCGGGGACGAAATCAGATCTTAGGGGGGGAGAAATGTAATGCCCGAGATTCTAGTACTGTAATCAGATATTGATTAATTGACAGAATTGAGATTTCAGGAGCTAAAATAAGATGTGAAAGGAGAAGCCGGGAGTCGGTGTATTATAAGCCAAGAGGTTGGACAGAACATTTGGCGCCCGAGCGGTAGGAAAATACCGCCCGAGCGCCAATGTTGAACAAGAGGAATACTCGGACAGAAGGTTCGGCGCCCGAGCGGTAGTTTGTGACCGCCCGAGCGCCAATGGTCGATAAGGCTATGTCTCGGACAGAACATCTCGCGCCCGAGCGGTAGAATATTACCGCCCGAGCGCTAGGAGATGTTCAGCTGAGTATCTCGGCAGAAACTTCCGCGCCTGAGCGGTAACTTATGTCCGCCCGAGCGCGAGACATGCTGAACATGCAATGAGCCACTTGGTCTCCACATGCAATATATATATTTATAGCAAATTCATTTCCTCTTCAGAATTCCGAGAAGAGGGTCGTGGGAGGTTAAGAAATAATCCTTACGCATTTTTGATATTTAGGTTTGTGATTTGGGAAGATCCGGCCGTCCGAATTACAATCCGACTTCACTCGGCGCAGGTTACAACTAGACGTAAGTTTTGTTACATTTAGACATGATTTGAAATTATGACATTTCCAGAATCAGATGTGATTGATATATAGTGTTCTTGATATAGTAGACATCGTATAATTGAAGTTAGATCGAAGAACAGATTCTGCATGTAATTGTTATGATTTTCGGAGTTGATTTGATTGAGATTCGATATCAGAGTTGTATTGTTATTGATTATGAGTTTGGTTATTATATCTGTGATGTTGAGAGTGACAGGGTTATCGATACTATATTATTATGCCGTCGAAACATCAGTAGAATGATATTGATCAGATTCAGTATTGATTGAAATGGTATTTTTGTATCGTGACATTGATAAGATTGTGTTTTGATTTGAGTATTGATCAGAACAGGTATTGAATAGAGTTATATATTGATATTGTGCCTGTTCGATATTGTCATTGCCAGATTGGGTATGGAGAGAGTTGAATTCGAGACTTCGACTTCGTCAAACGGAGAAGATAAAGATATAAATTAATGTTGAGTTGGGATTGCACAACTCGAGTGAGGTTTGACTCGAGTTTCCCTAAATCACATACTTTATTCTATTGCATTGATATTTGCAATGAATGAATGAATTGATATGCTTGTTCTATTGATTTATAGATAGCAGGTATTAAATGATTGGTCTTGTGACAGAAGGGCCGGATAGTGAGGAATCGTCATTGGCCCATTGCACTTTGTCACATGATAGTGTATGGCGGAAGTGCCATAGTCTTTGACGGATGGGTCAGGACATCGGACGTTTGATCATATCGAAGTGGATAGAATTGGAGTTGCTTCTATTACTGATGTTAGATNGGATATTGATACATGCGATGAATAGTTGATTCATATTTCTGATTTTGATACATATTATGAATGCCTGTGATATGCTTTTATATTGTTTATATGATTGCATGTATACATGATTTATACTGAGAATGTAATTCTCACCGGAGTTATCCGGCTGTTGTCTTGTTTGTATGTGTGCATGACCACAAGTGGGACAGGATCAGGTTCAAGAAGAGAACGAGGCTGGACTAGATAGCGTGGAGATCCGGGCTCAGAATTAAATTAGGACTCAACACTGATATGTAGTTGAACCTAGATGAATTATCGTAGACAATACAGGATTTGTATGTTTATATTTATTATGTATTTGCGATTGATTTACATTACGTTTCTGCGTTGTATTTAAAAAAAAATAATTTTAGACCCTGTTATATAATTGATTGAATAATTCCTAAGAATGATTAAAATTGGAATTAGCGTCCGGGTCCCCACAACAGTAGTGTTGCAGAGTTTGTTAGGAGGTTTGACAGGGGGTGTTACTTCGTACCCCTCATTTCGAATGATGTCCAGGCAAAGCTGGGACATTTCTTGGGTGGATTGCGGCCAATCTTGCGCCGTGATGTGAGGGTAGCTAGCCCCACTTCTTATGCAGTCGCCGTATCTAGGGCTTCGGCGGCAGAACAAGACCAGCGGGATATTGATGCTGACAGGTTGGGCAAGAGGCCCTACCAAGCAACACCGCACCAACAGCCGCAGCATCAGCATCAGCGACCCCAGCACAAGAGGCCGTACCAAGGGCCGCCAGGGAAGAAACCTTATCAGGGACCGCCGAAGGGCAAGGGTCCAATTCAGCAGCAAGGGGCACCTCAGAAGCCCGTTATTTTCCCAGTATGTCCTAAGTGCAACCGCCAGCATCCAGGGCAATGCTTATATGGATCAGGCAAGTGCTTCAAGTGTGGAGCCAGTGACCACATGCTAAAGGAGTGCCCACAGTTGAAGCAGCCGACTCAGGGCAGAGTATTCGCCATGCATGCACAGGAGGCAAATCCAGACACGACTTTGCTGACCGGTAAACTTTTTTACCCAAGTTCAGTATTATTTTGCCTTGCATGTGGATTTTATTTGAGATTGTTAAGGTGCTAGTAATATTTTGAGTGATTTGGGAGAGTAATTTTCTGTTATGTTTGAGGTTAATGTTAGAATTTTTGGGAATGTAAGTTTTGCGTGTGCTAACGTCTATCGGGAAATATTTTCATTAAGAGAATAGCCACTCAGGCCTTGATAGATTCAGGAGCCACCCACTCATTCATATCAGAGACATTCGCTAGTCACTTGGACATCAAGTCCATAGGACTCGATGTGAATTATTCAGTAACAGTCCCATCAGGGGAAGAGCTGTCAGCTACTAGTGTGGTCAGAGACATTGATCTGGAATTGCACGGCCACCTAGTATATGCCAACTTGATCGTCTTGCCGATGCCGGAATTCGACATTATTTTGGGAATGGACTGGTTGACAAAGAACAGAGTCTTGATCGACTTTCAGAAGAGATCAGTTTTGGTTAGACCATTGGGCATGGAGCAGTTTCTGTTTGAACCTGCCAGATGGAGGAGTTTTCCACGCATGATCTCTTGCATGCAGGCACGGAGACTCATTTCCAAGGGGTGTCAGGCCTTCTTGGCTAGCATTATTTCTGCACCTGACATACCCACTACGTCTTTATCAGAGGTGCCAGTAGTCAGAGACTTCCCAGACTTTTTTCCTGATGACGTCACAGGTCTTCCACCAGAGAGAAAGGTGGAGTTTGCAATTGAGCTCATGCCAGGCACAGTGCCAATCTCTAAGGCACCGTACCGATTAGCTCCAGCTGAGATGTTAGAACTCAAGCAGCAGATTCAGGAGCTTCTCGACAAGGAATTTATCCGCCCTAGTTGCTCGCCTTGGGTCGCACCAGTGCTTTTTGTAAAGAAGAAGGAAGGGAGTATGAGGCTGTGCATCGATTACCGAGAATTGAACAAGGTAACGATCAAGAACAAATACCCACTTCCTAGAATCGAAGACTTGTTCGACCAGTTGCAGGGAGCTACAGTGTTCTCTAAGATGGATCTTCAATCAGGGTATCACCAGCTGAAGGTGAAAGATGCAGATGTTCACAAAACGGCCTTCAGGACTAGATATGGGCATTACGAGTTCTTGGCGATGCCATTTGGATTGACTAATGCTCCAACGATTTTCATGGACCTCAAGAACCGAGTTTTTCAGCCTTACCTTGATCAGTTCGTCATAGTATTTATCGACGACATTCTCATTTACTCGAAAAGTCATGAGGAGCACAGTCGGCACTTGAAGACAATTTTGCAGACTTTGCAGAGTCGTAAGCTATTTGCGAAGTTCAGTAAGTGTGAATTTTGGTTGGAGAAGGTAGCCTTTTGGGGCATATAGTGTCTAGCAGTGGTATTGAGGTAGATGCAGCTAAGGTAACAGCCGTTAAGGAATGGGTCGAGCCAAAGAATGCTTCAGAGATCCGCAGTTTCCTAGGCCTAGCAGGCTACTACAGGAAATTTATTCAGGGATTTTCTTCGATAGCAGTGCCACTCACGTCACTGACAAAGAAGAATGCAAAATTCGCGTGGGGTGACGAATGCTAGAAGAGCTTTGACACTTTGAAGCAAGCTCTTATTTTAGCACCTGTGTTAGCCATGCCGACAGGGCAAGGGGATTTTGTGCTATACACCGATGCATCTAAGCTCGGTTTAGGCGCAGTGTTGATGCAGCAGGGTCGGGTTATAGCCTATGCTTCCAGGCAGTTGAAAGTGCATGAGAGGAACTATCCGACGCATGACCTGGAGTTAGCCGCCGTTGTGTTTGCGTTGAAGATTTGGAGACACTACCTGTACGGCGAGAATCGTCAGATTTTCACTGATCACAAAAGTCTCAAGTATTTCTTCACGCAGAAAGAACTGAATATGAGACAGAGGCGGTGGTTAGAGCTGGTAAAAGACTACGACTATGAAATTAGCTACCATCCGAGAAAGGCTAACGTTGTGGCAGACGCCCTGAGCAGAAAAGTCGCAGTCATAGCACAGTTGTCAGTGCAGATACCTCTTCAGTCCGAGATTCAGAAATTTGGTCTAGAGATTTATCCTAAGGGCAGAGCTCCCAGACTATCTAATCTGACAGTCAAGTCTGATTTGCTAGACCGTATCCGTCAAGGACAGTCTTCAGATGAACAGTTACAGAAATAAAGACTGAAAGATGAAGCCAAGGGCAGTATGCTCTACTCAGTGTCAGACGGTATTGTGAGATGCAAGGGAAGAATGTGGGTGCCTAATGTAGATTCGATCAGAGAAGATATCTTAACAGAGGCACATGCATCTCCGTATTCACTCCACCCAGGAGGTACCAAGATGTACAAAGACCTGCAGATCTTGTATTGGTGGCCAAGGATGAAGAGAGACATCCGCAAATTTGTGTCTGAATGCCTCACTTGCCAGCAGGTGAAGGCAGAGCATCAGAGGCCAGCAGGAATGCTTAAGGCACTCCCTATCCCCGAGTGGAAATGGGAGAATATCACTATGGACTTCGTCGTTGGGTTGCCAAAGTCAATTAGAGGTTTTAATGCTATTTGGGTCATAGTGGATCGACTGACTAAGTCAGCGCACTTCTTGCCAGTGAAGACGACTTTCTCCATATCGCAGTATGCGGAGCTTTATATAAGGGAGATCGTTCGATTGCATGGGATCCCAGTTACTATTATGTCCGACAGGGACCCGAGGTTTACGTCTTCATTCTGGAAGAGCCTACATGCAGCTATGGGGACGAAGATGCAATTCAGTACAACTTTTCACCCGCAGACAGATGGCCAGTCGGAGCGAGTGATTCAGATTTTGGAGGATCTATTGCGAGCATGTATGATCGATTTCCAAGGGACGTGGGAATCGAAACTACCTCTAGTGAAGTTTACATACAACAACAGTTTTCAAGCATCCGTTGGTATGGCTCCCTATGAGGCATTGTATGGAAGGAAGTGTAGATCACCGATTCATTGGGATGAAGTCAGTGAGAGAGCAGAACTTGGTCCAGAGATAGTTCAGCAGACTACATGTGTGGTGGTCAAGATTCGTGACAGGATGAAGACCGCCCAGAGCCGTCAGAAGAGTTATGCTGACAAAAGAAGGAGAGATCTCAAGTTTGCCGTAGGTGATCACGTTTTTGTAAAGATAGCCCCTATGAAGGGTGTTATGAGATTTGGGAAGAGAGGCAAGCTGAGTCCGAGATTTATTGGACCTTTCGAAATTCTTGACAAAGTTGGGACACTAGCGTATCGTGTTGCTCTTCCGCCGAATCTGGTCGGGGTACACAATGTGTTCCACGTCTCAATGCTGAGGAAGTACCTAGCTAATCCTTCGCATATTTTGAGCTATGAGCCGCTACAGCTTACTCCAGACCTGTCTTATGAGGAGAAGCCGATTCAAATCCTAGATAGGCAGGAGCGCAGAATTCGGAATAAGGTGACTAAGCTAGTCAAAGTCCGGTGGCTAAACCAATCAGCGGAAGAGGCCACTTGGGAGTAAGAGGCAGATATGAGACTTCACTACCCGGAGTTGTTCGGTAAGATTTAATTTCGAGGACGAAATTTATATAAGTGGGGGAGGAACTGTAGTGCCCAAAATCAGTACACGTAAATCCCATGCATTTATTTAATTATTAAATAATTTAAATAATTTTAAAGCGAGTCCTAGTAGTGCATGATTTATTTAAATACATTATTTTAAATTATTCATGTTTATGTGATGCACGTTAAAGTATTTTTCGAGTTTCATGTTTCAGGCGATTATTCGATCCGGGATCGAGGAGAGACCGGTGACGATTTTGGCAATTTAAAATGTGTTATTTATTTTAAGTTGAAGATGTGGCATTTTTAAATAATTTATTCAGTTTAGTATTTTAAAAGTCTAGTTTATTGATTTTAGTGATTTTAGAATCTTAAAACTTTTAAAGTCTAGCACTGATGCATATCATTTTTTTTATTAAGGGATTTTAGTGAAGTTAGTCTTTGACTAAGATTTTTCTATTAGCATTTTATTTGCATTGTGATTAGCAACTTTTAATTAGCCTTATTAACTCCTAATTAAACAATATTCCCCCTTTATTATATTAATATACACGACATACACACATATATCCCACAATACACACACATACACATCTATTCATTCATACTTTTTTGAGAAGAAACCTAGGGTTCATATATATACAGCAGCAGCCGCCCCTTTTCTCTCAAATTCCAGCAAGGTTTTGTTGTGATTTCTTCAAAGAAAATCGAGCCACCATCGTCCCGGATCAAGCCTCGCTTCCTTCCCGCTTCGGTATCGTCGTCACAGTATTTCTAATTATCAAAAGGCACGTATATTCTGTTATTTCTGCATCGATCTTGTCGTAGTACGCGTTGTGTTGATTATTATGCGTAAAAATATATGTGTGACGTAGAAGTTTGAGCAGAAAATTCATCGAATGCGTTTTGAAATATTTTGGATCTGAAATTTCGTAATTAGCTGTTCTGTTGAAAACTGCGATTTTTCAGTCAGTATTTTGAGAATACTTTCAATATAAAAAATGTAGACTTTTTGATACCTTCGATTTGATATAAAATTCGACTTATTTGGATAAAAATTGAGTGAGTTATGATGTTTTTCGTGGGACTGCTCAAACTGCATTTTCAGAAAATATTGATGTTGAGGCGTTCTTGAAGGGTATATGTTGCAGGCTTCGTTGGGGATCGACGGGTGATCGTTGCTGCGTATAGGTATATTGGTAATGATGTTAGGAGTATTTTTGTGGTTTCGTTTCATGTCAATAGGCAATTGATTTAATTAGAAGTCGTAGGAAACGATTTGATGTCAATTGCCGTATTTTTTGTGTCGTATGTGTCGTAGGGTGAACGTCGTTGCTTTGGGGAGTTTGTACGAGTTGGGTCAATGTTTTGGCATCCTAGGATGGTCTCGTGGTGTCGGTTTGTGGTCCGTATAATCGAGTCTAGAATTATGAACTTTTCGTGTACAGAATTTTCGTGAGTTTCAGAGTTGCGCACGTACACAGACCCGAACACGGACCCAGGCACGGGGTTTGTGCCTTTGATTTCTTCTTGGTGCCATTTTTGTGTGCCGACACGGACCCCCACACGGACCAGGGCACGGGGTCCGTGCCTTTGTTTCTTCTCGGTGTCAAAAATTTGCGAAGCTACCCGGACCCCTACACGGACCCTAGCCCGGGGTCCGTGCCCCTCCTTCTTTTCGATAGGTCCTTTAGCGAACCTACACGGACCCGTAGCCAGACCTGGGCACGGGGTCTGTGTACCACTTGTTTAGGGAAAAATGTAATGGTTATTTTGAGGTTTGATGTCAGGGTTTAGTGCAACGATTTACAAAGTCGAGTCATGGAAATTTTAGAATGTCCTAAGGAATTGAATGAACACGCAAGTAAGCATGACCAATACGTCTAAGCTATGCAAGTTAAGTATGTAAATTCATGTTAGTATGTGCAGCAACGGCCCTGATCGAAGTCAAACTAATCTCTGAACGCCAAGTAAGTATGTTTGACGTGCAAGAAAATATTTTAAGTTTTTGAGGTATGCTAAATATCTTGTGACCAAATTACGTTTAGGATTGGAAAGCGTTAAATTATGAACGGGGACCAATCCGCCTGTTAAATTATGAAAGGGTTTAGATCGAGATTGGGAAGCGTTAAATTATGAACGTGGACCAATCAGCCCGTTAAATTATGAACGGGGGTCTCATGTATGTGGCAGCGGATACGTCCCTGTCATCCCAGTACTGTGGTTTAGTCTGATCAGGCTAATTATGTTATGGGTCACTTGCTTTGAATCATGCCTCTACGAAAAATGATGAAGTTATGTATGTTCAAGTATGTTCAAGTATGCAAGCATGTTAAGAAAGTTTATGTTGACTGCACGTCTAATTAAGTACGTACGTATGTTCAAGTTCATTTTGCAAGTTCAAGTTTCAAGTATGTATGTCCTATTCTAAAGTTGCTTGTGGTTTTATTATGTATTACTTGCTATCCCAGTTTATACGTGTTGAGTCTTTAGACTCACTAGACTTGATCGATGCAGGTGAGGATGTCTATGAGGAGACAGGAGGTGGCGACCAAGGAGCAGGCTTGGACTGAGCGGGAGGCTAAACCCGAGGACCGCCCACGTCATTTTTAATATTTTTATGCAAGTTTAAATTTACTCTTATTTTATGTTTTGATGCGAGATGTTTTGAACAAGCTTTTCTTTTAACCAAATTTTATTGGTGATGGATGATTCCAAAGATATTTTTATGAACGATGAGTTGACGACCGTATGGATGTTTATATTTAATAAAATTTTAATTTTTCCGCAAATTTTAAGTAGAAAAAGTACGGTACGTCATATAATATCTTTGGCCACATTGTCCAAATTGGCTTTTTTTTTTTATCTTCTAATGTCCATTCTTCACGTGGTTTGTCGATGTGGTGTGTTGCACCATCAGTATTTGCTTTAACTATTCTCATTCGTCCATCAGTTATGACGTACCACATATCATCTTCTTGTGCAGCTAAGTGAGCCTGCATTCTTTTCTTCCAATCATCAAAATCTTCTCTGGAGAACATTGGAATCTTATTGAAGGAAGACATGGTATTCAGATGTAAATATGGAAATATTCAGAAACAAGATTCGAACTGCTCTGATGCCACTTGTTAGGATCGGTTGGGTGTGATAAAATGTTTAGAAGGGGGGTTGAATAAACCCTTGACAATTTTCACAAGTTTTTGATGGGTAAATCAGTTTAGGGGTAAGCTGAATTCGGGAATCTTGTTGTCAATGTCAATCAATTAACTAATGAAAGTGCGAAAATAAAGTGAATGACAGATAGAATAAAACTGAGAATAAAGAACACAAGATTTGTAGATGTTCGGAGACTTCAAACGCTCCTACGTCACCCCTTCTATCTCGAAGATAGGATATTTACTAAAAGATTTTGATCTATACAATACTTTGTACAAACCCACTTCAGTTTGGATTTAACACTGCCAAAACTGAAACTCTTAGTATCAATACAATTTTTATCAGTACTCAACTGATGTAATTTCTAAGCACAACTGATCACTAAAAGATCGAATATTAGAACAATGAATGTTTGTGCTTAAGCTCTAAGTATGGCCTGAAAGCTATTTATATATCTAATAAGCGATAGATTCTTGTAACTGATTTTTGAAAGCTTTTCGACTCAAGAATGAATGTGCCCGCAAAAGTTTAGATCTAGATTTTTCCTTTTTTTTTCCTCAGCTGATCTTCTAGGCTATTTATAGGATTTTCTTCCAACGGCAACATTGAACGCGTTTGACTCTTTATATCCGTTAGACACATCAACATCCTTCTAACAATCGTACACTGTAGCTTTCCTGATATGCGGCGTTCCCACTATAAGTTACAGTCAGCTCTTGTACAAATTGTCGCTTGATAGCTACGTTCCTTAATTGATGACATATCAAGCTAATTTATCAATTGACTCTTTATAGCCAATAGGATTAACTGATTGTTGTGTAACTGATCAGTCTTAACTAATCGTTCAGTTGACTGCACAGCTTCAGTTAGCTTTGAATATTTCAGTTGCCTTTAATAACTTGCGCGTTAATCTTTAGTTCGGGCAACTATCAGTTACATACCTTCAGTTCAGTTATCTTGATCAGTTCTTCAATCTTACAACAGCTAATGTAGTTGCAGACAATTTTACTTGAAAGACAGATGTTATCGCTCAATTGACAATTCAAAGACTACTGTAAGCAGAGATTCATCGATTCGAACTTGCAGTGTATGCTAGGAGAGAGGCTCCTATTCTTGCTACTATGACAGTACAGTCGACTCTGAGAGATAGAATCCGTGAAGTCAGTCTTCTAACGAGCAGTTACAAAAATGGAGACTCAGAGATGAGTCTAAAGGACGGGAGCTGTGTTCCGATGAGAATAGCATGGTACGATATCGAGATTGACTATGAGTTCTTAGTGATGATTCACTAAGAGAGGTTATTATAAAAGAAGCTCACAATACCCCGTACTCCATTTATCTTTAAAGTACGAAGATGAATAAGGATCTGCAGTCATTGTATTGGTGGTCGGGCATGAAGCGAGACATCTTGCCTTTTGTGTCCGAATGTTTGACGTGCCAGCAAGCTAAGGCAGAGCATCAGATTCCAGTAGAGAAGCTTAATCCAGTTCCTATTCTTGAGTGGAAATGGGAAAATATTACGATAACTTGGTAGTTGGATTGCCAAGGACTATCAAGGGATTCAATGCCATTTTTGTTATAGTTGATCGTCTTATGAAATCAGCGCACTTTCTAGCTATTAAGACGACATTCACCATGACTCAGTATGCAGAGCTGTATATCCGAGAGATAGTCCGACTGCATGGAATTTCAGTGTCTTTTGTTTCTGACATAGATCCGTGATTCACGTCGTCTTTCTGGAAGAGTCTGCATTCAGCGATGGGAACAAAATTTTTTTTCAGTATAGCATTTCATCCTCAAACCAATTGTCAGTCTGAAAGGGTGATTCATATTTTGGAGGATATAGTCCGAGTTTGTGTGAAAGTTGGGAAGCGAAGTTACTTCTAGTAGAGTTCACCTATAACAATAGCTACCAATCGTCTATAGGAATGGCTTTTTATGAGGCACTTTATGGAAGGAAGTGTAGATCACCTATACATCGGGACGAGGTTGGTTAAAGAGGAGAATTTTGTCCGGACTTGATCAAACAAACAGCGGAGCTAGTAGTCAAAATTCGAGATAGGATGAAGAAAAATCTACGCTGACAAGCGATGAAGGGAGTTAGAGTTTGTAGTGGGTGACCACGTATTCGTGAAAGTAGGACTAATGAAGGGTGTTATGAGATTTGGCAAGAAAGGCAAACTCAGTTCGAGGTTCATAGGACCGTTTGAGATTTTAGAGAAGATTGGAACATTATCTTATAGAGTGGTGTTGCCACCGACGCTAGCTGGAGTGCATAATGTGTTCCGTATCTCAATGCTCCGAAAGTACATGTCGAATCCTTTACATATACTAAATTTTGAACCTCTGCAGTTAACTCCAAATATGTCATACGAGGAAAGACCTATACTAATTCTGGATGGACTAGAAAGAAGACTTTGAAACAAGAACATACAAATAGTCAAAATCAAGTGGCTAACGGAGGAGGAAGCCACTTGGGAAACCGAGACAGACATGTGGAGTCTCTACACAGAGTTATTTGATAAGTTTTAATTTCTAGGACGGAATTTAATTTAAGAGAGGGAGGAATTGTAAGGTCCAAAATGCGATAACGTAATCCAACTGCATGCAAATCTAGGAAAAATAGAAAAGGACTAATTAAATTATTTTAATTGCATTTATTGAATGTGGTAGACATGTTTACATGTTTAAAATGTGGTTTTCTACTAGAATGCATAAAATTGTGTTTTAACGGTTATTCGAGACGCGATCGAGGAACGGAGGCCGGGGACCGTAAAGGGAAAATATTTTTATGAAATGATTATTTTTAATTATTTAATAGATGCTATATTTAATGTGTTATTTTTTAAAATATTGGTTTTTGAGATGTTTTTATGCACCGAGTTGTTTTTTAAACCGGTAACTGATTTTTGAAAAAATTAGGGACTTTTTGGGGACTCGGCAATATTTTCGAAAACTATCTTAAACGAAATATTTTGCCTACTATTTAATGGGCCTAACATACTATAGATAAAACGTCTGCACATTTTAAAATTCTATTGAAACAATTTTTTTTTTAAAAGCTAAGGCTGAAGATACAAACGCTCAAAAACATTTGAATAAGTTGAACATATATTCAAAAGGACATCCAACCTCTGAATAAAAATAACTGCAATTAATTAAATCTTAAAATGAAATCCACAATTTAAACTATGATTCAAAACCATTTAACAAAAATGCTTAAACCCATGTCTCATAAACATATTATGCGGAAAAACGCAAGGTCCTTGGGTTATCCAGTGCACCGCCCAGCTCAGCCTACTCAGTCTTCAACGCCTCCAGTCTCCACATCAACGTGCTCACCTGCATCATTCACACCTAGTGAGTCTAAAGGCTCAACACACCTGTAACGTTATAACGAGTACATATACATAATATGCAACAGTGAAAAGTACTGTAGTCAACATACATTACATGATCTTAAAAGTTTAAACGTAAACATGTCATATAAAAGCATAACGTGTCAAAACATGTCTCGTCATAATCATCATATATATATACATTTTCTTTTAATTGAATTCAGTTCATTAGTTGTGACTTTCGTATCAGCTTTATTCGAGAATCCATCTAATATAATCGTGGTACCCAGCGATGGGGACATCAGCGAAAGAATTACCCGTCCACTAAGCCTTGGCCTCATCTCATAATATCAGATATAATCATATTAGTCACAACCAACTCCCGTCATTCAAAACGTGTCATCATAACCATCACTTAATAAAATCATGCATATACGTTAATTTTCCTTAAAATCAAGCATGCATCATATTTCATAGTTTTATAAAAATCATGTTCGTGATGTATAAACATTTAAATATAACACGACAACTTGTGCTCAGGGTGCTGCCAGGACTAAAAACTCGACCTGAAAGCAAAATGATCATTTTGCCCATGGAAACCCAAAATGACCGTTTTACCCCTGAACCTCAAACTTTTGACCTGAAGCTTACCAAACTCCTTAAAATACCTCAAAATATAATTAAAATATTTATTCGACATAAACTCGAGCCCGTTTCAAAACTTAAATGATTCGTTTTAAAACTTGGACTGGGGTCACGGTTTTAACCCGAATCAACCCGAAACTTAACCAAATTTCTCCCAACTCAAACCATGACTCTAGCCTACATGAACAACCTCTAAACCACTTATTTTATACCCCCTTATGACTCTCAAACAGTAACCAAAAGTTGCTGGAATTTTCTACATGTGAAACCTCGAAAACCCTAGAGCACCTAACTTGTAACCCTTCGACTCTAGGCCCTTCCAGCTCGGACCAACCTTGGACCAGCCCTTCCTAGCACACCTTAGGACCTTAGTGGACTGATATAAGCACACTCCTAAGCCCCATGCACACGCACCACTCGAAACACCAAGATAAGCGCACGCCCGAGCTTCCCTCGTAACACCTCGGCTCCTAACCTAGGGACCCCCCTTCTACCGGAGACCTTCTGAGTATAGACCTCCCTTAGACCTCGGTTGGACCCTCTTGAATCGAACTTTAGCCTGGTTTAGCCCTACCTCAACCGAGCCTACCATAATCTTTCACAAACCAACCAAAAACCCTAGCCACCTAAGAGAAACCATTCGGCCATCCTACAACCGTGCACAACTCGAGACTCCAGTATCAAGACACCTTAGTTTTCAGCATACACGCCCCTTAAAAACATAGAACCAGCGGCCCTTGCATCAAGCACAAAGAAATCGTGAACATGAGCCAAGAAAAATGCAATTTTCATGTCAAAGCTTTGCAAAAACGATACCACAAGGAAAATCAAAGTATTCCTCATGAAAATAAATAAAAATCAGCATATATAGCATGAATGATGAGAAAAGTAATGATAAAAAGTGTGCCTTAACGTTTATGTGCTCAAAAACCCGAAGATTTGCGCGTAGGACTTGAACCGGAGATGCGGGGAAGGAACTTTCTTGAAAACTTATGGAGAAATCAAGACTAGCTACTGAAAATGAGAAGAGGCTCCTATTGGGAGGGGGAGGGGATGGCTGTTAGGTTAGTTTTAGGTTTAGGGTTTGCTTAATGGTGTATTTAAATCAAAATATAATGCACTAATGGGCCTTTAATTAAAATTAAAAGGGTTAAAATGGTTTTGAAACTATTAAGCATTAAAATAAATCCATCAAGCCCAATAACAATACCGAAAAATATTTCGTTTAGGTACATTTTTGAAAATATTGTCCGAGCCCTCAAAAAGTCCCCCGATTCACTAAATTTACTTATCGGTAAAAATATATAACCCAGCGAGTAAAAATACTCAACCAAGGCCCATTTAAAAAATTCATACTTAAATATACCATATATTAAATAATTAAAAATAATTATTTAATAAAAACATTATTTCTTAATTATCCCCGATCTCCGTTTCTCGTTCGAGTGCGAAAACTATTAAAAACCCTTATGCATAAAACTTTAATAACTCATGAATTAAAACACAAATTTATGCAATAAACATGCATTTAATGCATTAAAACAATTTAATAAAATACATAAAGAAGTTTGGTAAAATAGACAAAGCCACGCCTTAATCTTCCTTCACTCATCGTTCATATCATATTATATGTATTTAATCATGTTTGCATGAAAAATATTAAACCCTTATTTTATTTTAATTTTTTTTGAGGCATATACATGATAAAACCTTGGTTTTTATGCTTTTAAATTCATCTTTATGTTGCACGAAGTGGCTGCCATGACAGGGCTACAAAAAGAGATGAATTTCAGTAGGTTTAAGGACTCCTAGATGCATGGTTAGGGCTGGACAAGAAGGGAATTATGCTGAACAAAAATTGGGATCATGGATGGCTAGGGTTTCGGTTTTGGGTCTCCCAGAAGGGTGCAGCTTGGGCTGCTGTTGGGTCATATCCAGGGGTCTTAAGGGAGTCTAGTCATGATCCTAGATAGGCTAAGGGAAGGCTAGTGCAAGGAGGAGGGCGGTAGCCGAGTTCCTTGGGCTCTAGAGGGTCATGCGAGGATTCTAGGCGACGGGCTTGAGGGCTGCAGGGGCATAGCTCATTAGGTTTGGTCTAGTAGCTTGTCTAGTGCTCGTTCATGGTCCTAAGAAGGTTGCATATGGTTTGGTCTTCCTGGTTAAGGGATAGGGCCGAAGGGTGCATGGTTGTGAGGCTAGGGTTTCGAAACTAAGGGCATAAATTATAGTAGCCTTCTAGGCATGTTTCGAAGGTTCTAAATGGTTTGATTTGGGTTGCATAGGGTATGGTTAGGTGTGGTTAAGATTTGGTTAAAGTTTGGTTAAGTTTCGAGTTGATTCGACTAAAAACCGGGATTTAGGTTCAAGTTTTAAAACGAATTGGGAAATTAGTCGAGGTGATTATGTTACGTCTAAAAAATGTTTATGAGTGTGTTTTGAGGCGTTATGTTAAGTTTGGATAGATTTGGGTCGTCGTTTTGAGGTCCAAAGGTAAATTGGGAAAGTTAGGATTTCATGGTTAAAAAGGTAATTTTACACCAGAAAAATGTTAGACGTCCTGGCATTCCCCTGAATTCTGTAATGAATGTTCAAATGTTTATTTTGATAGTTTATGGAATTTTATGATGAAAAACGATAATGATAAAAGACGTGTTGTATGCTTGGTTTAAAAAAAATGATATATATGCTTGAATTTTTATAAGTGATGAAATAATGAAAGGTTGAAGGAGGTGACTTGATTGTCAATAATACGATGATATGTAAGGCCAAGGCTCAGTTCACGGGTGAGAGTGTCGTTGATGTCCCCACCGACTAGTTCCATGGTTATACGTAGATGGATCCATCGACCTACAGGTAATACAAATTTTTTTGTTTCTTTTGAAACTTTTCGAAGTGATTTTGTTTTTCCTTTGAAAACTATTTGAACTAGAAAATGCAAAAGGAACTCGAATCTTTGGTGCAATTCCTCGGGAATTGAGACAATTAAATTTTACTAAAATAGTTTCATTAGCTCCCGAGGTATTATAAAATAAAAAGAGATCGTGAAATCCTTATAAAGAAATAAATTAAGCACTAGATTAATTCCTAGATTGTGTCTCACGTATATACCTTTCAATTTCATATCGATTTGCTTTATAAAAAGAAGATATCAATGAACTTCTATGTCACAATTAATGATCTAAATTAAATAAAATAGAGAAACACATACGTATATGATGAAATGAAAAGGATATGATGAAAATTAAAAGGTTTAAAGTTTATGCATGTTCATGAAAAGCTATTTTATTAAAAGTATCTTTCACTGCTGTTTACGAATGTATTTGTATACTACTTGTTATTATGGTTGAGGTTTGCTGAGTCAATAGACTCATTAGGTGTGATCGATGCAGTTGAGCATGATTTTGTTGATGATGGAGGACTTGATGGTTGAACTAGCTGGGCTGATGTTGCACATAACCCGAGGACCTATACTAGTTTTCTGCATGAAGATTACTTTAAATATTTTGATTACGTTTATGACGTTTTGATGTTTTTGAGTGGTTTTGAAAGGATAAAGAGATCATGCTTTATTTTGAAAAATGCTATCCTAGGTTTGGTTTGACATTTACGATTTTACGTTTTAACTTGTGTTCCTTTGGATTTTTAAATAATTGGTTGGTTGGTTAATTTTAAATGTTGCAAAGTATATTTAATATATATATTTTTATGGACATTTCAAACGAATGTATATAAGCAAAAAAAATTAGTATGTTTTAAAGAAAAACGAGTAGTATACGTTTCACGTACCCTATCTCATAAGCAAGTCACACACACGCACTTTAGACACCAATAACACACACACACACCACATCTCGGCCGAATTCTTCACTAGGGTAGGAGGAATTTTGTTAATTCTTCTACCACCACCAATCTTAGCTGATCACCACACTACAATCCTTGATAAATTTAACCACTTTTTGAGCCATTGAATGCAGAAATCCATCTCCATTCAGCCTCCGTTCTTCCTTGAAACAGGTATCGATATTTCGTGCAATTTTAACGCAAAGACATGTCTAAACCTTTCCTTTATGCATCAATCATGTTATATACTTTATTTTGATATAAAATATGCATTAAAACTTGTTGGTTTGATTGTATGTATGCTATTATTAAAAATCGTTTAAATATATATTGCTTGAACTTCAATGTTTTTTTCGAGTTTTTGATAGTCGTCTTAGCTGGACCGATCCTATCGCTTGATGCTATATATGGTCATGTTATGGGATGTGTTTAGGTGTCATTAGGTGGTCCAGGATGGGCTGATATACCGCTGGTGCATCGATCGAAGAAGCATTAGTCGAGCGCAAGTGGAGATTGCGGCCTTGGGAACGTGAGTTTACTTGCATGGCTAGACCAGGTGTTGGAACATTTCATGTTTGCAATCTTGATTTTTTTGTTAACAAAATTTGTTATTTTGTTTCTAATGAATTTACTTAAGTTCGCAGAAACTGTAACTGATCACGATTCAAACTGATCAATTGTCAAGTCAAAACTGAAACTATCGAGACGCAAACTGAAAATGCCAACTGATTGCCCAAACTGAATCAGTTACAACTGATGTATCAAAGACAAATTCAACTGATTTTCCAGCTGACAGGTAGTTCAGCAGAAGACCTTCAAAATTCCGGTTAGCTGATTAAGAGCTCAACTGATGAAGAGTCCATCTGATCAGTTCAACTGAAGCAGTGAAATCAGTTCAGCTGACAAGTTCAGAACGTCAGTTAGTGTTGGAAACTTAATTTCGGCTGTTTGACAAACCATTTATCTATTGGACTAACTGATTAAGTATTCGTATTATACAACTTGCCTAACTGAAGTATCACGTAAGTTATCAAAGGCAACCGAATCCAGCTGAAATGAACCTTCGGAGTTAACTGACTGATCAATTGGAAAGTGATCAGTTGAACCTAATTGGATTTCTGAAGACAGCTGACTGATTAGTTGTAAACTGATCAGTTGATTCACTCATCACAATCTTATCAGCTACAATTTATCAGCTGATCGCTCAGCCATACACGTCATCAAATGAAAAGGATGTTCAACCGACATCAGTACAAAAAGACTACAACTCGTAGTGGAACGCCGCATTTCAGAGTCTACAGTGTACGATTGTCAGGAGAATATCGACGTGGCAATCAGCGGATATAAAATTCAAATATTATATCAAGTTACCGTTGGAAGAGAAGCCTATAAATAGGCAAAGAGGGCAGCTGAAGTAACAAGGATACAAGAACAACTAATTTACTCAAGTTGTTACTCTGCTGAAATCAAAATCTCACTCATACTATGTTCTATCTGTAGCATTCAAGGCTACCTTCTTTAAGCTTGTTAGCACACTGTAATCTCTGTTATATTGTTAGGTTGTGCTAAGATCAGTCATGAACTGAAATAGCCTGTTGTAACTAACAGTTTCAGTTTTGGCACTGATAAGACAAAACTGAAGTGGGTCAGTACAAATATTGTATTCGATCAAAGTCTTTTAGTTGAAATCCTATCTTCGTGATAGAAGGGGTGACTTAGGAGTTATTCCATTCTCCGAACATCCAGAAACAAATCGCGTGCTTTTCATTTCAGTTACCTTTTATTTTATTTATTCTATCTTTCATTCAGTTTACTTCCGCAACTGTTTTCTTAGTTATACTGATTGTCATCGACTGACGAGATACCGAGTATCAGTTTGTCATTAAACTGAACTCAACTTACGAAAAACGAACATAATCTGTGAGTGTTTATTCAACCCCCCCTTCTAAACACCTTTCTCTTCTTAATCGATCCTTTCAAGTGGTATCAGAGCGGTTATATCTCGTCTCAGAATATCTACAATTTCAAACTGATCATTATGTCTTCCTTCAACAAGATCCCTATGTTTTCCAGAGAGGACTTCGATGACTGGAAAATAAGTATGCAGGCTCACTTAGCTTCACAAGATGATGACATGTGGTACGTTATCACTGACGGACCAATGAAGATTCTGAAAGCCAATACAGCAGTGGCTATTACTGAAGGGGCACCTCATCGTATAGAAAAGTCCAGAGATGAATGGACAACAGTAGACAAAAAAAAAAATCTGGACAATGTGGCAAAGGATATACTGTACAAGACACTGGACAAAGTAACCTTCAGCAAGATCAAGATGTGTAAGACAGCTAAGGAGATTTGGGAAAATTTGATCCAGCTGTGTGAAGGAAATAAAAAAACCAAAGAAAATAAACTTTCTGTTGCTGTGCAAAAATTTGACAATATCAAGATGAAAACTCGAGAATCGATGCATGAGTATGATGAGAGAGTCAGCTGCATCATCAATGAACTCAATGCACTTGGAAAAGTGTATACCAACAAAGAAGTTGCATTATAAGTGATCATAGGTCTTCCCAAAGAGTGGGACGTAAAGACCATGGCAATGAGAGAATCCAAGGATTTAAACAGAATTGAGCTTCATGATCTATTCGCTGATCTGAAAGCCTATGAGTTTGAGCTGCAAACTCGAGAAGGAGAGCCTTCTACTCCAGCAGTCACAACTGCATTAGCTGCTGTCAGGACAGAATCAACTGGTTCAGTCGAGAAATCTGCTGATCAATTGAGCAATGATGCTATGTCATTGTTCATTAAAAAATTCGGAAGATTTATGAGAAGAAATCAAGGGAACTTCCAGAAGAATTATCAGAGAAATAATTCTAAAGAGGAATCAAATGGTTGCTACAACTGTGGCAAACCTGGTCACTTCATTGCTGACTGTCCGAAACCCAAGAAGGACAGTCAGAGCTTGACTGAAAGAAGAAAGAAGTCATATGAGCATAGAAAGAGATCCAAGGATGATAAGAAGTTTTCCAGGAAGAAGCATGAGGTACTCTTAGCTGAAGAAATTAAATCTAAATGGGCAAAAACTGAGAGCGATGAGTCAGAACCAGAAACCTCATGCAGTTCCAGTGATGGTGAAGAGGAAGTGAAGTGTCTAATGGCTGGTGATACATAAGATGAGTCAAGAAGTCAACAGGTATTTGACTTCAGCTCAACTGATTTCACTAGAGAAGAACTTATTTCAACTCTTCATGACATGGTTAATGAGTATCATAAGCATGCCTTATCGTTTGAAAAGGCCAGAGCAAAGCAAACTGATCCCATGGATAGTAAAATTAAAACTGATGAATCAGTTGATGTGTTGAGTCTGAAAAGGGAGATTGCTGAGCTCAATGCTGAAAAGAGCAGGAATCAATCAATGATTCAAAAGTTGACGCTTGAGAATACAAAGCAAACTGAGCTCATTCAGGCTTGGAACAAATCATTTGTTGCATTAACTGAAATGCAGAACTCACAAAAATTAGTTACTGATAAAACTGGTTTAGGGTTCAGCATCCAAGATGAAATGATTCCCAATGATACTCGACCAAAACTGAATATGGATAAAGGGAAATACATTCACTTTGTCAAATCAGTTATGGTACAAGAACAAGCTGAGCCAAGTAAACTTGTTGAACAGCCTACTGAAAGTACGAACAAGGCTAGAAGATATGGTATTGGTTATAGCCCAAAAGTTTCAACTGACTCACGTAGTCAGTCATCAAAAATATTCAGCAGAAAATATTCAAATGGCTACTCCAATTACTATAACAGCAAGCCGGTTCAGAAAAGATATCGGCTGAACAATCAGTCGAACAAAGCTAAATCACATATTGTATCATCTGCATACTACACACCAAACACACACAAATCGAGAAAGACCATCTTGAATACAGCAACTGGATAGTCAGTCAGACTAATCCAAGTCTGGGTTCCTAAAGGACTAATCAGTTTAGGACCCAAATAGAAAAGGGTACAAAAAATTATATCTTGTGTGTGATTGCAGGTAACATGTACAATAAAGGAATCAATCTGGTACTTGGATAGTGGATGCTCACGACACATGACAGGAAATGCAGATCTGTTATCTCAACTGATCAAGTACACTGGACCAAACATCAGTTTTGGAGATAATTCCAAAGGTAAAACTGTAGGTAAGTGTAAGCTTATCCATGGTAACTTTACGATTAATGATGTTTTATTAGTTGAGAATCTCAAGTATAATCTGATTAGCATCAGTTAGCTATGCGATAACGGATTCTCAGTTCAGTTTGACAAACACTCTTGTTCAGTCAAAGACTCAATTGATGAGGTTATTCTAATTGGCAAACGGTGTGGAAACACTTACAAAGTCAGTTTGAATGATCAACCTTATGCACCAGTATGTTTCATTGATTCAAAAATTTCTAAAAACTGGTTGTGGCATAAGAGATTGAACCACCTGAACTTTAAATCCATTGCATATCTGAGTAACCACGATCTTGTAACTGGTTTGCCCAAAATGGATTTTGTCAAAGATAAAATTTGTTCAGCATGTCAGTTTGGTAAACAAGGAAAATCTTATTTTAAAAACAAGGGCCGTAAATCTTCTTCCCGATGCTTAGAACTATTACACATGGATCTCTGTGGTCCAATACCAATCATGAGCTTTGGGGGAACGAAATACACCTTGGTGATTGTGGATGATTTTTCAAGATTTACTTTGGTTGTTTTTCTCAAATCCAAAGACCAAACTGCTGCACAACTGATCAGGCTTTTCAAAAGATTATTAAATGAAAAATCAGTTGGAATTGATAGAATCAGATCTGATCGAGGAACTGAATTTATCAATCAAACTCTTTCAAATTTTTTAGAAAATGCTGGAATTAAGCATGAGCTCTCAGCAGCTAGAAACTCCTCAGCAAAATGTTGTAGCTGAAAGGAGAAACCGGACCCTTAAAAAAGCTGCTAGAACAATGCTTGCTGATTCGGGCATTTCTCAAAGGTTTTAGGCAGAGGCAGTAAACATTGCGTGTTATACTCAGAACAGATCGATGATTAATAAGAATCATATGAAAACACCATATGAGATCTGGCATGGAAGAAGAAGTGTGGTCTCATACTTTAAAATATTCGGCTGCAGATGTTTTATTCTCGATACTGGTAAAAATCATTTAAAAACATTTGATGCAAAATCTGCAGAAGGAATATTTCTTGGATATTCTTCAGTTAGAAAAGCATATAGAGTTTTTAATAAAAATTCTTTGAATGTTGAAAAATCTATCCATGTTGTTTTTGAAGAAAACACTCTAACTGATAAGCAAATTGATCCAGTTGAGATAATTGATAGACTTACAGAGATCAGTTTGGAGGATGAAGATGAAGAAGATAAACATATCAATCACAACAACCTCCAAACACCAGAACCAGAAGTATTAGAACAACCAGTTGAACAGGAAGCTATTCATGATGTTCAGTTGGAGGAGCCTATTGAGAATATTCAACTGCCAACTGATGAAGCTCCAACTGATACAGAAGCAGTTATCAACTTGGATACAATAAACACTGAACTCAGATGGAAGAAATCACATCCTCGGGAATTGGTGATAGGTAATCCATCTGATCCGGTAAGAACAAGAAATCAGATGCTTAATTTATTTATTCATTCAGCTTTCGTATCACAATTGGAACAAACGAAAACTGATGAAGCTCTTGCTGATCCAAACTGGATAAATGCAATGCAAGAAGAGCTGAATCAATTTACCCATAACAATGTCTGGAACTTAGTTCCAATACCACTTTCAAAAATTGTTATAGGTACAAAATGGGTGTACATGAACTAACTGAACGAAGATGGTTCAGTTGTGCGCAACAAGGCGAGACTGGTAGCACAAGGATATAGGCAGCAAGAAGGAATTGACTATGATGAAACATATGCCCCAGTTGCAAGACTTGAAGCCATACGAGTATTTCTTGCCTATGCATCATTCAAGAACTTCAAAGTCTACCAGATGGATGTGAAGAGCGCATTTTTAAACGGTCAGCTGCAGGAAGAAGTCTATGTGGAGCAACCTCCAGGGTTCATCAATCATACTTTTCCTGATCATGTCTACCATTTGAACAAAACCTTATATGGTCTGAAACAAGCTACAAGAGCTTGGTATGAAACGCTTTCAAAATTCCTAACTGATCATGATTTTTCAATTGGATCAGTTGATAAGACCCTGTTCAAATTCTCTAAGAATGATCATATTCTACTTGTTCAAATCTACGTTGGTGATATTATATTTGGGTCAACTAACCCCAAATTATGCGAGAAGTTTGCTAAGTTGATGCAGGACAAATTCGAAATGAGCATGACGGGTGAACTGACATTTTTCCTTGGACTGCAAGTGAAGCAACTGGAAACTGGTATCTTTATCAGTCAGACCAAATATACGAAGGAACTGCTCAAGAAATTTGGCATGGAATCATGCTCAGCAGCATGCACTCCCATGAGTTCATCAGTCAAACTAGACAATGTTCAAGGGGGAATATCAGTTGAGGCGACATTATACAGAGGTTTAATAGGTTCATTATTGTACCTAACTGCTAGTCGTCCTGATATTGTATTTGCTGTATGCATGTGTGCTCGATTTCAAGCAAATCCTAAGCAATCACACTTCCCAGCCGCCAAAAGGATTTTAAAATACCTTAAAGGCACACAAAATGTTGGACTGTGGTATTCTAAAGACTTATCTTTTAATTTATTTGGATATTTAGATGCAGATTATGCAGGATGTAAGCTTGATCGAAAAAGTACAAGTGGATCATGTCAGTTTCTAGGAGACATACTGATCTCTTGGTTCAGTAAGAAGCAAACATCCATAGCTACTTTCACGACTGAAGCAGAATATCTTGCTGCTGGAAGTTTCTGCGCTCAACTGCTCTGGATTCAGCAACAACTGAAAGACTATGGAGTCATCGCCAAAGAATCGCCTATATTTTTTGATAATACAAGCACGATTTCTATCACGTATAACCCAGTTCTTCACTCAAGGACTAAGCACATTGATGTCGAGCATCACTTCATCAGAGATCATGCCTTGAAGAAGGACATCAGACTGGAATACGTCTCAACTAAGCAATAGGTAGCTGATATCTTTACCAAACCACTACCCGAGGCTAAGTTTTCTCACTTTCGCAACATACTTGGTTTAATAGATTTATCTTAATCAGTTTTCCATGATTATATCTCAGTTGCTAATATATTTGTGTTATTTATCTCATTCTTAACTGATGTTAGCTTGTCAGTTTGTTATTATGATTCAGTTATCACTTATTTTTCATGTGGTGACCCGGGCTCTAACTCGATTATCTTTGGGCTTAGTTGGATCTTTGCTAGAAAAAGTGGGTCAAAATTTTGCTTTTAACATTTATTCAAATGTATATGAACAAGTCCAAGACATTATATAAAATACTGTCATCTTATTTCGCTGCAAATAACATTCCCATGTTCAACTACAATTAACATAATAGTGTTTAGAAATTCAGTACATGTCTCGTAAAAACACTAGTGATCTTCTACGCCCGTGATCTCCACGCTATCTCGATCTCTCATCCTCTGCGTGACCCTGATCCTGCCCCACCTGTTGTTATGCACACATACAGACACAACAACAGCCGGAAACTCCGGTGAGAACAAATCCCAGTATAAAACATGTGTACATGCATGTCATGCAATTAAATACAGAATCATAACACAGAAATCAGTAACTATGACACATTAGTGACTACAGATAAAACTCTTCGACTCTTATTCTTTGACTCGACTCATATCTAAGTCTAGGGATCCCGGTGTGAATAAGACGTAACAAATCTCCCACCTACTCTCCCAATCGTGGTGGCGGTACGTCTTACTCCTAGACTTCGGTCCTGTCTGTATCGAGTATCTACAATCGGAGGAAATCTCCTCCTATGCGTCGATATCACCGAACGTCTAGCTTGGCAAGTCTGCCAATGACTCTCCTATCTTAATTGCTTGAATATAAATCTATAAACAAAGCATCAACATATAAAAGGTAACAATCTAGTATGTGATTTGGGAAACTCAAATCAGATCTAATTCGAGTTATGTCTTCCCGAATCAACATGAATTATACCTTTCGTTGCACAGTCTTTGTCGTAGTCGAAGTCGACGTCTCGTATTCTTGATATCGAATCTGTCAAACCCAATAATGTCCTTTTGAAGCTTATGGCATGACGAGCATAAATCTATATTCGGATCGAAATTTGGATAGCTAACTTTTGCACAAGTTCAATTCTAATCTAGGATGAAACTTTGAAGAAATTCTGCTTTTCTCTCGGTTCTTTGCTGCTGAAGAAGGAAGGAAATGAAGACAAGACACCTTATATATGCATGGCAAGGACACTTGGATTATTTTTCATTCTGCACGTCGCACCGTGGGTGCGGTAGCTCTTCACCGCGGGTGCGCTCAGGCTACGACATTCCATCCAAAATTCTGGACTCGACGACCGCGGGTGCGCTCACTTCTGACCACGGGTGCGGTGATCCTACTGTAATTCTCCACATTTCATGAGTTACAACCACGGGTGCGGTATGTCTTGGACCGCGGGTGCGGTCTCTCTTTTAGTCAAAACTCTACTTTCTGACCTTGCACCGCGGGTGCGGTGGAAACTGGGGCGCGGGTGCGGTCTGGCTTCTGTAATTTTTCACCATTTCAAAGGCAAGACCAGCGCAGGTGCACTCTCTCCTAGACCGCAGGTGCATTGTCTTGGCTGTTTCACCACCATCGTTTGCAATCCAATTCAAATCGCAACATCGTTTCTGCTGTCGTCAATATTTGCATCAATTCATGCATTCTCATATCTTCGAGTATCATGTCAATGAATACGAATAAATCTCAAGCCTTACATTTCTCCCCCTCTAAGAAATGATTTCGTCCTCGAAATCGCAGGCAATTAATCAAAGCATATATATAAGAGAAGCAATATAATCAAAACCAAAGGAAGACTCACATCATGGAAATAGATCGGGATATCTCTGTCTCATCTCGGACTCTGTCTCCCAAGTCGCTTCTTCAATGCCATGACGACCCCACTGAACTTTCACTAATGGGATAGTCTTCGTTCTGAGCTGTTTCTCTTTCCTATCAAGAATCTGAATCGGCTGCTCAATGTAACTCAAAGTCTGATCTAATTCGGCTTCTTTAGGCTGAAGGACATGAGAACTATCTGGTATATATCTACGCAACATCGATATATGGAAGACGTCATGTATCCCTGATAGAGAAGGAGGAAGAGCAAGTCTATACGCACGATCTCCAATCTTTTCAAGAATCTCGTACGGACCGACGTATCGAGGGGACAATTTCCCACGTTTGCCAAATCTGACAACGCCTCTGAAAGGAGAAATCTTCAAGAATACTCTGTCTCCCTGCACAAACACTAACGGTCTACGTCTGATATTCGCGTATTTTGCCTGTCTATCTTGTGCCGTCTTGATTCGCTTCTAAATTATCTTGACTTTCTCAGTCATCTCACGAATCATATCAGGCCCAAATTCTGGTACCTCTGAGATGTCATCCCAGTACAACGGAGATCTGCACTTCTTTCCGTATAAAGCTTCGAACGGTGCCATCTCGATGCTAGTCTGGTAGCTGTTGTTGTACGAGAATTCACAAAGAGCTAGTGAATCTTGCCAACTAGTACCAAAATCTAGTACTACAGCTCTCAGCATATCTTCTAAAGTCTGGATAGTCCGCTCTGACTGTCCGTCTGTCTGGGGATGGTAAGCAGTACTCAAGTGTAAAACCGTACCTAGAGCCTGCTGGAGACTGTGCCAAAAGTGTGAAGTGAATCGTGGATCACGATCTGATACGATCGACTTCGGCACACCATGTAATCTGACAACCTCTCTGACATATATATCTGCCATCTGATCATGTCGGTATGTCATCTTGTAAGGAATGAAGCATGCTGATTTGGTCAATCTGTCTATCACAACCCAAATCGCATCACAACCCCGAGATGATCGTCGTAACTTCGTAATGAAATCCATGGAAATGTGATCCCATTTCCATTCAGGAATAGCTAAACTCTGAAGTAACCCTCCGGGATTCTTTCTCTCGGCCTTCACCTATTGGCAATTCAAGCACTTAGACACAAACTCTGCAATCTCTGTCTTCATCTGTTTCCACCAGAATTGTGTCTTCAGATCATTGTACATCTTCCTGCCACAAGGATGAATACTGAACCGACTACAGTGTGCTTCTGACAGTATCTGTTGTTTCAACTCTGAAACCTCTGGCACTACAAGACGGTTATTCACATACAACACATGATCACGTACCTGATACTCAGAAATATGTCCTGATCTGACCATATCAATCGACTTCTGAACATTCTGATCGGTTCTTTGTGCCTCTTTGATGCGAACAATCAAATCTGGTTCACATTGAATAGTGGCAAGTCGCAACGGTCTACTATCTGTATCAAATGCTAATCCAGAAACGCAACAATCTTCTATCATATTCGAAACACCTATCGTCGACAAGGATAAGGAACATACCTTTCGACTCAAAGCATCCGCTGCTGCATTCGATTTCCCTGGATAGTATTTGATTTCACAATAGAAATCCTTCAATAAATCGAGCCATCTACGCTGTCTCATGTTCAACTCTGACTGAGAAAATAGATACTTCAGGCTTTTGTGATCAGAGTAGATCTCAAATTTCTCCCCATACAGATAGTGACGCCAAATCTTCAATGCAAAAACAATAGCCGCCAATTCAAGATCATGAATTGGATATCGACTCTCGTATGGCTTCAGCTGTCTCGAAGCGTATGCAATCACATGTCCTCGCTGCATAAGAATACATCCTAATCCTCTGTGAGATGCATCACAATATACAACGAAATCACCCGTACCTGAAGGTATCGTCAGGACTGGAGCACTAGTCAATCTCTTCTTCAACTCTACGAAGCTCGACTCACAATCTTCAGACCAGATAAAAGGCACATTCTTCTGAGTCAACTGAGTGATTGGCTTCGCTATACTGGAAAAATCTCGAATGAATCATCGATAGTACACTGCCAGACCCATGAAACTGCGTATCTCTGGCACAGAAGTTGGTCTAGGCCAACTAATCACTGCCTCGACTTTGCTCGGATCGACAGATATACCGTCTCCAGATATAATATGCCCCAAAAACACCACATGTCTCAACCAAAAGTCACACTTTGACAGTTTAGCATACAGTTGCTCATTTCTTAACGTCTGCAACACAATTCTTAAATGCTCAGCATGATCAATCTCATTTCTCGAGTAAACCAAAATATCATCTATAAAAACAATCACAAATTCGTCTAGATACCTCTATAAGACACGGTTCATCAGACTCATAAACACTGCTGGCGCATTCGTTAAACCAAAAGGCATGACAATAAACTCATAATGTCCATACCTAGTTCGGAATGCTGTCTTCGGTATATCAACATCTGTAATACTCAGCTGGTGATATCCAGATCTTAGATCGATCTTGGAATAAACAGAGGATCGCTGCAACTGATCAAACAAATCGTCGATACGAGGCAATGGGTACTTGTTCTTTACTGTTGCCTTGTTCAGTTGCCGGTAATCGATACACAATCTCATCAAACCGTCTTTCTTTCGTACAAATAGCACTGGTGCGCCCCAAGGAGATACACTCGGTCTGATATATCCCTTGTCCAGCAAATCTTCAAGCTGTTCTTTCAATTCTTTCAACTCTATAGGTGCCATTCTATAAGGAGCTCGAGAAATAGGAACCGTACCGGGTACTAGGTCAATGCTAAAATCTACCTCTCTGATTGGAGGCAATCCCGGAATCTCGTCGGGAAACACATCTGCAAACTCGCGAACCACTGGCACATCTGCCACGGCAGGACTCGATTTCAGTAAATCAACTGAATAGACAAGGAACCCCTCTGCTCTTTTCTGTAGTAATCGAGTCATAGATAATGCTGAAATCAAAGGAATCCTAGCTCTAGACCCTTTGCCGTAGAACTTCCACTCTTCAGCCATCTCTGGTCTGAATCTAACAATCTTGTGGAAACAGTCTACTGTCGCTATGTACTTTGTTAGCATGTCGATACCAATAATGCAATCAAAATCAGATAACCCAAGCACAATACAGTCTAACTCTATCTCATGCCCATCATACTGTAGTAAACATGATCTAACAGATGTCACTGATATCAACCCTGTCCCCAAAGGAGAAGATATTGACACTACAGTAGACAACGACTCAATAGGCAATGCATGTGTCAATGCAAAACGCTCAGATAAGAATGTATGTGATGCACTTGTGTCTATCAGCACATAGGCAGGATAACCACAAAGTGAACAATTACCTGCTATCACGTCATCAAGAGCATCCTGAGCCTGCTCTTCTGTCAGTGCAAACACTCGAGCCTGCTGTCTAGGAGGTTGGCTCACTGTCTGGCTACCTCTAGCTCTAGGCTGTGTCGATGTTGGGGCTGGCTGGAATGAATGAACAGATGAAGCTTGCCTCTCCGGCTGAGCTACAGAGCTAGATGCGCCTACACTCTGAGGCTGTTGTGTACCTCTCTGTGGACAGACCCTGGCGAAGTGGCCCTGCTGTCTGCAAATGTTGCAGCGACCCATCACGCCCTGACACTGTTCGGTGGCATGTCTACCTCCACAGGAACTACAGTAAACCCCTGTATACTCTGATCTCT
>NC_133315.1:8803139-8837858 GCF_012295235.1 Primulina huaijiensis | reverse complement strand
TTCACCAAGGTGAATATCTCAGGATTCAGGCCATTGATAAACTGATCCACAACGGCCTCGTCGTTCCCAGCAATGTGGGGAGCAAATCGGAGCAAGGTGGAGAACTTAGCGACATATTCTTCGATATTCAGCTGTCCCTGTCTCAGGTTGGCAAATTCTGCACCTTTGTCCTTTCGGTAGGAGACGGGAAAGAATCGCTGATAGAACTCTGTCTTGAACACCTTCCAAGTGACCTCTGTACCACGATGCTCCAAGGCCCTCTTTGTGGTAAGCCACCAATTCTTGGCAACTTCTTGCGGTTGATGCCCAATCAGTTTAACTCGTCGTTCATCGGTGTAGTCAAGCGAATCAAATAACATCTCGATGTCATCTAACCAGCTTTCACACTCAACTGAATTCTCTGTGCCCTTCAGTGTAGGTGGTAGGAATGACTGAAACCGCTTTAACAAGGTCTCCATCGGTGTAGCGGTCACATCCATCGGATCATTGGAAGTACTGCCCTGTTCTGGTGCCCGACCTGCTACTGGTTGCGGTACTCGTCGAGGAGGCATATCTGATTATCAAACTGATTAGTACACAATCGATATAATCTGTCTCAGCCCTCCTCTGATCATATACCTCTGATCCAGTATCGGTTCTGATTCAGTCTTTACAATTACATGCTGTAATCAACTCAGATAACAAAACATGTAATAGGAAAAGCAATAAATCATGACGTGTGCTAGCATGATATAAGCAAGAAAGACGACTCGATCTACCCCGCTCACTCTCTTCTATCTCAGTCTAAAGAATCTATTGCTCTGATACCACCTGTTGTGGTGACCCGGGCTCTAACTCGATTATCTTTGGGCATAATTGGATCTTTGCTAGAAAAAGTGGGTCAAAATTTTGCTTTTAACATTTATTCAAATGTATATGAACAAGTCCAAGACATTATATAAAATACTGTCATCTTATTTCGCTGCAAATAACATTCCCATGTTCAACTACAATTAACATAATAGTGTTTAGAAATTCAGTACATGTCTCGTAAAAACACTAGTGATCTTCTACGCCCGTGATCTCCACGCTATCTCGATCTCTCATCCTCTGCGTGACCCTGATCCTGCCCCACCTGTTGTTATGCACACATACAGACACAACAAAAGCCGGAAACTCCGGTGAGAACAAATCCCAGTATAAAACATGTGTACATGCATGTCATGCAATTATATACAGAATCATAACACAGAAATCAGTAACTATGACACATTAGTGACTACAGATAAAACTCTTCGACTCTTATTCTTTGACTCGACTTATATCTAAGTCTAGGGATCCCGGTGTGAATAAGACGTAACAAATCTCCCACCTACTCTCCCAATCGTGGTGGCGGTACGTCTTACTCCTAGACTTCAGTCCTGTCTGTATCGAGTATCTACAATCGGAGGAAATCTCCTCCTATGCGTCGATATCACCGAACGTCTAGCTTGGCAAGTCTGCCAATGACTCTCCTATCTTAATTGCTTGAATATAAATCTATAAACAAAGCATCAACATATAAAAGGTAACAATCTAGTATGTGATTTGGGAAACTCAAATCAGATCTAATTCGAGTTATGTCTTCCCGAATCAACATGAATTATACCTTTCGTTGCACAGTCTTTGTCGTAGTCGAAGTCGACGTCTCGTATTCTTGATATCGAATCTATCAAACCCAATAATATCCTTTTGAACCTTATGGCATGACGAGCATAAATCTACATTCGGATCGAAATTTGTATAGCTAACTCTTGCACAAGCTCAATTCTAAGCTAGGATGAAACTTTGAAGAAATTCTGCTTTTCTCTCGGTTCTTTGCTGCTGAAGAAGGAAGGAAATGAAGACAAGACACCTTACATATGCATGGCAAGGACACTTGGCTTATTTTTCATTCTACACGTCACACCGCGGGTGCGGTAGCTCTTCACCGCGGGTGCGCTCAGGCTACGGCATTCCATCCAAAATTCTGGACTCGACGACCGCGGGTGCGCTCACTTCTGACCGCGGGTGCGGCGACCCTACTGTAATTCTCCTCATTTCATGAGTTCCAACCGCGGGTGCGGTATGTCTTGGACCGCGGGTGCGGTCTCTCTTCTAGTCAAAACTCTACTTTCTGCCCTTGCACCGCGGGTGCGGTGGAAACTGGGGCGCGGGTGCGGTCTGGCTTCTGTAATTTTTCACCATTTCAAAGGCAAGACCAGCGCAGGTGCACTCTCTCTTGGAACGCAGGTGCATTGTCTTGGCTATTTCACCACCATCGTTTGCAATCCAATTCAAATCGCAACATCGTTTCTGCTGTCGTTAATATTTGCATCAATTCATGCATTCTCATATCTTCGAGTATCATGTCAATGAATACGAATAAATCTCAAGCCTTACATTTCAGCTAATGAGATTAACTATTGCAGAAAAATAAAAGACAAAGCTAAAACAAATTGAGTCTTTATTTAAAGAAATTGTTGCGGATTACACCAAAATACTCTTCTTCAACATTAGACCTCCATTTTTTCATCCAACCGGATATTTCGCCAATTGCAGTCTTAAGAAAGCTATCGGAAACAGCTATTCGCTCCAGTATAGTCCTCTCCTTGTGGAGCATCAGCTGGTAGACATAACCATCTTCAAAGAGGTTCACCGTCTCGGCGACGTGCAAACGCTCTCTATACTTTTTCAGCTTTGCCAACACTCTAGGAGTGTTCGCTTCTCCACATTCATAGAGGAACTGGAGTCCTTGCAGCTCCTCACAATATCGAAGGATTTTATGAAAGACCTCATCTTCCATATCAACTTTAAGTTTCTCCATAGCAGTGTTCATAAACTCTACAGCGATATCTGGAATTCTTGAGCTACTTGCACCTGCCATTTTATCTGCTGAATATTCGTAACTGATATGTTTGATACTAACTGAGCCACTTCTATTTATGGCGCAGGGTCAAGAAAGATGAAATGGCTCAGTCACTGCAGCAGACGATTAACCTTCCAAGCATAAGATTTTATTTAATTAATCTTGCTTAAGTTCGCGTAATATTTATATGCATTTATTAAGGGGGAATATTGGTTTTAAGAGGTTAACTGAGAAGACAGAAGTTAGTAAATCCTCAGCTAAAAGGACACAGTTTTACAACTGATCGTTCAGTTGGATATTCTACTAATCTTCTCACATACGTTAACCAATTAACAATTTTTTTATATTGCAAATTAAGTGACGTGACTATCTATCAAGCATTAAATGTTATCTTTCAGCAAATGACAAGTTGAAACGTGGACTCACATAATCCACATGTTTACTACACACGTTCTTACCACACGAACACAAATTTTTATTGCAAAATTTTCATGGACTGACACGTTTTCAATAATACGAACAGTCGCATACAAAAATACTTTTCCCGCTCCATTTCAGTTCTTCTTCTTACGCTTATCCAAATTTCTCAGAGCACAAGCAAATTCAAGCCTTCTTTTTTGCAGAAAATCATTCATCTCAAATGGCCAACCAGATTCCAACGCATATGCTGAATGCTATGGCGATCAGTTTCGATTCAATCCTATCTATCAAAGAAGCCGAGGTCAAGAATGTATTTCAGAAGCTTCAATCAGCTGGGCTCAGAACATTCTTGGGACAATCGTCCCAAGAGATCTATCCAAAGGAGCTTTTCGATTTCTACTCTAGTAGATTTATCAATCAGGATGGAAGCATCTCATCTACTGTCAATGGTCAGTTGTTGACCATATCTGAAGACTCCTTTGGTGAGATATTCTCGTTGCCGTCTGATGTATTAGCACACTTTGCTGATGTTAAAGCATCAGATATTGAAGAGATGCAGACATAACTCTCCGCTGATGGTCGGAAAATCAAAGTTTCCGATCCCAAGAAAGAAACTAAAACATGAGGTTCAGTTGTTGGCTGACATTGTAGCCAAGGGGTTATTGGAAAAGGCAGGATCCTTTGCTACTCTTACCTTGGAGAAATTTCAAGCCCTTACCATTATCATGGCAAGACGAAGACTCAATTGGAGGCAACTCACCTTCGACATATTGAAAAACATGTTTCAATCCACCAAACAGTCCAAAGGATTTGCTGTTCAGTTGAGCTACTTGCTGAAAATCAAAGGGTTGGTGGCTGATGATTCTGAAAGATCATCCAAATTCAAAGTTTTCAATGCTAAGAATATTCTGCCGCCCAAGGCCAAATTGGATCTTACTCCTGATCAATTCGTCAAGATCAAAAAGGAGATTGGAGCACAGCAGGCTGCTCCCAAGTCTGTGAAAAAAGCAAAAACTCTGGCACAGCTGAAGACCTTCAAGAGGAAGCTGATTGTCAGTGAATCAGAATCGGAGAAAACTCCATCTCCCAAAGTTACCAAAAAGCCCAGAACTCAGAAAACCAAGCAAATAGCTTCACTGGAAACTATTCAAACTGAAAGGCTGAAACCTTCAGACGCTCAACAGCCTATTCAGGCTATTCCTCTAAAAGCCGTCCCGATCAGTTGCCTCAATCAACTGATCCATCCAAGAAGGTCGTTACCTCATTAGGTGGAAAAGAGTCAGCCAGGGCCGTATCTTCTCTGCAAACTGTCAATAGCCATACCATCTTTGCTCAGGCTCGACCTGAAGGGATCACCATTCGAGAATTGGTGGAAACGACTCGTTCGGGTCTGAACATTCCACATATTCTCACTGATGAGAAAGGCAAGGGCAAGATGATTGAAGAGCCCAGGCCAACAAATGCAATCCATGTTAGAGTAGGTGCATGTCGAGCCAAGTGTTGGCCGAGTGTTAACAATGAAACTCTATGTATAAACAGTCTTTATTTTAATAATATTTGAAATTATTGTTTTGACACTTCTTTATCTGTTTACCCATGCATGTTGCATAGATAAAGTCCTTGAATATACAAATAGTAGAAAGAATTTGAGATGCTCATATGATGAGTATCATGAAACTCATATTTGGAATACTGTATATTCTAAACTGTTCCTAGTCGATTTAGCCGCCACTAAGAAGGATATAGGCCGCTCGAGTTTGAGACTAGTATCTGCGATGTGAGTACCATGTTTCATTGGTAGGGGACATTGTGATGTCCGAACATGCAGATAGGTGCTCCTGGTAGAGTGCACTGAACAACCCTCCATAAAGGACTTTCCAAGTGGTTCTCACTTATCGAGTGGAAACGTCCTAGTTTATGGTTGTACACCATTAGTCCTTATAACCCGGGACAGCATTGAGACTCTATGTGCTAGCATTACACTTTGACTTGTTTACCGATTCACATGGGGTCATCAGGTGGCAAGGTTGGGTGTTTTGGCGAAACATATAGGAGTCAATGCATTGTAGTCCAAGATTCACCATTTACCTTTGGGCATGGATATCCTATGTGTATGTAGTATGAAATCTCTGATCAGAGTATGGTGGTAATTATGAAAGGGGTTTCATAGATTATACCATCGATGCAACTACAACATGACACATAGTATCGATTCATTGACAACTCTCGATATACCAATGGTTGTCGAATCGGTCGGGATATATGAGTTGAAGGGACCGTACTGTAGGCTAACCATAATAGAATGGTTCTTGCAGGCACTATCATTTGATACCTAGGAAATCATGTAAGCGATGCTGCTAGGCGTTTAACATGATTGGTTGGGTACTATCAGACTTGAGTTCTGACGTTCTTATTATCAAGGAGTTGATAATTAAGAATGGAGCAATTGGGGTATGCTCGTATAAGGACATGTTTAGTCCGAATCACATGGAGATGTGACCCCACGGCTAGTTGTATCAGTGAACCATTGAGGGCCACACAAGTACTAGCTTTCTAGATCCCGTTGAGAAGTAAAATAGTTCAATGTGTTGAACGGCTTATAAATGAGTTTATAAGCGTAAGAAAAAATAGAAGTCTGACTTCTATGAGAGAATGTAACTTTTAATTTATGAATGTGTTCCTATATTAAAAGTTGGCCAAATAAATAATGTATTCGAAAATTGTGATTTTCATAAACATTATTATGGACTAAATTAAATTAATTCAAGTGTTGAATTAATTAAATCACATGGGGTCATGTAGAGCCCAATAGAAAATAATTATTCAACTAGTGGGCTTGAGTAAAATCAAGTAAGATTTAATTGGGCTCAAATTTGTTTAAGACAATTAAATTAAAACCCATGGGCTTTGTAATTGTTACAAGCCCTATTAGGTTTTGCATGCTTGGGAGTTGAAGAGTTGGTGAATATTTTTATTAAAAAAAATTGCATGGCATGCTAAAAGATGGTCTCTACTTTTTCAAACACCAAGAAAAGCAATCTCTTCTCTCCTCCAACTTCACTTGGCCGAAAATTCAGTCCAATATCCTCTCCTTCAATTTTTGTTCTTCAATTGTTGAGGAAACACTCTCTTCTCAAAGAAAAATGTTCTTATTTTTCTAGTACAAAATAAGAAGGGTTCTAGCTTGTTGGTGGTGGGCTTGATTTGAAGAAAGGAGTCCAAAACCTAGGTGAAGCTTGTAGATTGTCTACCATTGAAGAGCCAAGTTTTTTACAACTTGGTTGGAGCCATAATCATTCCTTGTGATTGATACGTAATTATCTAAACACCCTATATATGACATATTGTGTTTTGTATTTGCTACACATCTTAGATGAGGTGTTCGAATTTTTGCCCTTGAAAATATGATTTTCGAAAATTTTAACTTACGTTGCGCATTTGAACACCTAAAATCGATCCCTTTCAAGTAGTATCATGAGCTAAGGATACTATTTTGTGTAGAATTTACAGAATATTATATTGAGGTCGATTTCTAACCGCATGAGATGAAATTTTTGCAATAAAATCAAGGCATTTTGGGGGCAAATTTCGTGCAGCATGTTTTTGCCCGTTTTTGGCAGCTCGGTCTGCCCGAGGGGCTGCCCATTTTGGGCAGAGCTGCCCGAACGTCCCCCTCAAAAATAAAAAAAATAATTTTGTTGGCCGGAATCTGGCGACGGAGCTCCGGCGATGGCGACGACGACGACGACTAGGGTTTCCAAAAGTGTTTTGGATTATCAAAGTGTCATGGGCCTTGATGTTGTTGGGCCATTAGATGACTAATATATTTGTGAATTTTAAATAGGCCAAAATGTTTTTGGTGAAAAATGTGTTTTTGGGCCCTTAAGTTTAAAATTACAAAATTTGCAAATATTTTCTCATGAAATAAATAATTTAAGTTGGACTTTAATTATTTATAGTAAATTGTGATTTGCANATAAAGTGGGCTTGGTTTATGGCCCGTTCCCACCCCATGAGATGTATCCCTATTTGCCATGGATATTTATTTGTAAATATTAGTATAGTGGAAGATCAAGATTGGAAGATGGTGGCCTTGATGATTATGAAGATCGAAGACATGTAAATATTGGAAGCTAATGTAATAGTTGCATTTGCATCCCATGCATTTCCCTAGGATTGGACCTAGGCCCGTGTTTAGCTCACACGGGCCATTAGTTTTGGGGCGATTGATCATCCTTGTTTTGTTTACTGTTTATAATATATGCATGATATGTTATAAATAATGAGTATGTGCGTTATTATTATGATAATAACAAAGTTGCATGAATCCGGCAAACATACGATCAAACATGGCGAGCTTTTAAAATAAAATTAATGATGAGACCTTTCAAAATTAAAAACCCTCATTTTCAATAAGATTCAAAATTAATATCAAGCCCGAAAAGGAGAATTATAAAGTTGTTTATAATTTCCATGTCTTCCATCGACAATGGGTGCATGATGAACGCTAGCCGTGTTCGGGGCTCGGCTCATATTATTGGGGGGGCCCTGGGTGCCGGAAAGCTGTGACATCCATTGACATGGTGATGTGAACTACGTGGAACTCCCATGATTTCGGCTCATGTTATTGAGGGAACTCATGGGACCGTCCATTAAGGTTCAACATCGATGGGTAAGGCTTGACACGTAAAGATGAACGACGTCATATTATTGGGTCCTAATCAAACGTGAGACAAAAGTTTATGTTAAGGGTGGCATTGTGATGCAATTGGAAACTACCTTTTAGGAATTATGATTGGCTGATATTATTCGGGATCATAATTCGCTAATTGGACCTTACGTACCTACTGAGGAAAGGAGTTCCCGTTTTCACTAGAGGGTAGTGAAAATACCAAAATAGTGGGAGCGAAAATTTATAAAGTAAAAGTCCATACTTTATATCTTACTAAATATTTTAAAATAGTCATTAACATTTCTCTGTTTTACTTTTCAGTACAAATTTTTTGACAATGTCTTCGATTCGCAATCCGCTATCTGCAATACTCGAAAAACACGTATTAACCGGACCTAATTACCTCACTTGGCTAAGAAACTTGAAAATCGTCTTAAACTCGGAAAGGATTGCATATACACTGACTGAGTCGCCCCCTGTTGAGGCTCCGACTGGCTGCACTCCTAAGGAATTGCAGACCTACAAGGATTGGTGCGACCATGACTTGAAGGCCAAGTGTTATATGCAGGCTTCTATGAACGATGAGCTGCAGAGGCGTTTTGAGGATGCAAAGAGTGCTGCTGACATTCATTTGCACCTCAAGGAGCTCTTTGGTGAGCAAACACGGCCTCATAGGCATGCTACATTCAAGGAGCTGATCATCTTACGCATGCGAGATGGGGCTTCGGTCCATGAGCATGGCCTAAAGATGATTGGGCTCGTGGACAAGCTCGTTGGCATGGATTTGATGTTGCCTTCGGAGCTGACCACCGACGTGTTGCTCTTATCACTGCCTAGCTCGTTTGATCCTTTTGTGGTGAATTTTAATATGAACAAGATGGCGCCGACCCTCGAAGCGTTGGTGAACATGCTTGTGACCTTTGAGTCCACCATCAAGAAAGAGAAGCCGGTTCTTGATGTGGGCTCTTCATCTGGTTCGAAGACCGGTCCATCTAGGAAGGGAATGAAGCGTTCTTTCCAACGACCCAAGAAGAACGTGCCCTTAAAGAGGAAGACTCCGAGTCCCGCTGTGGCAGCCACACCAGTGAAGGCTAACAAGACTGTTGACATCTGTCATCACTGCAAGAAGCTTGGAAATTGGAGGCGTAACTGCAGGGAATTTCTTGCCCAGAAGAGTTCTGGAAACGGTATGTTCTATATTGAAGTAAACATTTCAATTAACTCTACTTCTTGGGTCTTGGATACCGGCTGTGGCTCACATCTCTGTAATGATTTGCAGGTGATGGGAAGAAGTAGGTGGCTCAGGGAAGGTGATACCTTCTTGAGGATGGGCAATGAAGCAAGAGTTGCTGCCAAGGCCGTAGGAGTTTGTTTACTTTTGAACAATGACTTTAAGTTAATTTTAAGAGATGTTTTGTTTGTACCGGAATTGGTGAAAAACATTGTTTCCATTTTTATGCTTGATAAAGATGGATTTTCTTGTTTATTTAGCAAAGGTTTTTGCAACATTTACAAGAATGAATGTTTAATTGGTGCTGGAGAACTTGAAAACGATCTCTACAACTTAAAATTGAAAGCTATTCCACTAAACAATATCCAAACTATAACAATAACAAGCAAGAGAAAACAAGATACTCTAAATTCGGCACAATTATGGCATGCTCGATTAAGACATATTTCCCTAAGAAGGATGAACAAATTAGTGGTAGTGGGCATGTTTGATATGTCTGATATTAATGCTCTCACGACTTATGAATCCTGTCTGAAAGGAAAGATGACCGAAATTCCCTTTAAGGGCCATATGGAGCGAGCCAAAGGGTTGTTTGATTTGATCCATACCGATGTGTGCGGTCCGCTTAGCATCACCACTAAGCATGGACATGCCTACTTCATCACCTTTACCGATGACTTTTCGAGGTATGGGTATGTGTATTTGATGACATACAAGTCTGAAGCCTTTGAAAGGTTCAAAGAATTCAGAAGTTAAGTAGAAAAACAATTGGGACGAAGCATCAAGAAACTTCGATCGGATCAAGGTGGTGAGTACTTGAGTGCCGAGTTCCAAGAGTATCTTAGGGAGAATGGGATTCTCTCGCAGTGGACTCCGCCCGCTACACCGCAGTTGAATGGTGTTTCGGAGCGTCGTAACCGAACTTTGATGGACATGGTTCGGTCTATGATAGGGTTCACGGAGTTGCCGCCATCCTTTTGGGGATATGCGCTTGAGACAGTGGCACTGTTGTTGAACAATGTCCATTCATAGGCAGTTGATAAGACACCATATGAGATATGGATGGGTAAGCCTCCCAAATATTCTAATCTTAGAAAATGGGGGTGCCCTGCTTATGTGAAGCAGGTAGTGGGAGATAAATTGGATAGTCGATCCATTTTATGCTACTTTGTGGGATATCCAAGGAATTCAGTTGTATACTATTTCTATCATCCCCAAGAAACAAAGGTGTTTGTTTCTAGCAATGCAACCTTTTTGGAAAAAGAATTTCTATTGGATAGAAAAGGGAAGATGATAGAACTCGAAGAGGTTCGAGAGACACCCACAATTGAAGAACCCACACCCGAAGAGCCAAGAGAGGAGATACAAGCTCCTAGAAGATCCGAGAGAGTCTCGAGACCACCTATGAGGTATGGTCTGCTTCTTGAAGAGGGCCATGATGAGCCTATCCATGGATGTGATCCAAGGACCTTCAAGGAAGCGTTATCTGATGCCGATTCATCCAAGTGGCTTGAAGCAATGGAATCTGAGATGAATTCCATGCATTCGAACCAAGTGTGGAATCTCGTGGATCCACCTGAGGGAACTGTTCCCATAGGGTGTAAATGGATTTACAAGAGGAAACTTGGGGCGGATGGGAAGGTATTGACCTTCAAGGCGCGACTGGTAGCAAAAGGGTATACTCAAAGACAAGGTGTTGACTTTGAGGAAACCTTTTCTCCAGTTGCAATGTTCAAGTCCATAAGGATATTGCTAGCCATAGCTGCATGGTATGACTATGAGATATGGCAGATGGATGTTAAGACAGCCTTTCTTAATGGGGATATTAAGGAAGAGATTTACATGTCTCAACCTGAAGGGTTTACATCTATCTGAAGTGAGCATATGGTATGCAAACTTCAGAGATCTATTTATGGTCTAAAGCAGACATCTAGGAGTTGGAACCTCAGATTCGATAGTACAATCAAAGAGTTTGGTTTTACTAAGAATCCATAGGAACCCTGTGTGTATAAGAAGGTCAGTGGGAGTGCTGTGACATTCCTGGTGCTTTATGTTGATGACATTCTACTAATTGGGAATGATGTAGGAATGTTGCAATCAACTAAAATATGGTTAGCAAGTAAGTTCTCGATGCAGGACTTGGGTGAATCATCTTTTGTATTAGGAATACAGATCTATAGAGATAGATCAAGAAGATTGCTTGGTCTCACCCAGTCCACATACATTGATATCATCGTGAAGCGGTTCTCGATGGATGAGTCCAAGAGAGGACATCTACCAATGTGTCATGGCGTGTCTCTATCCAAGTCTATGTCTCCCAAGACTGATGTAGAGATAGCGGCGATGACAAGCATTCCTTGTGCAACTGCGATTGGTAGCATCATGTATGGGATGATATCTACACGTCCTGACGTGGCTTTCGCACTAAGTGTAGTGAGTAGATATCAATCGAACCCCGGTCTTCCACACTGGAAAGTTGTGAAAGACATACTCAAGTATTTGAGAAGGACCAATAAGTTGTTCTTGGTCTATGGGGGTTGAGAACTGAAATTGGAAGGCTATACCGACTCTAGCTTCCAAAGCTATATCGATGACTCGAAGTGAAACTCTGGGTTCGTATTCATGCACAATGGTGCTGCTGTCTCTTGGAAGAGTTCCAAGCAAGACAGTACTGCGGATTCCACCACTGAGGCCGAATACATTGCTGCATCAGTTGCAGCAAAGGAAGCTGTTTGGATAAGGAATTTCGTCCAAGAGTTGGGTGTCATTCTTATGTAGTTGCTCCTGTCCCGGTGTTTTGTGACAACACGGGAGCTATATCTCAAGCAAAGGAGCCCAGGTCTCATCAGAAGTCCAAACATGTACTGAGAAAGTACCACATCCTCCGAGAGATTGTGGAAAGAGGAGAAGTGTCGATTGACAAAGTCGGATCCGCAGATAATGTTGCTGATCCGCTAACTAAACCTTTACCTGGAAAATTAATTGAGAAACATCGCGAATCGATGGGTTTGAAGCATATGGGTAGTTGGCTCTAGTGCAAGTGGGAGATTGGTTGAGTAGGTGCACGTCGAGCCAAGTGTTGGCCGAGTGTTAACAATGAAACTCTATGTATAAACATTCTTTATTTTAATAATATTTGAAATTATTGTTTTGGCACTTCTTTATATATTTACCCATGCATGTGGCATAGATAAAGTCCTTGAATATACAAATAGTAGAAAGAATATGAGATGCTCATATGATGAGTATCATGAAACTCATATTTGGAATACTGTATATTCTAAACTGTTTCTAGTCGATTCAGCAGCCACTAAGAAGGATATAGGCCGCTGGAGTTTGAGACTAGTATCTGCGATGTGAGTACCATGTTTCATTGGTAGGGGACATTGTTATGTCCGAACATGCAGATAGGTGCTCCTGGTAGAGTGCACTGAACAACCCTCCATAAAGGACTTTCCAAGTGGTTCTCACTTATCGAGTGGAAACGTCCTAGTTTATGGTTGTACACCATTAGTCCTTATGACCCGGGACAACATTGAGACTCTATGTGCTAGCATTACACTTTGATTTGTTTACCGACTCTCATGGGGTCATCAGGTGGCAAGGTTGGGTGTTTTGGCGAAACATATAGGAGTCGATGTATTGTAGTCTGGGATTCACCACTTACCTTCGGGTATGGATATCCTATGTGTATGTAGTATGAAATCTCTGATCAGAGTATGGTGGTAATTATGAAAGGGGTTTCATAGATTATACCATCGATGCAACTACAACACGACACATAGTATCGATTCATTGACAACTCTCGATATACCAATGGTTGTCGAATCGGTCGGGATATGTGAGTTGAAGGGACCGTACTGTACGCTAACCATAATAGAATGGTTCTTGCAGGTACTATCATTTGATACCTAGGGAATCATGTAAGCTACGCTGCTAGACGTTTAACATGATTGGTTGGGTACTATCAGACTTGAGTTCTGACGTTCTTATTATCAAGGAGTTGATAATTAAGAATGGAGCAATTGGGGTATGCTCGTATAAGGACATGTTTAGTCCGAATCACATGGAGATGTGAACCCACGACTAGTTGTATCAGTGAACCATTGAGGGCCACACAAGTACTAGCTTTCTAGATCCCGTTGAGAAGTAAAATAGTTCAATGTGTTGAACGGCTTATAAATGAGTTTATAAGCGTAAGAAAAATAGAAGTATGACTTCTCATTTATAAGCGTAAGAAAAATAGAAGTATGACTTCTATGAGAGAATGTAACTTTTAATTTATGAATGTGTTCCTAAATTAAAAGTAGGTCAATTAAATATTGTACTTAAAAATTGTGATTTTCATAAACATTATTATGGACTAAATTAAATTAATTCAAGTGTTGAATTAATTAAACACTAGTGGACCTAGTAGAGTCCAAATAATTAAATTAATTCAAGTGTTTAATTAATTAAATCACATTGGGTCATGTAGAGCCCAATAGAAAATAATTATTCAACTAGTGGGCTTGAGTAAAATCTAGTAAGGTTTAATTGGGCTCAAATTTGTTTGAGACAATTAAATTAAAGTCCATGGGCTTTGTAATTGTTACAAGCCCTATTAGGTTTTGCATGCTTGGGAGGTGAAGAGTTGGTGAATATTTTTATTAAAAAAAATTGCATGGCATGCAAAAAGGTGGTCTCTACTTTTATAAACACCAAGAAAAGCAATCTCTTCTCTCCTCCAACTTCACTTGGCCGAAAATTCACTCCAATATTCTCTCCTTCAATTTTTATTCTTCAATTTTTGAGGAAACACTCTCTTCTCAAAGAAAAATCTTCTTCTCTTTCAAGTGCAAAATAAGAAGGGTTGTAGCTTGTTGGTGGTGGGATTGATTTGAAGAAAGGATTCCAAAACCTAGGTGAAGCTTGTAGATTGTCTATCATTGAAGAACCAAGTTGTTTACAACTTGGTTGGAGCCATAATCAATCCTTGTGATTGATAGGTAATTATCTAAACACCCTATGTATGACATATTGTGTTTTGTATTTGCTACACATCTTAGTAGAGGTGTTCGAATTTTTCCCCCTGAAAATATGATTTTCGAAAATTTTAACTTCCGTTGCGCATTTGAACACCTAAAATCGATCTCTTTCCATCCAGACCCATATTGACCTAATTTGGGAACATGTCAATGCTTTTGCAGCATCCAAACTGAAAACTTATGAGGCTTGGATCATATACAGAACTCACACTTTTGCCAAACAATTGAAGAAGAAGTCTCAGCTGAAGAAGTTTATCAGATTGGAAGCCATCGTTTTGAGGATAGTCAAAGCTGCTACTATTGTGCAGGCTTTGGAAAGAAAAAATTATTTCTTTGATTTGATGAGAGCCAAGAAGTGGGCTCAACCAGTTGAAAAGTTGAAAGCAAACTACATTCCGACGAATCTAACTACTTACAATGATCGAGCTGTGCTTACTCAGTTGGATTCAGATCTTACTTCCCTTCATGTACAGATAAGATTTTGGGAACAAGATCAGGAATTAGTTATTCATGGAGGGTCTTCAGAAGAAGAGGAAGAACTCTCATCACCGAATAAAGAGCAAGCTCAGGATGTGCCTGAACCATCTGTTGCTGATCCACCAATGTACTCAGAAGCTGACTTAAAACTTGAAAATATTGTTGAAATTATTCAGTCAGAAGTACATGAATCTCAACCAGAGGAACTCATTTCTGAATCAGTTGATCACTCGGCTGATCAAGCAATTCTAGAGGCTCCTATATTAACTGAAGAGCCCGTTCAGCAGGATGATCCAACTGATGTGCCAGATCAGTCAACAGATAAAGAAATTGCTGAAAATGTGGAGGCTCAGTTGCTCAATTTTGAAAATATTCCAACTGACGAGCCAGCCCAAATTTCAGCTGATTCTCAAGCAGAAGCACCAGTTGATTATCATCCAACTGAAGGTCTCACAGATTTACCTCTTCATCAGGACAGTTCAGTTGCAACTCAGGATCCTTCTTCTTCTCCTCCAGCGCAAGTAGAGGTTACTGAATCAGTTGTTCCAGAACAAACTATTGCCGAGACAGTTGTATCTGACAGGACCTTAGTGGTCTTTGATCAAGTCTCAAAAGAACAAGGACCTGGAACTTCTGGACATCTACCTCATCAGTCGTCTAGTGATCTTGAAGTAGTTCTTGAAGAAATTCAAGACATTGAGAATAATATGCACAAAATATTTACTGCCGTTTCCCAGATTCAGCGAACTCAACTCGCTCATACTCCAAAACTGAAACATGCAGAGGTATTCAACTCAGAAAAACTGAAGGCAGTTCATGCTACTGTGACCTCTCTTTTCCTTGCAATAGAAGATATAAAAAAAAAATAGAGGCTTAGCTGAAAGTCTCTCTGTCACCAAAGATGCAATCAAAAATAGAGTTGACTTTGTGGAGACATCTGTTTCCAGAAAGATATACTTGATGCAAACCACTGTGCTGAATGCAGTCTCAGACGTAGCCACTTCTGTTAAAGTTCTATCAACTTATGTTAAAAGGCTATCTATCATAATGGAGGCGTTTGACAAAAAGGGGGAATAGAGACCTAAGCTACAGTCAAATCAGTTGACGGATTTATTTGTACATGGATTTATTTGTACAAATTATTTCATTCTTTCATTGTACGAATCTGTACACGACAGTTATTATTTTATCTACAACCGATTTGAAGGACGTCTATAAGCTTAAATGATCAGTTATTATTCGCTTAGTTTTGTCAAACACCAAAAAGGGGGAAATTGTTGGAAACTTAATTTCGGCTGTTTGACAAACCATGTATCTATTAGACTAACTGATCAAGTATTCGTATTATACAACTTGCCTAGCTGAAGTATCACGTAAGTTATCAAAGGTAACCGAATCCAGCTGAAATGAACCTTCGGAGTTAACTGACTGATCAGTTGGAAAGTGATCAGTTGAACCTAACTGGATTTCTGAAGACAGCTGATTGATCAGTTGTAAACTGATCAGTTGATTCACTCATCACAAGCTTATCAGCTGATCGCTCAGCCATACATCATCAAATGAAAAGGATGTTCAACCGACATCAGTACAAGCAGACTGCAAATCGTAGTGGAACGCCGCATTTCAAAGTCTACGGTGTACGATTGTCAGGAGAATATTGATGTAGCAATCAACGGATATAAAATTAAAATATTATATCAAGTTACCGTTGGAAGAGAAGCCTATAAATAGGCGAAGAGAGCAGCTGAAGTAACAAGGATACAAGAACAACTATTTTACTCAAGCTGTTACTCTGCTGAAATCAAAAACTCACTCTTACTAAATTCTATCTGTAGCATTCAAGGCTACCTTCTTTGAGTTTGTTAGCACACTATAATCTCTGTTATATTGTTAGGTTGTGCTAAGATCAGTCACGAACTGAAATAGCCTATTGTAACTAAAAGTTTCAGTTTTGGCACTGATAAGACCAAACTGAAGTGAGTCAGTACAAACATTGTATTCGATCAAAGTATTTTAGTAGAAATCCTATCTTCGTTATAGAAGGGGTGACATAGGAGTTATTCCATTCTCCGAACATCCAGAAACAAATCGCGTGCTTTTCATTTCAGTTACCTTTTATTTTAGTTATTCTATCTTTCATTCAGTTTACTTCCGCAACTGTTTTCTCAGTTAAACTGTTTGTCATCGACTGACGAGATACCGAGTATCAGTTTGTCATTAAACTGAACTCAACTTACGAAAAACGAATATAATCTGTGATTGTTTATTCAACCCCCTCTTCTAAACACTTTTCTCTTCTTAACCGATCCTTTCAGTTAGGAATCAATCAGTTTGCAGAACACGACAAGCTTACTCAATGGAATCCGGCTGTGCGCATTAAGGAAAAGTTGTTGTCAAGTCAAAGGACAATAATGGACGTTTCATAAGAGCTTAAAGACAAAATGTTTAAGAATGCCTGTCGGAAAGTACAGTTACATTTCGAGGAACAGATTCAAATTGCAATGAACATATTTGATGAGTTTTGGTGTACGGTCATACATTGCCACTATAAATACAAGATAAAGACCATCAACCATTAAATTAAGAAGTGTGGAATTACACATGTGTACAAAAAAATAAGAGAGAAGAAGAAGGGCACGCTGAACTCATATCAGCTTACAGAAGCAATCAGCCCAGATTTGAGATAACACCTTAAAGTGTGTTCAGCTCAGTTTAGGAGCATTTTCATCACAGTGTGTGATAACACTTTCGTGTTGTACTCATATTAGTTCTCAGACACAATCACTCACATATACAGAAAGTTAAGCTTATTGAATAGCTGAGTGAGTCTTGCACAAAGACATGATTAAACTTTTGTATTTAGTCTTTGACACATAGACGTTAAACAAGTGCTGCTGGAAGGTGCTGCCTTCATTCTAGACTAGGAGTTCAATTAGACAGTAGGATAAGTCCTACGCTGAGCGGGTTTGTACAAAGCTTTGTATAAATCAAATTATTCTAGTGGATCCTACCCGAGGTGGTAGAAGGGGTGACGTAGTAGCAGTTGAAGTCTTCGAACATCCATAAACATATCTTGTATACTTAATTGCTTAACGTTTGTTTTAAAACTGATTTGATCTGTTCGAGCAGTTATCAGTTCAGTTCTCACCATAACTGAAGTGATATATGCAAGAATTGATTCCCTTTATTTCAGTTAATCATTTTACACAAGTTAAATTGCTTTCAAATTAGTCAGCTTTCTTAACGAAGCATTACTTCGAGTATTTTCCGCTTGGTTTAACACCAAACTCGATTTAAATCATCGGTGTTCATGGAGAATATTGTGTTTGAAGCACCTTCGCAGGTGGCTGAACCGATCCTTCAATTGGTATCAGAGCTAGTTGTTCTAAGAAGGAAATTTGAGAGCCGATATTTTAAAATATGTTTCAAAATGTTATTTAAAATGGATATCAAAATCCTCTTAAAAATTTTATATAAGCTTACCATGGGAAGAGAGAATATTGTTGGATTTTCAACTAACATTGTAGCCACTTCCCTTGACTCTGATTTTGTTGTTTTAGCAACTTGCAGGGTTTTGAGTTCAACTGACGGCAGGACAACTAAACTTATCGGTGGAAAAGATTTCAATTGCCATCCTAACAGTTCAGCTGATCAACAGACGAAAGCCAGCTACGCTGAAATGTTGGATGATTAAAGTGGAGCTTAATCATCAGCAGTATACCGCCGCTTCATTTCCATATCAGATCAAAATAGATTATCAATGTGGTTCAGCATCAATGGAGTCCATTTTAAGTCAGCTCGACCAGTTAGACAGCACAGAGATCAAGTCCACGGCAAATTAGTTTCTCTTCTAGCAAAAAGAGACACAAGATCGTTGCAGCATTCCAAAGCATTCAAGGCAACAAGTTATTGGTATATCCAGTTTTATTATGTATAAAATGACTGATATTTTATGTTGCTTAATATTTGCTATTGTAGTAGCATTTCCCTTACACTTGTTAGTGTGCTTAAATGTATAAAAGGGACGCTTATTTGATTAAATGAACATCATATTTATCCACTTGGTTTGAATGTAACTGAACTGATATTTTCTGTTAATGTGTTGCCTAAACTTGCTTAAATGTTAAAAGATGCTAAAACTTCATTAAAACACGTAAATGACTACATTTTTAAGGGGGAGTTTTTAATTCAGTTTTGAGGGGGATTTTTCTTTAAAATTATTCCTCGAATTGAAAAATATTTTAAACTCATTTTTAATTTGTTTTAATTCAGTTTTGAGGGGGAGCTTTCTTATCTCTCGAACTGAAAATTTTATTTTAATTGTTTTAAATGTTTTTTATTCTCACAAAGGGGGAGAATCAGTTAGAATCAATTAAATTTTAAAAAATTTTAAATTTTTTTAATCTCTTTATTGCTCAAGTTTTGTGATCATCAAAAAGGAGGAGATTGTTGGGACATTTCATGTCGCAATCTTGATTTTGATGTTAACAAAACTTGTTATTTTTTTCTAATGATTTTTCCTAACTGCGCAGAAACTAGAACTGATCGGGATTCGAACTGATCAGTTATCAAGTTAAAACCGAAGCTATCGAGACACAAACTGAAAGCGGCAACTGATTGCCCAAACTAAATCAGTTACAACTGATGTATCAAAGACCAGTTAAACTGATTGTCCAGCAGACAGGCAGTTCAGCAGAAGACCTTCAGAAGCCCGGTCAGCTCATGAAGAGCTCAACTGATTAAGAGTCCAGCTGACCAGTTCAAGAGAAGCAGTGAAATCAGTTCAGCTGACGAGCCAACTGATTTCACCAAACCAACTCAAGATCAGTTCAAAATGACCAGTTCATAACGTCAGTTAGGAATCAATTAGTTTGCAGAACACGACAAGCTTACTCAATGGAATCCAGCTGTGAGCATTATGGAAGAACTGTTGTCTAGTCAAATGACAATAATGGACGTTGCATCAGAGCTTAAAGCCAAAATGTTTCAGAATGGTTGTCATAAAGTACAGTCACATTTCGAGGAACAGATGCAAAATGCAACGAACATATTTGATAAGTCTTGGTGTACGGTCATACATTGCCACTATAAATACAAGGTCAAGACCATCAACAAATAAATTAAGAAGTGTGGAAATACACATGTGTGCGGAAAAAAAAAGAGAGAAGAAGAAGGGCATGCTGAACTCATATCAGCTTACAGAAGCAATCAACCAAGATTTGAGAAAACACCTCAAAGTGTTATAAACTCAGTTTAGGAGCATTTTGTAGAGCCCAAAATCAGTACACGTAAAACCCATACATTTATTTAATTGTTAAAACATTTATTTAAATTTAAATTGATTTTTGAGATGCATGATTTATAAAATTGCATTATTTTAAAATTATTTATGCTTATGTGATGGACGTTAAAATCTTTTCTCGAGTTTCATGTTTCAAACGATTATTAGATGTGGGATCGAGGAAAAGAGACCGGCGACAATTTTTGACAATTTTAAAACATGGTATTTTATTTTAAGTTAGGATTTGGGGCATTTTAATTGTTTTATCTAGTTTTAGAATTTTAAAAACCTAATTTAATTATTAGGTGATTTTATGATTTTAAAATTTTCAAAGATTTGATACTTTTACACTTTATTTTAAAGTAAGAATTTATTTACAATTAAAGAAAGGTTAGTGTTTGATTACCGTTTAATTAGTGGTTAATTCATAAATAAGCAATAATTTTCCCTAAAATTAGTCACCTAACTAACGCACACACGCACTTTTACACACACTCAAAACCGATAACACACACATACACATTTTATATTCAGATTTTTATAGAAGAAAACCTAGAGTTCTAAGATTCTAGAGCAGTCGCCCCTTTCCTCTCCATCTTTCCAGCAAATTTTGTTGATTTTTTTGCTAGAAGACGAGTCGCTAATCGTTCCGGATCAAGCCTCGCACCGTTTCCGCTTCGGTATCATCGTATCGTGAGCTTTTCATATCAAAAGGCATGTATATTCTGTTTTTCCTTCGTCGATCTAGTCATATTATGTGTGGTGATGTTTTTATGCGTGAAAATTCAGGTGTGATGTAATGGTTTGAGCAGAAAGTTGTTTGATCAATCTATGCAACGTTTTTAGATCTTAGAATTTCGTTTTTACTGTATTTTGAATTACTGCGATTTTTCGGTCGAGATTTTGGGAAAACCTTCAATATATGAAACGTAGAACTTTTTGATACCTTCGATTTGATATAAAATTTATGGCCGTTTTTGTGTGACTGCTCAAACTGTGTTTTTCTGAAAAATAAGTTATTGATGAATTCTGTGTTTGAGTTGCAGGCTTCATTGGACATCACTAGGCCAGCACTACTACGTTTAGAAATGATTTGGGATGTGTTCAGGCACCGTTTGGGGTTTCGTTTCGAGTCGAGGATGGCTTGGGAAGTAATAGAAGCCTTAGGATGAATATGGTGTCGATTATTATATGTTTGATAATAAATTGTATAAAAAATAAGTTGTTGTGTAATTATAATTTTTTACTATTTTTACAGGTTCGATAAAACAAGAATAAACTTGGCGTTGCAAATGGGATTAAGATGATTCTTTGACCTGTAGAAAGTTGATGATAATATCTACAATATTGGTGACAAGCATGAGATAAAAATCTTCTTACAATTGGTATCAAATTAAGCAACAAATAAAGTTATCAAAGGAGTGGCAGTTTTACCATGCTCTAGTATTTCGACCATATCTCTCAAACTACTTGGTCAAATGGTTAAAATAAAATACCACAATTCAAACAACTCAATTATCCACATGTTTTATTTTATGTGGAGAAGAAAATTCGGATGAGAAGATTTTCAAAACTGATGTGTAATATGATATAATTTCTTGGAACACCAATGAAGACTTTTGTGTAAAAAAATAATATTTTATTTGTGGTTGTCTCCCCAAATTTGGCTATAAATATGGGTGCATTGTAATGAATTGAGATATCCCTCATTCTATGAACAAATCTTTGAGTTCATAATATTTCTCTCTTTATTTTTCCTTTATTTCATCATTTAAAAATAATTAGCATGTTAATTTCATATTCAAAGTTTTATACTTTGAATAATGAGTAGCTAACTTCCCAAGGTTGAGATGAAAAGGTGAAGCTCTTGGTATGATAATAAGGTTATTAAAAGGTAATAATCTATGTTTTATATTATTTAATCATTATTTATTGTTTATGTTATATTTATTTCTTTAAGCATTTTTATACCCTACTTATAAGTGGGAGTTTTGATTTATTGTTGCTATATGTTACACTAAATTCTTGGTACCATTTAAATGTTTGTTTGGTTTTACCAACCATTTAAAGTGGATGCCTTGATTTATTATATATCAATATATCATATTATTAATTTCTTGGTACCATTTAAATGTTAGTTTGGTTTTACCGACCATTTAAAGTGGGAACCTTACTTTAGTGTTTACAAATATATATAGCACAATAAATACTTGACAACATTTATAAGTTTTGATATATATTTTATACTTATAAGAAAATAGTATATAACATAATATAAATATGATTATTTAATATATTGGAACCATTTTATTAAGTGGATTTCAATAATGTTCATTAATGTTAACTTCATTAAAATATCAAGAGTGGATCCTCTAATCTCAACTACTTAAATTAAAATTTGAAAAATTAAAAATTGCCAATTAAAGATTCAAACAATTAAAAGAAAAACAAAAACAAAAACAAAAACAAAAAGACATTGTAGTGGACTTGTAATTACCGTAGCTTCCAGGTGGATACGATATCGGACTCACCGAATTATACTACTTGCGGACAACCTGCTATTAGGAGTGCAACAATCAAAGTCACAACAAGACTCACTAGACTTGATCGATGCAAGCGAAGATGAGTTTGAAGAGACGAGAGGTGAGGACCAGTGAGCTCGCTTGGACTGAGCGGGAGGCTAAACCCGAGGACCGCCATATTTTAAGTTTTTATGAAGTGTTCAAAATACTTTGATTTTTATGTTACAGTCATGATGATTTGACGAATGCTTTAGCCAAATTTTAAATTTCGAACATTTTGTTGCAAATATTTTTAGGAACGGACAATGGATGATTAAAATTGAAAAGTTTATTTGGTATTTAAGAAAATTTATATTTTTCCGCAAATTTTAAATAGTTTAAAAGTACGGTACGTTACAGTTGTTATTGTTAGAGTAGGTGCCCGTCAAGCCAAGTGTTGGCCGAGTGTTCACAATGAAACTCTATGTATAAGCAATCTTTATTTTAATAATATTTGAAATTATTATTTTGGCACATCTTTATCTGTATACCCATGCTAGTTGCATAGATAAAGCCCTTGAATATACAAATAGTAGAAAGAATATGAGATGCTCATATGATGAGTATCATGAAACTCATATTTGGAATACCGTATATTCTAAACAGTTCCTAGTCGATTCAGCCGCCGCTAAGTAGGATATAGGCCGCTCGAGTTTGAGACTAGTATCGGCGAGGTGAGTACCATGTTACATTGGTAGGGGACATTGTGATGTCCGAGCATGCAGATAGGTGCTCCTGGTAGAGTGCACTGAACAACTCTCCATAAAGGACCATCCAAGTGGTTCTCACTTATCGAGTGGAAACGTCCTAGTTTATGGTTGTACACCATTAGTCCTTATGACCCGGGACAACATTGAGACTCAATGTGCTAGCATGACACTTTGACTTGTTTACCGACTCTCACGGGGTCATCAGGTGGCAAGGTCGGGTGTTTTGGCGAAACATATAGGAGTCGATGCATTGTAGTCGTGGATTCACCACTTACCTTCGGGTATGGATATCCTATGTGTATGTAGTATGAAATCTCTTATCAGAGTATGGTGGTAATTATGAAAGGGGTTTCATAGATTACACCATCGAAGCAACTACGACATGACACATAGTATCGATTCATTGACAACTCTCGATATATCAATGGTTGTCAAATCGGTCGGGATATATGAGATGAAGGGACCATACTGTACGCTAACCATAATAGAATGATTCTTGCAGGCACTATCATTTGATACTTAGGGAATCATGTAAGCGATGCTGCTAGGCGTTTAACATGATTGGTTGGGTACTATCAGACTTGAGTTCTGACGTACTTGTTATCAAGGAGTTGATAAGTAAGAATGGAGCAATTGGGGTATGCTCAAATAAGAACATGTTTAGTCCGAATCACATGGAGATGTGAACCCACGGCTAGTTGTATCAGTGAACCATTGAGGGCCACACAAGTACTAGTTTTCTAGATCCCGTTGAGAAGTAAAATAGTTCAATGTATTGAACGGCTTATAAATGAGTTTATAAGCGTAAGAAAAAATAGAAGTATGACTTCTACGAGAGAATGTAACTTTTAATTTATGAATGTGTTCCTAAAATTAAAAGTTGCTCAAATAAATAATGTATTTGAAAATTGTGATTTTCATAAACATTATTATGGACTAAATTAAATTAATTAAAGTGTTGAATTAATTAAACACTAGTGGACCTAGTAGAGTCCAAATAATTAAATTAATTCAAGTGTTGAATTAATCAAATAACATTGGGTCTTGTAGAGTCCAATTGGAATAATTATTTAAATAGTAGACTTGAGTAAATTCAAGTAATATTTAATTAGTCTCAAATATGTTTGAGATAATTAAATTAAGTCCATGGACTTTTAATTGTTAAAAATCAAATAACATTGCATGCATGGGAGGTGAAGGGTTGGAGACAACTTTTTCAATCTCCAAGGCTTGGGATGCTAAAAGTGTTTTAGCTTTTCCCACAATCAATACAAGTCATCCCTCTCCCATTTTTTTATTCACAATGGCCGAAACATGCACACACAATTCTCTCAAATTTTTCTCTCATCTTGTTCTTCAATAGTTGGAGAAACAATTATCTTCTCAAAGAAAAATGCCTTACATTTTCTAGTGCAAGTGTAAGGCGGATCTTCCTAGTTAGTGGAGGGCTTGATTTTGAAGGAAGGACTCAATAACAAGGAGAGCTTGTAGATTTGTCTTACCTTTGAAGAGCCAAGTTGTTTACAACTTTGTTGGAGCCATTACATCAATCTTTGAGATTGATAGGTACATTTCTAAACACACTATGAATGTCATTTTGTGTTTTTGTATTTGCTACAAATAATAGTTGAGGTGTTCGAATTTTTGCTTGAAAATATTTTTGAAAACTTCCGTTGCGCATTTGAACACCCGTAACCGATCCCCTTTCAGGTATCAGAGCCAGGTTATTGTAAAGGGTTACACCTACTGCCTGTTGCGAGAAGCTCACGAAGCCACACCTCAAGTCTATAAGTTTTAAAGTTTTGAATTATGTTATGTATTAAACATTAAGTCATGATTTCAGCATGTCCATGTTTTAAGTTCAATTTACGTGCATCTTATGCTATTGATATTATGTTCAAGCATTTTGGATATACGTGTTGGTTAAATTGTTGGAACAGTATGCCTCCTAGACGCTTGATTAACCGTGAAGTAAGGGATGAGGACAAAGAGGCTCGAGTTGGGGGGAGAGATGCTCCTCCTCCTCCACCGCCAGATATGCAGGCACAAATGCTTGCAAGTATGACCCAATTCTTTGCACAGTTTGCAGGGAACCAGGCGGCAGTGGACTCAGGAGCGAGGCCCAAACCAGAGGCGGTGTACGAGAGGTTCAGGAGGATGAACCCAAAGGAGTTTTGGGGGACCACCGACCCGATGATAGCTGAAGGATGGATTAAGTCCATCAAAGTAATTTTTGATTTTATGGAGCTGTCAGACACAGACCGGGTCAGGTGGGCCACGTTCCTTCTGTCAGGGGATGCCAGACTATGGTGGGAGATTGCGTCAGTATCAATTAATTTGCAGACGTTGACTTGGAATGGTTTAAAGGAGGTTTTCTACTCCAAGTACTTCACTGAAGAGGTACGCTCCCGCATGACCAGGGAGTTTATGTCACTGCGACAGGGAGACAGCAGCGTGGCAGACTTCGTCTGGAAGTTTGAAAGGGGATGTCACTTTGTGCCTCTAATAGCTAATGATTCCCGGGAGAAGCTGAGGCATTTCATTGATGGGTTGCGGCCGATCTTGCGCCGTGACGTCAGAGTTGCTGGTCCTGCTACCTACACAGTTGCAGTGTTTAGAGCCTTAGCGGCAGAGCAAGATCAAAGGGACATCAAGGTTGACAGATAGGGCAAGAGGCCCTACCAGGCACCGCCGTAGCAGCAACAGCGACCTCAGTTTAAGAGGCCGTTCCAGGGTCAGCAGAGGAAGAGGCCAATTCAGGAACCACCAAAAGAAAAGGGTCCTGTTCCACAACAGAAGGCTCCTCAGAGGCCGGTTGAGTACCCAGTGTGCCCGAAATGCCACCACCAATGTAACGTACCGTGCTTTTTCTATTTAAAAATTTTCGGAAAAATAAAAATTTTCTTAATTGAGTACTTAACCTTCAAATTCTAATGAAAATATGTTGTTCATCCAAAATATTTGCGACAAAATATGTCAAATAAAACTGCTAGAGGAAGTACTTGTTTAAACATCGTAAACCAAAATATGAAATAAATGTATTTTGAGCATTGGGTAAAAACTTTAAAACATGGCGGTCTTCGGGTTTAGCCTCCCGCTCAGTCCAAGCCAGCTCACTGGTCCTCACCTCTCATCTCCTCAAATGCATCATCACCTGCATCGATCAAGTCTAGTGAGTCTAAAGACTCAATATGTATAAATTGGGAATAACGAGTAATACGTAATAAAACCACATGCATCTTCAAAATAGGACGTACATACACAAAAATTGAACATGCAACAAAACTTGAACATACGTACATACATAGACGTGCCATCAACGTAGAACTTTTCTTAAACATGCTTGTATACTTGTACATACTTGAACATACATAAACTTCATCATTTTGCGTAGAGGCATGTTTCAAAGCAAGTGACTCATACATAAAAGCGCCTGATCAGACTAAACCGCAGTACTGGGCTGACAAGAAAAATCCACTGCCGATCCCGGTTCATAATTTAACGGGTGGATTGGTCCCTGGTCATATTTTATCACTTTCCAATCCTGATCTAAACCCGTTCATAATTTAATGGGGTGGATTGGTCCCTAGTCATACTTTACTGCTTTTCAATCACATACATAATTTGGTCACAAGACATTTAGCATACCTCAAAAACTTAAAAAATATTTTCTTTTGCACGTCAACATATTTAATTGGCGTTGAAGGATTTGTTGGATTTCTCTTGGGGCCACTCCTGCACATACTAACATGAGTTCAAACACTTATCTTTCATAGCTTAGACGTAGGTACTTGTGCTCACCACCGAAGTAAATAAATAGCTTATGACATTCTAAACCACTCGGGACTTGACCTTGTTTAATCATCGTACTAAACCATGAAATAGAATCCCAAAACAAATCCTATATTTTATATTCATAATCACAAAACAAATCCAATATTTTATATTCATAACCACAAAGAAAATCATATACTTTATACTATTATAAAAAAAATTTTAAAAAAAAATATTTTTTTTTAAATGGGGTACACGGACCCCGTGTAAGGGTACGGGTACATGCTGGAAATTCGTATTTTGAAGGAAAAATGACACGGACCCTGTGTACGGGTCCGGATAGGGGTCCGTGTAGTCTCTGAAATTTCGTATTTTGAAGGACAACGGGGACGGACCATGAACAGACACCTCGGGACCCATCCTAGAGTGCTAGAACATTGATTCAAACTCAAACAAATGTCCCAAAACAATGTCGTCCAACTTACAAAGCAATACAACTCATGAACACGAAATTTGACACCAAATCAATTTCTACGATTTCTAACTCAACCAATTGCCTAACGACACAAAACGAAACACCAACAAACATCCCAACAGCATTCTCGATATTTCTAAACACAACAATGATCACCTATCGATGCCCAACGAAGCCTGCATCTATAAAACTTCAAGAACATATCATGAACATATTTTCAGAAAATTGCAGTTTGAGCAGTTCCACGAAAACAATCATAACTCACTCGTTGCTTGTCGAACATTTACGAATTTTATATTAAATCGAAGGTGTTGAAGAGTACTACGTTTTATATGTTGAAAGTTTTTCGAGACACTCGATCGAAAAATCGTTTTTTTTAAAATGACAGCAAAAACGTTTTCTTGAGATCTAAAAAGTTTCAGAAATCGATTCAAAACATAATCGCTCAACTTTGCTCATAATAATCAAACTTCCACGCATAACATACATCAATATATCTACTATTACGAGTTCGATGCATAAAACGAAAGAATATACTTGCCTTTAAATCTTTAACGTTACCGAACGACGACAAAGAAACGGGAAAAGATGCGAGGTTGATCCGGGACGAACGTGGCACTATTTTTCTTGAGTAAAATCAACAAAATTTGCTGGACAATTATCGGAAGAAGGGCGGATGCACTCTCCCTTAGTACCCTAAGTTTTTCTCTTTCAAAAATATAAAAATCTGAATAATGAAGGGTGTGTGTGAATTGGCCGATTTTTAGTGTGTGGAAAAGTGTGTGTGCATGTGATTTTGTGTGTAGATTTAATTAGGGAAAAATTATTGCTTAGTTAACTAATTAAAAATGCTAATATAAAATACTAACTCAATTAACAAGTGAATAATAAATTACTACACACTCTAATAAAATCCCCTAATTTAAATAAAATGCATAATTGCTCAACTCTAAAAGTTTTAAAATCTAAAATTCACTAAATAAATCAATTAGACTTTAAAAATGCTAAAAACTTAATAAATTATTTAAAATACCCCAAATCCAGCTTAAAATAAAATACCACATTTAAAATATCAAAAATCGTCACCGGTCTCTATTCCTCGATCCCGCATCGAGTAATCGCCTGAAACATGAAACTCGAAAAACATTTAACGTGCATCACATAACATAATTAATTTAAAATAATGCATTTAAATATATCATGCATGGCTAAAAATCATTTTAAATTAAAATAAATGATTTAGCATTTAAATAAATGCATGAGTTTTACGTGTACTGAATTTGGGCTCTACAGTTCCTCCCCCACTTATATAAATTTCGTCCTCAAAATTATATCTTACCAAACAATTCTGGGTAGCGATTCCTCATATCTGCTTCAGTCTCCCAAGTGGTCTCCTCACTGATTGATTTAGCCACTGGACTTTGACCAGCTTAGTCACTTTGTTCCGAAGTCTACGCTCTTGTTTGTCTAGGATTTGGATGGGTCTCTCCTCATATGACAGATCTGGAGCAAGCTGCAACGGTTCATAGCTCAACACGTGCGCAGGATTGGCTAGATACTTCCTTAACATCGAGACGTGGAACACAATGTGTACCCCGACCAGATTCGGCGGTAGGGCTACACGATAAGCTAATGTCCCAACTGCAGTGCCCAAATTCTGTACACGTATAACCCATTCATTTATTTAATTGTAAAATCATTTGATTAATTGATTTTTACCATGCATGATTTATTTAAATGCATTATTTTAAATTACTTATGTTATATGATGCACGTTAAAATGTTTTTCAAGTTTCATGTTTCAGACGATTATTCGAGGCGGGATTGAGGAAAAGACCCGGTGACGATTTTGGGCAATTTTAATGGAGTATTTTATTTTTAAGTTAAGGATGGGGTATTTTAACTAATTTATTCAGTTTAGCATTTTAAAAGCCTTATTTATGTATTTAGTGATTTAAGAGTTTAAAGCTTTTAAAATTAGCATTTTTGGGTGTGTTATTTTGATTTAGGAGTTTGTTTAAAATTAATGTGGGTTAAACTTTTTATTAGCATTTTAATTAGTTGTTTTAGCAAAAATCTCTCTTAATTAAAAACCCACACACACATTACACACACTCACACACACTTACACGTTTTTACACCCACTAAAACACACAACACACTCTACACATCATATTTTCAGATTTTTTTTAAAAGAGAAAAACCTAGGTTCCTCAAGCATAAGCAGCCGCCCCCTCTGTCTAAATTTCCAGCAAGTTTTGTTGAGTTTCTTCAAAGAAAATCGCGCCACGTTCGTACCGGATCAACCTCGCTTCTTTCTCCGCTTCAGTATCGCCGTTTAGGTAAAGTTTATCATCATAAGGCACATATATTCTTTCATTCCTGTATCGATCTCGTCATATTATGCGTTGTGTTGATATTTATGCATAAAAATTCATGTGTGATGAGTAGAAGTTTGAGCAATCATGTTTAGATCAATTTTGAAACGATTTTGGATCACAAATTTACGTTTTTGCTGTCATTTTAAATACTGCGATTTTTTTGGTCGTGGTTCTGAGAAAACTTTTAACACAAAAATTTTAGAACTTTTTGATACCTTCGAATTGATATAAGATTCGAAATTTTTGGACGAAAATTGATTGAGTTATGGCGTTTTTTGTGGGACTGCTCAAACTGCTTTTTCAGAAAATTATGTATTGATGCGTTCTTGAAGTTTTATTGTTGCAGGCTTTGTTGGAGATCGACTGGCGATCGTTGCTGAGTATAGGTATGCTTAGTATGATGTTGAGTTGGCAATTGGGTTACCGGTTAGTGTCGATAGGCACTTGAATTTACTAGAAGTCGTAGGAAACAATTTGATGTCAATCTCCATGTTTTGAGTTGCATTGTGGCGTAGTTGAACGCCGTTGTTTCGAGGTGTTTGCACCAATCTTGTCAATGTAGTAGCATGCTAAGATGGGTCTCGGGGTGTCGTTTCATAGTCCGTGCAACCGAGTTTAGAACGTTAAGAAATTCTTGCACATAATAATTCGTGGGTTTTCTCCTACGGCGGGTACACGGACCCCAACACGGACCAGAGCACGGGGTCCGTGCCTTTGTTTTTCTTCGAAGGGTCAATTTACGAAGTCTACACGGACCCCTACCCGGACCTAGGCACGGGGTCCGTGCCTTTTCTTTTCTGCACGACTCATTTTACAGTATCTACACGGACCCGGAGCCGGACCTGGGCACGGGGTCCGTGTACTACCTTTTTGATTTAGGTTGAATACTTTGAGGTTCGATGTCTTAGTTTAATGCAATGTTTTAACAAGGCCGAGTCACGGGAATTTTAGAGCATTAGGGAAATGAATGAGCTTGGGTTTGAGCATGATTACTACGTCTAAGCTATTAAAGTTAAGTGTTTGAACTCACGTTAGTATGTTGCAGCAGCGGCCCCAAACGAGATCCAACGAATCTCTCAACGCCAAGTAAGTATGTTGACGTGCAAAAAGGAAATATTTCAAGTTTTTGAGGTATGATAAATGATTTGTGACCAAATTATGAATGGGTTTGGAAGTCGATGAACGTGGCCGAGGACCTCTCCACCCCGTTAAAGCTTGAACGGGTTTAGATCTGGATTGGAAAGCTTTAAAGCATGAACGGGGACCAATCCACCCGTTAAAGCATGAACGGGGATCTCATGTATGTGACAGTTGATACGTCCTTGTCAGCCCAGTACTGTGGTTTGTCTGATCAGGCATTTATTATGTATGTGTCACTTGCTTTGAAACATGCCTCTACGCAAAATGATGAAGTCATGTACGTTCAAGTATGTTCAAGTATGCAAACATGTTTTAAGAAAAATTTTATGTTGATGGCACGTCTATGTATGTATATACGTATGTTCAAGTTTTGTTATGCAAGTTCAAGTTTCATGTATGTACTCCTTATTTTAAAGTTGCATGTGGTTTTATTACGTATTATTAATTACTTTCCGTTTATACGTGCTGAGTCTTTAAACTCTCTAGACTTGATCGATGCAGGTGAGGATGATTTCGAGGAGACTAGGGGTGGTGACCAAGGAGCAGGCTTGGACTGAGCTGGAGGCTAAACCCGAGGACCGCCATGTTTTGAAGTTTTCTTGCAATGCTTAAAATACTTTAATTTGATGTTCTGGTTAGGATGTTTTGAACAAACGTTTATCTTAGCAAAATTTTTATAGGTGATCTTTTACTTCAAATAGTTTGATTGAACAGCGAGTGGTTAACCGAATTGATAGTTCATTTTCGTATTTAAGAAAATTTAAAATTTTTCCGAAATTTTTAAATAGTTAAAAAGTACGGTACGTTACAGTTGGTATCAGAGCGGTGTTCTTGTAAAGGGTTACGCCTACTGCCTGTCGCAAGAAGTTCACGAAGTCACACCTCAAGTCTGTAAGTTTTAAAGTTTTGCATTATGTATGTAGTAAGCATTGAATCATGATTTCAGCATGTCCATGTTTTAAGTTTAGACTTCGGGCATCTTATGATATTGCTATTATATTCATGCATATTGGGTTTACGGGTTGGGTAAATCGTTGGAACAGTATGCCTCCCAGACGTGTGATTAACCGTGAAGCTAGAGAGGAGTACCGAGAGGCCCGAGATGAGGAGAGGGTCACTCCTCCTCGTGCACCTCCGGATATGCAGGCGCAGATGATTGCAGGTATGACGCAGTTCTTCGCGCAGTTTGCGATGACCAGGCTGCAGCGAATGCAGGGGCAAGGCCCAGACCTGAAGCGGTGTATGAGAGGTTTCAGAGGATGAATCCTAAGGAGTATTCGAGAACTACGGACCTGATGGTGGCAGAGGGATGGATTAAGTCCATCGAAGTGATCTTTGATTTCATGGAGCTGCAGGATGCAGACCGAGTCCGTTGTGCCATATTTTTTCTAGCAGGGGATGCCAGGCGTTGGTGGGATAGTGCGTCGGTGGCAGTTAATTTGCCGACTTTGTCTTGGAATTGGTTTGAGGAAATATTCTTCGCCAAGTACTTCACTGAGGAAGTACGATCCAGACTTACCAGAGAGTTCATGTCGCTGCGACAGGGAGACAGCAGCGTGGCAGACTTCGTCCGGAAGTTTGAGAGGGGGTGTTACTTTGTGCCCGTGATAGCTAATTATGCCCGGGAGAAGTTGAGGCATTTTATGGATGGATTGAGGCCGGTCTTGCGCCGTGATGTTCGAGTTGCTGGTCCTGCTACTTACTCAGTTGCCATATCGAGAGCTTTGGCGGCAGAGCAAGATCAGAGGGATATTGAGGCTGACAGGCAGGGCAAGAGGCCTTACCAGGCACCACCGCATCAGCATCAGAGGCCCCAGTTCAAGAAACCTTAATAGGGGCAGCAGGGGAAGAAGCCTTATCAAGGACCATCGGAAGGCAAGGGTCCTATTCAGCAGCAGAAGGCGCCTCAGAGACCTGGGAATTTTGCAGTGTGTCGTAAATGCAATCGCCAGCATTCGGGAGAGTGTTTATACAGATCAGGCAAGTGCTTTAAATGTGGAGCAAGTGACCACATGTTGAATGAGTGCCCACAATGGAAGCAGCCAACCCAGGGCAGGGTATTCGCCATGCATGCTCAGGAGGCGAACCCAGACACTACACTGTTGACGGGAAATATCTTCATTAAGAGATTAGCCACGAAGGCCCTGATAGATTCGGGAGCCACGAACTCTTTCATCTCGGAGGCATTCGCTAGTCATTTAGACATCAAGTTTATCGGCCTTGATGTGAACTATTCAGTGAAAGTCCCATCAGGGTAAGAATTGTTAGCTACCAGTGTGGTCAGAGATATTGATCTAGAACTGCAGGGCCACCTGCTTCGACATTATCTATGGAATGGACTGGCTGACAAAGAACCGAGTCCTGATTGACTTTCAGAAGAGATCAGTGTTGGTCAGACCAATGAGAATGGAGCATTTTCTATTTTAGACAGACAGAAGGAGAAGCTTCCCTCGTATGATCTCCTGCATGCAGGCACGAAGACTTATTTCTAAGGGGTGTCAGGCTTTGTTGGCCAGCATTGTTTTGGCACCTGATGCGCCCACTCCATCCATATCAGATGTGCCAGTAGTCAGAGACTTCCCAACGTCTTTCTTGACGACGTCACAGGTCTTCCACCAGATAGAAAGGTGGAGTTTTCCATTGATCTTATGCCAGGCACAGTGTCAATCTCCAATGCACCGTACCGATTAGCTCCAGTTCAGATGCTAGAACTTAAACAGCAGATATAGGAGTGATGAAACTTAAAATTAATAATTTATTATATGTTAAAACCTATATTTTAAAATTTAAGTTTCATTAAAATTATAAAATTATGTTATTTTAGTATTGTGTGTTTATATTTAAATGTCTTACTAAATATGTTTTATTTTCAGGTTTTCTACTTGTTGGTAAAATAATGATAACTCAAGCTAGAAAAATCAAATGGAGGTGATTCAAATATTTTTTGAATCCTTGAGAAATTATCTACCACTTTGCAGAAGACATGATTGCCTAAAAAGTTGGTTAAGATGATCAAATTGTGAAAATATCAAAAGCAGGACAAATTTACTTTCACCATGACCAGCATATAGTAAAAAAATCATAACTATTTCAATATTTAACCAAATGAGATGAACCAAGTGGCCAAATTCATCATCAAAAAATTCCCCACATGTTTGCTGTTTTGAGCTGAGTCAAATTCGATGATTAAAGTCGTGGAACAAAGCATTGAAAGAAGGGGCATAGAATTGAAGTTGTAGGAGACAAATACTACTATTACAACTACATTGCATTAATAGAATTTTTGACTCTTTCCCTCATTTGGCCTATAAATAGAGGCCTTGTGCTAGCTTGAGAATCATTCTATCTCTTTGTAAAATATAGTGTGTGTGTGTATAAAAGTTCTAAGTTCCAATATATTTTCCATTTTCCAAATTATGAGTTATGTTTTTAGTGTTAATCAAAAGTAAATTCATGGAAAGCTAAATCTATTATGTCAAGGTGAAGAGGATGAATTCTTGGTGAAGTAAGATTGTTTATATTTTGTATATTCTTTCTTTATTTCTTTTCATTTTGCTAATTTCTAGTTATTGTAGGTATAAAAATGAATTATTTGTTGTTATCAATTTACATCAAATGCTTGATACCATTTAAGTGGTTATCTTGATTTGTTGTTTAATTTTGATACAATAAATTTTTCATCAATTATTATTGTTATATTATAC
>NC_133315.1:8801585-8803014 GCF_012295235.1 Primulina huaijiensis | reverse complement strand
TTTACTTTATCGCAACTAACTTTTACTTTCCCGCAACTAACTTATTAAATCATATATTTCATTTAGGCAATAGCGTGGCTCTGCCGGTTGTTCTAAATGAAATATAATGATTTAATTTAACATTTATTTTATGCAGTTATATATTTATATAGTTATATATATAATCATAGGTACCATATATAAAATATCGGTGAATTCGGTATTTTCTATAGTGGGAACTATATTATATTAGGTGTGTGTTTAAATATTTAATTTTCTTGGAACCATTATTTATGGTGGTTTCCTTTGTTTTACTTTTAGTTAAACAATATTGCATAAACCAAGAATAAATCCTCGAGCCTTGACAAAATTTATAATTTGTAAACTTCGTTCTTGCATTTGGTAATCTATAAATTAATAAATTTAAACTTAAAATAACCTCTTTGTGGATCGATCTCGTACTTATGAAATATATTACTTGCAGACAACCTACACTTAGGTGAATTATAATTTAAGTAGTAGCAAGGAGCTTCTTAACAAGGAATTTATTTGCCCTAGTTTCTCTCCATGGGGCGCACCAATGCTGTTCGTAAAGAAGAAAGATGGGAGCATGAGGCTGTGTATCGATTACCGAGAGCTGAACAAGGTAACGATCAAGAACAAATACCCACTTCCAAGGATCGAAGACTTGTTCGATCAGTTACAGGGAGCTTCAGTGTTCTCTAGGATTGATCTTAGATCGGGGTATCATCAGCTGAAGGTGAAAGATGCAGATGTTCACAAGACAGCCTTCAGAACAAGATATAGGCATTACGAATTCTTTGTGATGCCATTTGGACTGACGAATGCTCCAACAATTTTCATGGACCTCATGAACCGAGTATTCAAACCTTATCTTTATAAATTCGTCATAGTGTTTATTGACGATATCCTTATTTGATCGAAGAGCCATGAGGAGCACAATCAACATTTGAGGACGGTTTTACAGACCTTGCAGAGTCGCAAGTTATTTGCGAAGTTCAGTAAGTCTGAGTTTTGGTTGGAGAAGGTAGCGTTTTCGGGGCATATAGTGTCTAGCAGTGGTATTGAGGTAGATCCAGCTAAGGTAGCAGCCGTTAAGTAATGGGTCGAGCCGAAGAATGCTTCAGAGATCCGCAGTTTCCTAGGCCTAGCATGCTACTACAGGAAATTTATTAAGGGATTTTCTTCGATAGCAGTGCCACTCACTTCACTGACAAATAAGAATGAAAAATTCGTGTGGAGTGATGAATGTGAGAAGAGCTTTGATACATTGAAGCAAGCTCTTATTTCAGCGCCAGTATTAGCCATGCCAGCAGGGCAAGGCGACTTTGTGTTGTACGCCGATGCATCTAAGCTCGGTCTAGGCGCAGTGTTGATGCAGCACGGTCGGGTTATAGCCTATGCTTCCAGGCAGTTGAAAGTGCACGAG
>NC_133315.1:8712969-8801485 GCF_012295235.1 Primulina huaijiensis | reverse complement strand
GAGGAAGCCACTTGAGAGTCAGAAGTGGACATGAGGATTCGCTACTCGGAGTTGTTCGATAAGATTTAATTTCGAGGAAGAAATTTTTATAAGTGGGGGAGGAACTGTAGTGCCCAAATTCTGTACACGTATAACCCATTCATTTATTTAATTGTTAAATCATTTGACTAATTGATTTTTACCATGCATGATTTATTTAAATGCATTATTTTAAATTACTTATGTTATATGATGCACGTTAAAATATTTTTCAAGTTTCATGTTTCAGGCGATTATTCGAGGTGGGATTGAGGAAAAGACCCGGTGACGATTTTGGGCAATTTTAATGGAGTATTTTATTTTTAAGTTAAGGATGTGTCATTTTAACTAATTTATTCAGTTTAGCATTTTAAAAGCCTTATTTTATGTATTTAGTGATTTAAAAGTTTAAACCTTTTAAAATTAGCATTTTTGGGTGTGTTATTTTGATTTAGGAGTTTGTTTAAAATTAATGTGGGTTAAACTTTTTATTAGCATTTTAATTAGTTGTTTTAGCAAAAATCTCTCCTAATTAAAAACCCACACACACTCACACACACTTACATGTTTTTACACACACTAAAACACACAACACACTCTACACATCTTATTTTCAGATTTTTTTTAAAAGAGAAAAACCTAGGTTCCTCAAGCATAAGCAGCCGCCCTCTCTGTCTAAATTTCCAGCAAGTTTTGTGGAGTTTCTTCAAAGAAAATCGCCACGTTTGTCCCGGATCAACCTCGCTTCTTTCTCCGCTTCGGTATCGTCGTTTCGGTAAATTTTATCATCATAAGGCACGTATATTCTTTCATTCATGTATCGATCTTGTCATATTATGCGTTGTGATGATATTTATGCGTAAAAATTCATGTGTGATGAGTAGAAGTTTGAGCAATCATGTTTAGATCAATTTTGAAACGATTTTGGATCACAAATTTACGTTTTTGATGTCATTTTAAATACTGTGATTTTTTGGTCGTGATTCTGAGAAACTTTTAACACAAAAATTGTAGAACTTTTTGATACCTTTGAATTAATATAAGATTCGAAATATTTGGACAAAAATTGAGTGAGTTATGGCATTTTTTGTGGGACTGCTCAAACTGCGTTTTAAGAAAATTATGTATTGATGTGTTCTTGAAGTTTTATTATTGCAGGCTTCGTTGGAGATCGACGGGCGATCGTTTCTGCGTATAGGTATGCTTAGTATGATGTTGAGTTGGCAATTGGGTTACCGGTTAGTGTCGATAGGCACTTGAATTCACTAGAAGTCGTAGGAAACAATTTGATGTCAATCTTCATGTTTTGAGTTGCATTGTGTCGTAGGTTGAACGCCGTTGTTTAGAGGTGTTTGTACAAATGTTGTCAATGTAGTAGCATGCTAAGATGGGTCTCGGGGTGTCGGTTCATAGTCCGTGCAATAGAGTTTAGAACGTTAAGAAATTCTTGCACAGAATAATTCGTGGGTTTTCTCTTACCGCGGGTACAAAGACCCCCACACGGACCAGAGCACGGGGTCCGTGCCTTTTTTTTTCTTCGAAGGGTCAATTTACGGAGTCTACACGGACCCCTACCCAGACCTAGGCACGGGGTCCGTGCCTTTCCTTTTCTGCACGACTCATTTTACAGTATCTACACGGACCCGGAGCCGGACCTGGGCACGGGGTCCGTGTACTACCTTTTTGATTTAGGTTGAATACTTTGAGGTTTGATGTCTTAGTTTAATGCAATGTTTTAACAAGGCCAAGTCACTGGAATTTTAGAGCGTACTAGGGAAATGAATGAGCTTGGGTTTGAGCATGATTACTACGTCAAAGCTATTAAAGTTAAGTGTTTGAACTCACGTTAGTATGTTGCAGCAGCGGCCCCAAACGAGATCCAACGAATCCCTCAACGTCAAGTAAGTATGTTGACGTGCAAAAAGGAAATATTTCAAGTTTTTGAGGTATTCTAAATGTCTTGTGTTGTCACTTTGATTGTTGCACTCCCAAGAGCAGATTGTCCACAAGTAGTATAATTCGGTGAGTCCGATATCGTATCCACAGGGAAGCTAAGGTAATTACAAGTCCACTACAATGTTTTTTTGTTTTGTTTTTGTTTTTGTTTCTTTTTAATTTTAATTGTTTGAATCTTTAATGGGTAAATTTTAATTGTTCAAATTTTAATTTAAGTAGTTGAGATTAAAGGATTCACTCTTGGCATTTTAATAAAGTTAACATTAACGAACAATATTGAAATCCACTTAATTAAATGGTTCCAATATATTAAATAATCATATTTATATTATGTTATAAATTAATTTTCTTATAAGTATATAATATATACCAAAACTTATAAATGTGGTCAAGTATTTATTGTGCTATATATATTTGTAAACACTAAATCAAGGTTCACACTTTAAATGGTTGGTAAAACCAAAAAAATATTTAAATGGTACCAATAAATTAATACTATGATATATTCATATATAATAAATCAAGAAATCCAAGTGAAATGGTTGGTAAAACCAAACTAACATTTAAATGGTTCCAAAAATTTAATATTATAATATATTTATATATAATAAATCAAGGCATCCACTTTAAATGATTGGTAATACCAAACTAACATTTAAAAGGTTCCAAGAATTTAGTGTAACATATAACAACAATAAATCAGAACTCCCACTTATAAGTAGGGTATAAAAATGCTTAAAGAAATAAATATAACATAAACAATAAATAATGATTAAATAATATAAAACATAGATTCTTACCTTTTAATAACCTTATTATCTTGCCAAGAGTTTCACCTTATCATCTCAACTTTAGGAAGTTAGCTATTCATTATTCAAAGTGTAAAACTTTGAATATGAAATTAACATGCTAATTGTATTTAAATGAATAAAGAAAAAATATAGAGAGAAATATTATGAACTTTAAGGTTTGTTCATAGAATAAGGGATATCTCAATACATTACAATGCACCCCTATTTATAGCCAAATTTGGGGAGACAACCACAAATAAAATATTATTTTTTTACACATAAGTCTTCATTGGTGTTTCAAGATATTATATTATATAACACATCACTTTTGAAAATCTTCTTCTCNTTAATTTGATCCCAATTGTGAGAGGATTTTTATCTCATGCTTGTCAACAATATTGTAGATATTATAATCAACTTTCTACAGGTCCAAAAATCATCTTAATCTCATTTGCAACGCCAAGTTTATTCTTGTTTTATCGAACCTGTAAAAAATAGTAAAAACTTGTAATTACACAACAACTTATATTTTATACAATTTATTATAAAACATATAATATTTAAACATTTAATAAAACAAAAACTATATAATTATATTATAAAACATTTAATTAATGTACAATTTTTATGTTTATCATCTTGTGACCAAATTATGAATGGGTTTGGAAGTCGGTGAACGTGGCCGAGGACCTCTCCACCCCATGAAAGCATGAACGGGTTTAGATCAGGATTGAAAAGCTTTAAAGCATGAACGGGGACCAATCTACCCGTTAAAGCATGAACGTGGATCTCATGTATGTGGCAGTGGATTCGTCCCTGTTAGCCCAGTACTGTAGTTTGTCTGATCAGGCATTTATTATGTATGGGTCACTTGCTTTGAAACATGCCTCTACGCAAAATGATGAAGTCATGTACGTTCAAGTATGTTCAAGTATGCAAGCATGTTTTAAGAAACGTTTTATGTTGATGGCACGTCTATGTATGTATATACGTATGTTCAAGTTTTGTTATGCAAGTTCAAGTTTCATGTATGTACTCCTTATTTTAAAGTTGATGTGGTTTTATTACGTATTATTCGTTAATTCCCGTTTATACGCGTGGAGTCTTTAGACTCACTAGACTTGATCGATGCAGGTGAGGATGATTTCGAGGAGACTAGGGGTGGTGACCAAGGAGCAGGCTTGGACTGAGCGGGAGGCTAAACCCGAGGACCGTCATGTTTTGAAGTTTTCATGCAATGCTTAAAATACTTTAATTTGATGTTCTGGTTAGGATGTTTTCAACAAGCGTTTATCGTAGCAAAATTTTTATTGGTGATCTTTTACTTCAAATAGTTTGATTGAACAATGAGTGGTAAACTGAATTGATGGTTCATTTTCGTATTTAAGAAAATTTTAAATTTTTCCGCAAATTTTAAATAGTTAAAAAGTACGGTTCGTTACGCCAACTCTGTCAAGAATCTCAAACGGCCCAATAAATCTCGGACTCAGCTTGCCTCTTTTCCCAAAACTCATAACTCCTTTAATGGGTTTTATTTTAACGAAAACGTGATCACCAACGGCAAACTCGAGATCCTTTCTCCTCTTGTCAGCATAAATCTTCTGACGACTCAGGGCGGTCTTCATCTTTCTCAAATCTTGACCACCACATCTGCAGTCTGCTGATCTATCTCTGGACCAAGTTCTGCTCTCTCACCAACCTCATCCCAATGAATTGGCGATCTGCACTTCCTTCCATACAGTGCCTTGTAGGGAGCCATACCTATAGATGAAACGTCTGCCTTTCTTTTTCTCTAAAAAGTACAAGAATTTTTTTTTTTAAAACCTCTCTATCACCGGCCGAACCACAAAATTTACATGCATAAAATATTTTGGAACCATTTTAAAATAAAACAACCAACTATATAATTGAGAAATACAGCCCATACTATAATCTCTCAAAAATCTCTCAAACCATAAATAAAAATTCATAAAAATATCCTTAACATAATTTAAAATTATAAATCATAAACTAGTGCAGAAAACTAGCGTCGGTCCTCGGGTCGTGTGCACCTTCAGTCCAGCAAAGTCAACCATCAAGACCTCCATTAATACATTAGCATAATCACCTGAACCTTGACAGCAACCTCATGCATATTTACTGCCAAGAGCTTCTACCTCTCGTTTTCTGTGTTTGGCTCGAGCCCCATCGAGCCACCCTGCACCAACTCATGACCAGCCCCTCTAGGGACCCTCCTGCACCCTTATAACCCATATGACTCAGCCCTAAGCTTGAAAACCGAAGCCCCACTTCAGCACAAGCATGGCCTAGGAACCCACCTATCCTTGTGCTCACATGAATTATATATATTGTATTTCAAATGGTTTTCACATGCTATTCCCTTCCATTTGATTCATGTTATGTATAGATACACTTTATTTTATATTAGAGGCTTTCATATGCCTCAATTGTATAAAAGGGAATGCAAGAGAAAAGAGTATTCAAAGTGTTTGTTTTAATGCCTAAGAGAGAGTTTAAATGCTTTATTGGATTGATAAATAGATAGTCAGAGATTGCGTCCAATTAGTTGATCAACGACCATAGGCTTATATCCTGACAGAGTATCGATTTATATCGATGGGATATAGGTACAGAGACAGAGATACTATTTAGATATCAATCCACAAGAGAAAAGAGAAATACCATCTTATTGTTCATGTTCTACTATATTATTTATGTTTCAAGAGTTAAATGGTATTTATTGATTTCAAAGCCATGTTTTACAGAGTATGATATGTACAGATTGCTATGTAAGAGTTCCACTTGCTGAGTTTTATACTCATTTCAGTTATTTCATGTGATGCAGATAAGAGTGACGGGCCAGGACGTTGATTGGAGCCGAGGTCATATGCATAGTAGATGGAAGGAAGAAGGCTATTTTGTTACAACTTTTGGACATGATCAAAATGACATTTTGTATTTTGATGCAACGCTTATTTGATCATGTATATACTTTTGATTATATATTGAAATGTATTTTAAATCCTTCTTTCCTTTAAGAAAATTTTAAATTCCGTGTTATTTTATGAAATCGATCAGAGAGGTGTTACATTTAGTGGTATCAGAGCAACATTCTTCGAACCAATGCATATGACTTCGTCTACTTTCAACAGTCCGGGTATGTCTTCTTCTACATCTATGTATTGTTATTGGTTGATATGTATTGTGTGAGCACATTGTAGGATTTAATGCCTCCTAAGAGAAAAGCCTCAGAGGGTGAGGATAGCTCCTAATCGAGAGTTGTCGACGAGTTCGGCTAATTATTGAAAGAGCAAGACAAGGTTCATAGTGAACAGATTCAGCAGTTGCTCCGTTTGCAAGGTATAGGTCAAGGTAGAGGCCAAGGGAGAGGCCAAGTGGTTCAAGCAGTTGGAATTGATGGGATCTTTACTGCTTTTAAGAGAATGGATCCGCCTGAGTTTGCAGGAAGCACTGATCCATTGGTGGCTGTAGAGTGTATCAAAGCACTTGAGGCGATATTTAATCATCTCAATTATGAAGACAAGGGCAGAGTTGGTTGTGCAGTATTCATGCTAGTCAAAGCTGCACGTATTTGGTGGAATGCTACCAAGGTAGGTGTTGATGTTCCGTCATTGAAGTGGCAAGATTTCACGGATCTTTTCTATGACAAGTACTTCCCAGATGCACTTCGAGCTCGGAAGGTGACTGAGTTTTTAGAGCTTCGTCAAGGAAGTATGAATGTTGACGAGTACATTTTGAAGTTCGAGGAGGGCTGTCTGTTTGCCCCATACATTGCCTCCAATGACAAAGACAAGGGTGCTCATTTCATTAGAGGACTTCGAGCGGAGATCAGAAGGGACATCAATATGTCTAAGGCGGTGACTTTTAAAGAGATTGTGGCTAAGGCATTGTTAGCCGAGCAAGATGAGAAAGATATTGCTAGAGAGAAACAAGCGAGGCAGCAGGCTATTGCTCAAAGAGGTCAAGGTTCGAGCCAAAGAGGAAAAGGCAATTTTAAGGGGAAAGGCAAGATATATCCGAATTCTAAAGCACCTATAGTTCCATCTGATCCAGAGAAGCCGTTGTGTCCCAAGTGTAGTAGGAATCATAGGGGAGAGTGCAGATTTGCTACTCACACTTGCTACCGATGTGGTACTGCAGGCCATATTGCTAAGGACTGTCGGAGAGGATCGAGTAAAGAGAAGGTGCAGGGTCGCATCTTCACCATGACGAAGGAAGGTATAAACCATGATTCTTTTGTGATCTCTAGCACTATTTTAATTTCAGGCAGAGTAGCTACGACATTGATTGATACAGGTGCTACTCATTCTTTTATGTCTGAAATATTTTTGAGATCTTTGGGTTTAGTTCCTTCTATTCTTCCCCTCCAGTTTAATGTTGTATTGCCTTATGGGGATGTGTTGTGTCCGACGTCTATTGTGTATGCGTGTTCTGTTCAAATTGATGAGCGAGTTGTTTATGCCGATTTGATTGTTATTCCGATGGTTGCGTTTGATATTATACTTGGTATGGATTGGCTATCAACTTACCGTGCAGTGATTCATTGCGTTGCCAAGAAGGTGAAATTTGTAGATGATGAAAATAAGGAAGGTATGCTCGCCAGTGCAGGTACTTCGCTGGTCCTTCCTTTTATTTCGTGTCTTGAGGCTAAGAAGTTGTTGTTTAGAGGTTGTGATGGGTTTTCGGCTTCGATTGTTGATACAGATAGAATTGTGAAGTTGAATATTGATGATATTGATGTTGTGAGAGAGTTCCCTAATGTATTTGAGGATGATGTGCTGGGTTTACCATCGGACAGAGATGTAGAGTTTGTAATTGATCTAGTCCCAGGAACGGTTCCTATTTCTAAGGCTCCGTACAGAATGGCCCCTACAGAGATGAAAGAATTGAAGACGCAGTTGCAAGATTTATTAGATAAAGGTTTTATTCGGCCGAGTTCTTCGCCTTGGGGAGCTCCGGTTCTTTTCGTCAAGAAGAAATATGGGTCTTTGCGATTGTGCATTGATTACAGAGAAATCAACAAAGTGACGATTAAGAATAAATATCTGTTGCCACGGATTGATGACCTTTTTGACTAACTGCAGGGGGCTACAGTGTTTTCGAAGATTGATATGCGATCTGGCTATTATCAGTTGAAAGTTAGGGAGTCTGATATCCCTAAGACGGCGTTTTGGCCCAGGTATGGGCATTACGAATTTCTTGTGATGTCGTTTGGTCAGACTAATGCTCCTTCAGTCTTCATGGATCTTATGAACCGGGTGTTCAAGCCGTATTTGGATAGCTTTGTCATTGTTTTCATCGATGATATATTGATTTATTCCAAGACCAGAGAGCTTCATGCATAGCACCTCAGAGTCGTTCTTCAATTGTTGAGAGAGAAGAGGTTGTATGCTAAGATGAAGAAATTTGAGTTCTGGTTGGAGCAGATTTCTTTCTTAGGCCATGTTGTCTCGAAGGATGGGTTAGCTGTTGATCCAGCGAAAATCGAGGCGATACATAAATGGCCTATCCCTACCACTGTATCAGAGGTACGCAATTTTCTAGGTTTGACGGGTTATTATCGTCGTTTTATTTCAGATTTTTCCAAAATTGTCATGCCGTTAACCAATCTGACGAGGAAGACTGTGAAGTTTGAGTGGTCCAATGAATGCCCAAGGGGATTCCAGGAGTTGAAAAATAAGTTGACGACAGCTCCGGTACTTGCACTACCCAGTGGTTCAGAAGATTTTGTTGTTTATACTGATGCGTCAAAGAAGGGTCTTGGTGCAGTGCTGATGCAACATGGAAAGGTTTTAGCTTATGCTTCTCATCAGTTGAAAGACTACGAGAAAAATTATCCTACGCATGACCTTGAACTGGCAGCTGTAGTTTTCGCCCTAAAAATCTGGAGACACTATTTATATGGCGAAAAGTGTGAAATTTTCACGGACCACAAGAGTTTAAAGTATTTGTTTTCCCAGAAAGAACTCAATATGCAGCAGAGACAGTGGTTAGAGCTTGTCAAAGATTATGATGTGACGATTAGTTACCACCCTGGGAAGGCGAATGTTGTAGCAGATGCATTGAGCCGTAAGTCAAGTTCTTCTTTGAATTCTATGATCCAGAAACTGTTGTTGTTGGACTTGGAACGAGAGGAGATAGCTTTGGTGGTTCCGGGAACCATTGCTCGCTTTTCAGCGTTGATCATTCGGGCTACATTGACGGATAGGATCTGTAGAGAGTAGGCCAATGATTTACAGTTGACAGAGATGAGAGCCAGAGCAGAAGATAGAGGTAATTTAGAGTTTGGAATAAATGGAGATGGTTTGATGACATTTAGAGGCCGTATATGCATTCCTACTAGTGATGATATTCGACGAGACGTCTTAACAGAGGCTCATACAGCGCCATACTCGATACATCCAGGTAGTACCACGATGTATCAGGATCTTCGTAGACTTTATTGGTGGCCAGGTATGAAGAAGGATATTGTCCTTCTTATTTCTCAGTGTCTAACTTGTCAGCATGTGAAAATCGAACACCAGAGACCTGCTGGGACATTGCAGTCATTGCCGATTCCTCAACGGAAATGGGAGCTCATTACAATGGACTTCGTGATTGGTCTTCCCAGAACGCAGAAAGGCTATAACTCTATTTGGGTTATCGTTGATCGGTTGACAAAGTTAGCGCATTTTCTCCCAGTCAAGACAACGTATTCCATGAAACAATATGCCGAAGAGTACATAGCAGAGATTGTTAGACTTCATGATGTTCATGTGTCGATTGTGCCTGATCGTGACCCTAGATTTATTTCAGAGTTTTGGAAGAGTTTGTATAGAGCCTTGGGTACACGGTTAGCATTCAGTACAGCATTTCATCTTCAGAGCGACGGTCAATCAGAGAGAGTTATTCAGATTTTGGAGGATATGGTCAGAGCTTGTACTATCGATTATCCTTGTATCTAGGATTCCAAATTGCCTCTTGTTGAGTTCACGTACAATAACAGTTACCAAGCGACGATTGGCATGGCACCTTATGAAGTAATTTATGGCAGAAAATGTAGATCTCCCTTGTATTGGGACGAGATTGGTGAGAGGAAGATGTTGGGTCCAGAGTTGGACCAACAGACAGCTGATGTTGTTGCTGTTATCCAAGAAAGGATGAAGACAGCACAGCCAAGACAGAAGAGCTATGCTGATGTCAGACGAAGGCCGTTGCAGTTTGAGATTGGCAATCACGTGTTCTTGAAGATTGCACCTCTTAAAGGTGTGATGCGGTTTGGCAAAAAGGGAAAGTTGAGTCCAAGATTCATTGGTCCATTTGAGATCTTAGACAGAGTTGGTGATCGAGCTTACAAGTTAACCTTACCGCCAGATCTTGATAGAGTTCATAATGTTTTTCATGCTCCATGCTCAGGAAGTATATTGCGAATCTTTCCCATGTTCTTCGACACGAGCCATTGGATTTGACACCGAGTTTGACGTACCAAGAGATTCAAGTCCAAATTCTGGATCACAAAGTTAAATTATTGAGAAACAAAGAGATCGACATTGTTAAAGTCCTTTGGAGGAATCAATTGATTGAAGAACCCACGTGGGAATCAGAGGATGAGATGAAAGTAAAGTACCCTGAACTTTTTGCGTAGTGACGTCAATTTCGAGTACGAAATTTCTTTAAGGATGGGAGATTGTAATATCCAAGCTTGGTGATCGGTACGATTTATGATTTCATTTGTTTATTGACTATTTGGGCAAGTTTAAGTATAGTTTTGATGTTAAGGATGGCGATTTATGATTTATAGTATTGTTGATTATAGATGATGTGTAGTTATATTGTAGCGTCGTTACGATTAAATTCATAATAATTTGTATGTTGATCCAATTGGTATGAGGCCAATTGGAGTGATTAGATAAGACATACATGTGTAACTTTCATGTTTTGAGTTTTGTTCAAATCATTGTAGAAGACAAGCCAAAAGCGCCCCGAAGTTTGTCGTGTGTGTCGTCGTTCCTCCAGTGATACATGTTGGGAGATTGAGCATAAATTTTTACTCAGACCTTCAAATGACATGAGGCCAATTGGAGATGCAAGCCAAGACATAGAGCTACAATTTCCAGTTTACCACTTTTCCAAATTATGATGGGAAGAGGCGTTTCGAAAGCGATCTTTGATGTAGCTGTGCCCAGAGCGCGCCCGGGCCAAAAAAGATGTCCGCCCGGGCGGAAAAAAATGTTCGCCTGGGCGGCCAGCGATTTTTAAAAATCGTGTTTTTTGTGTTTTAAGGTATAAAATCGGTGGTGACTTCACTTTTCTCTTATTTCCCTCATTCTTCTCCACTCTTCTCGGTTCTTCACCTCAAGGGGAAGCTAAGGTTCCATTTCCTTTCATTTGGTGCCTTTGATTCAAGCTTTTTGTTGGGTTTTGAAGTTAGAACAAGAGAATTTTGGGTTCAAGGAGCTAATGTAATCTTGTGGATATGGTTATTTCTTGGTTTATGGTATTGGGAGAAATTTGGAATGTGTGATTGTGTTGGTTTTATGGGTTTTATAGTATGTGTTTGTGATTATTGAGATGTTGATGGTGCAATTCATGGTTTATTGTTGTAGGATTTGTACCAAGAGATTAGAATCAAGCTTTCCATTGGTTGTAAGTAGAATTCATTCCTTGTGCTCACATGAATTATATATATTGTATTTCAAATGGTTTTAACATGCTATTCCCTTCCATTTGATTCATGTTATGTATAGATACACTTTATTGTATATTAGAGGCTTTCATATGCCTCAATTGTATAAAAGGGAATGCGAGAGAAAAGAGTATTCGAAGTGTTTGTTTTAATGCCCAAGAGAGAGTTCAAATGCTTTATTGGATTAATAAATAGATAGTCAGAGATTGCATACAATTAGTTGATCAACGACCATAGGCTTATATCCTGACAGAGTATCGATTTATATCGATGGGATATAGGTACAGAGACAGAGATACTATTTAGATATCAATCCACAAGAGAAAAGAGAAATACCATCTTATTGTTCATGTTCTACTATATTATTCATATTTCAAGAATTAGATGGTATTTATTGATTTCAAAGCCATGTTTTACAGAGTATGATATGTACAGATTTCTATGTAAGAGTTCCACTTGCTGAGTTTTATACTCATTTCAGTTATTTCATTTGATGCAGATAAGAGTGACGGGCCAGGACGTTGATTGGAGCCGAGGTCATATGCATAGTAGATGGAAGGAAGAAGGCTATTTTGTTAGAACTTTTGGACATGATCAAAATGACATTTTGTATTTTGATGCAACGCTTATTTGATCATGTATATACTTTGGATTATATATTGAAATGTATTTTAAATCATTCTTTCCTTTAAGAAAATTTTAAATTCCGCTGTTATTTTATGAAATCGATCAGAGAGGTGTTACAAGAACTTGGTCCAGAGATTGTTCAGCAGACTGCAGACGTGGGGGTCAAGATCCGAGCCGGGATGAAGACCGCACAGAGTCGTCAAAAGAGTTATGCTGACAAGAGGAGAATGGATCTAGAGTTTGCCGTAGGTGATCACGTTGTCGTGAAGATAGCACCTATGAAAGGTGTTATGAGATTTGGGAAGAGAGGCAAGCTTAGTCCGACGTTTATTGGACCGTTCAAGATTCTTGACAGGGTTGGGACACTAGCTTATCATGCAGCCCTATTGCCGAATCTGGCTGGTGTACACAATGTGTTCTACGTCTCGATGCTGAGGATGTACCTAGCTAATCCTTCGCATGTTTTGAGCTATGAGTCGTTGCAGCTTGATCCAGATCTATCGTATGAGGAAAGACCTGTCCATATCCTAGACAGACAGGAGCGAAGACTTCGGAACAAGGTGACCAAGTTGGTCAAAGTCCGGTGGCTAAATCAATCAGTGGAGGAAGCCACTTGGGAGTCAGAAGTAGATATGAGAAGTCTCTATCGAGAACTATTTGGTAAGATTTAATTTCGAGGACGAAATTTATTTAAGTAGGGGAGGAAATGTAGAGCCCAAATTCCGTATACGTAAAACCAATGCATGTATTTAATCATTAAATCATTTATTTAATTTTAAAAATAATTTTTTTTAGCAATGCATGAATTATTTCATTGCATTATTTTAAATTATTTATGTTTATGTGATGCACGTTAATTTTTTTCTTGAGTTTCATTTTTCAGGCGATTATTCGATGCGGGATCGAGGAAAAGAGATCAGCGACGATTTTGGCAATTTTAAAGCGTCGTATATTATTTTAAGTTTAGAATGGGGCATTTGAAATGATTTATTAAGTTTATTATTTTTAAAGCCTAATTTATTTATTAGGCGATTTATATGATTTTAAACTTTTAAAGATTTTCAATTGTGTATTTTAAATTTTATTGTGGCATAGTTAGTAAAGTTAATAGCATTTTATTAGCATTTTAACAAGCATTTTAAGTAGCAATTTAATTAGCATTTTTTTAAATTATCATGTTAATTAGGTGATTAGGAAATTATTATTCTCCTTAATTACTAAACTCATGCACACACTCATTTTTACACACACGACACACGTACACGCATATACACATTAACACTCTCTTGCACCCTTCATCTTCTTCATTTCAATTCAATTATTTGAGAAAAAAAACCTAGGGTTCCTTGAGTTCAGAACAGCCGCCCCCTCCTCTCCATTTCCCAGAAATTTTCGTGATTTTTCTTCAAGAAAATCGTGTCAAGTTCGTCTCGGATCAACCCTCGCACCGTTTCCGCTTTGGTATCTTCGGTTCGGTAATTTTAATATAAAAAAGCATGTATATTCTGCTTTTCCTGCGTCGATCTAGTCATATTATGTGTTGTGATGTTTTTATGCATAAAAATCCATGTGTGATGTACAAAGTTTGAGCAGAAAATTGTTGGATCAATTTTTGCAACGTTTTAGATCTCGCAAATTTGTTTTTTATTGTATTTTCGAGTACAGCGATTTTTTGGCCGAGTTTATGGAAAAACTGTTTGAGTAGATGCCCTGCAAGCCAACTGTTGGCTAGGGGTGTTATTGACTCAGTTGCAATAAACAATCTTTATTTTAATATAATTCATTATTTCATTGTTTGTTATTTCTTTATCTGTATACCCATGTCATCAAACAAAGATAAAGACCTTGATTATACTTTAATGCAAATGAATCGTAATTCGATGTTGAAACTCATTTGTAAGCACTGTATGATCTAAATTCTTTCCTAGTCGATTCAGCCGCCTAAAACATGGATAAAGGTCGCTTGAGCTCGAGACTATCATCTGTGATGTTGTGTACTGCGTTTCTTGGTATGGGCATAGAGATGTCCACACATGCAGATGGGTAGTCATATGATGATTATACCGAACAACCCTCCCTCGGACTTTCCAAGTGGTTATCATTCATCGAGAGGATAAGTCCGTGGTTATGATTGTACACCAGTAGTCCTTACGACCCGGGACAACACTGAGGCTCTATATGCTAGGGCTGTGCTTTGACTCGTTTACCGGCTCCAGGAGAGTCATCTGGTGGCGAGGTTAGGTACAGTTGCGACACATATCGGAGCCAGTGCATTGTAGTCGGGGATTCACCGCTCGCCTACGGGTGTGGATATCCTATGTGACCTGATGTGATAATAGTGCATTGAATCTCTCGCCAGAGTATGAGATGTACGTTGGAGAAGGAGTTCTCCAATAGTACACGCGATGCCACTATTAAAGTAATCACACAGTTATCGAATTAATATGCAAACATCGATGAACCAATGATTGCAGATGCGATCGGGATATACGAGATGAAGCGACCGTACTGTACGTTAATCGCCATCGACTGGTTCTTGCAGGCACTATCAGTGATACCTAGGGGAGCATGGGGCGATGCTACTAGACGCTCTTACCATGATCGGATGGGCGCAATCAGAAATGAGTTCTGACATTCTTGATCAAAGTGTTGATGAAAAGAATGGGGCTAACTAGGGTAAGCCTGAATAAAGGATTATGTCCTGAATCACAAAGAGTTGTGAACCCATGGCTAGCTGTATCTCTGAACCATTGAGGGTCACACAAGTACTGGATTGTTTGTTCCCGTTGAGAGAATAAATTCAAGAAGTTGAATTTATAATTTAAATAATAAATTCAAATGTTGAATTTATAACGTATTGAATTTATTAAGCTCAAAAGTTGAGTTTATTAATTAATAAATTAAATAAGGTGGGTATGTTTAATGGACTTGTAAGAGTACAAGTCCATCGTAATAAATAATTAAAGCTTTAATAGGCTTAGATTAAATTAATTAAACTAGTTGTACTAGCCCAATTAATTAAATCAAGCCCATTAATGTTAATTATGTCATTAGGCTATTATTTAATTATAAATAACACATGTTAATTAAAAACCCTAGCCTACCACAACACAAGGTCTTCGAGACTTTTACTTTCAAAGGAAAAATCGGCCACTACCCTTTTTGAAGGAAAATTTGAGCCATCTCTCAATTAATCTCTCTGCTACGCAAAACTTCTTCCATATTTTCTATTGCAAATTGGAAGAGGAAAAAAGCATCCAGTCGTGGACTTGATAGGAGGATTTCATCGAAGAAAGTTCGTAGTGAATCAACAAGAGCTAATCCGTTTGTACCGGATTAGTTGGAGTTCAGTGATTTAATTCACAAAGGTATAATGTATAAACATTCTATACATGTTTAATTCCTGAAAACCATACGAGAGTCCAAAAGAATTATTTTGTTTTCAAAATAAAATTAAAATTTTAAACTTCTGCTGCGTTTGGGCACGTAGAAAACCGAGATCCAACAAAAACGTTCAACATATAAAATGTATAACTTTTTGATACCTTAGATTTGATATAAAATTCTAAATATTTGGCTAAGAATTGAGTGCGTTATGATCGTTTTTGTGGGACTGCTCAAGCTGCGTTTTTCCGAAAAATGTGTTATTGATGAATTCTTGAAGTTTTATTGTTGCAAACTTCGTTGGGAATCGACGGGTGTTTGCTGCTGCGTTTAAGTATGTCAAGAATGATATTGGGATGATGGTCGATGTTTCGTTTCGTGTCGCTAGGAACTTGGTTGAATTAGGAGTCGTAGGAATCGGTTCGGGGTCAAATGTCGTGTCCACGGATTGGGATGGACCGTTTGGGATGCATAGTTGTTTAAGGGTATTTTTTTGAGTTTGAATTAGTGCAATAGCATCCTAGGATGGGTCTTGAGGTATTGGTTCATGGTCCTTGGAGAGTTAAGGGAATTAAGTCAAAAGTGTAGTGAATTTCGGTTGGTTTGCGATTATAGTATGTACACAGACCTGTTCCCGGACCCTGACACGGGGCCATGCCTTAGTTGTTTTCCGTAAGGTGAGTTCAGAGCCTACATGGACCCGGACTCGGAGGGGTGCACGAGGTTCGTGTCTTACCTGTTTGAGGAATAATATAGGATTTGTTTCGGGGTTCTATGTTATGGTTTAGTACGATGATTAAACGAGGTCAAGTCCTGAGTGATTTAGGATGTCATAAGCTTTTTATTTACTTCGGTGGTGAGCACGAGTACCTATGTCTAAGCTATGAAAGATAAGTGTTTGAATTTATGTTTGCATGTGCAGGAGTGGCCCTAAGATAGATCCAACGAATCCCTCGACGCCAAGTAAGTATGTACGATGTGCAAAAGAACATATGTTTATGTTTTTGAGGTATGCTAAATGTCTTGTGACAAAATTATGAACGGGTTTGGAAGTCGGTGAACGTGGCCGAGGACCTGTCCACCCCGTTAAAGAATGACCGGGTTTAGATCAAGATTGGAAAGCAGTAAAGCATGACGAGGGATCAATCCACCCGTTAAAGCATGAACGGGGATCTCATGTTTGTGACAGTGGATTTTCCCTGTAAGCCCAGTACTGTGGTTTAGTCTGATCAGGCACATTTATCTATGGATCACTTGCTTTGAAACGTATCTCTACACAAAATGATGTTATGTATGCTCAAGTATGTATGATGCAAGTATGTTTAAGAAAAGTTTTATGATGATGGCACGTCTACGGTTATGCTACTACGTTAATATTTCAAGTATGTTTATGTTGTTACGTTCAAGTTTCAAGTATGTAAGTCCGACTTTAAATATGCATGTGGTTTTATTATGTAGTAATTGCTATCTCCAGTTTATACATGTTGAGTCTTTAGACTCACTAGACTTGATCGATGCAGGTGAGAATGAATGGAAGAGACGAGGGGTGAGGACCAATGAGCCGACTTGGACTGAGCAGGAGGCTAAACCCGAGGACCGCCCATGTATTTTAGAAATTATGCAAGGTTTCAAATACTCTGATTTCATGTTATTGTTTACGATATTTAATTAAGTGTTTTTAGCAAACTTTATTTGTGATAATTTCATTGCATATATTTTGACTGATCAGTTTTTTGTTATCGCAAATTGAAGGTTTCTATTTAATTAAGTAAATTTTTTATTTTTTTCAAATTTTAAAGTAGTTAAAAGTACGGTACATTACAGCTGGGGTAGCTACAGGGGTGAGGCAGCCCAGACCAGAGGTGGTGTATGAGAGATTAAGGAGGATGGATCCGAATGAGTTTTTGGGGACTGATGAACCGATGATAGCGGAGGGATGGATTATGTCCATCGAGGTGATATTCACTTTTATGAAGCTACAGAATATAGACAGAGTTAGATGTGCCACTTTTCTGTTGACAGGGAATGCCACTGTGGTGGGAGAGTGCATCGGTGGCCGTGAATTTGCAGAACCTTACTTGGGAGGGTTTCAAGGAGGTTGAATAGGGAGTTCATGACTTTGAGACATGGAGACTGCAGTATGGTGGAGTTTGTGAAGAAGTTCGAGCAGGGGTGTAACTTTGTGCCCTTAATAGCTAACGATGCCAGGGAAAAGTTGAGGCACTTCCTTGATGGTTTACAGCCGATCTTGCATAGTGATGTTCGAGTGGCTGGTCTTACTACCTATGCTGTTGCTGTATCTAGAGCCTTGGTGGCTGAAAAGGACGAAAAAGATATTAAGAATGACAGGCAGTGCAAGAGGCCCTATCAGGCACCGCAGCAGAATCACTTATAGCAGCAGCAGTTTAAGAGACGTTTCGAGGGACAGGAGGGATAGAGGCCGTTCCAAGGACCGCATAAAAGCAAAGGTCCTATCCAAAAAAAGAGGCTCCTCAGAAGCCTTGTGAGTACACACCGTGCCCAAAATGCAACCGTCAACATATGGGGTGTGTTTATAGGGTTCGGGCAAGTGCTTCAAGTGTGGAGCCAATGATCACATGCTGAAGGACTGCCCAGAGTAGAGGCAGCCGAGCCAAGGGAGAGTGTTAGCCAAGCATGCCGAGGAGGAGAACCTAGTCACGACTCTATTGACTGGTAACCTCTTTAATTCAACACCGTATTATTTTTGCCATTCATTTTTCGAATTTTACTTGGGAATAATAACATGTCGTTTTCGTATTTTGGAGATCGTGGATAGAAATTTTCAACTATGCATGATGCTAAATTAGTATTTTGGGGTATAACTTTATGTGTTTTGCTAATGTCCCTCAGGAAATATCATCATAAAGAGAGTAGCCACGAAGGCCTTGTTAGATTCCAGGGCCACTCACTCTTTTATCTCGGAGACGTTCGCTAATTATTTTAATGTCGAGTCCATTGGACTCAACGTAAGCTACTCCATGACAATCCCATCAGAGGAGGAGTTATCAGCTACTGGCATGGTCAGACATATCGATCTTGAACTACAGGCCACCTAGTGTACGCCGACCTGATTGTGTTGTCAATGCCAGAGTTTGATGTTATCTTGGGAATGGACTGGCTGATGAAGAACGGAGTCTTAATTGATTTTTAAAAAAGGTTAGTGTTGGTAAGACCGTTGAGCATGGAGCAATTTCTTTTTGAGCCAGACAGGTGGAGAAGTTTCCCTCGCATGATATCTTGCATGCAGGCACATAAAATTATACATAAGGGGTGTCGGGCATTCTTGGCCAGTATTATTTCAACACATGACATACCCACCCCGTTGATATCTGACATGCCAGTTGTCAGAGATTTTCCTGATGTTTTCCCAGTCGACATCATAGGCCTTCCACCAGAGAGAGAGGTGGAGTTCCCCATTGACCTTGTGCAGGCACCATGCCAATATCTTAGGCATCGTACCGTTTGGCTCCAGCAGAGATGTTAGAGCTCAAATAGAAAATTCAAGAGCTCCTAGACAAAGAATTCATCCGCCCTAGTTTCTCACCATGGGGCGTACCAGTGCTCTTCATAAAGAAGAAAGATGAGAGCCTGAGGTCGTGTATTAATTATCGAGAATTGAATGAGGTAACGATCAAAAACAAGTACCCTTTACCATGGATCGAGGACCTATTCGATCAGTTGCAGGGAGATACAGTGTTTTCTAAGATAGATCTACGTTCTGGGTATCAACTGAAGGTAAAGGATAAAGATGTTCATAAGACAATCTTCAGAACTAGATATGGGCACTACGAATTCTCAGTGATGCCATTTGGACTGATGAATGCTCCAGTGATTTTTATGGACCTAATGAATCGAGTATTTCAGCCCTACCTAGATCAGTTCATCATAGTATTCATTGACGACCTTCTTATATACGCTAAGATCCATGAAGAACACAACCAACATTTGAGTATTGTTTTGCAAGTCTTGCAGAGTAACAGGTTGTTTGCAAAATTCAGTAAGTTTGAATTCTGGTCGGAGAAAGTAGCATTTTTGGGACATATCATATCTAGCACTGGCAGTGAGGTGGATCCAGCTAAAGTGGCAGCAATTAAAAGATGGGTTGAGCCGAAGAACATGTCAGAAATCCGTAGTTTTGTAGGCTTGGCAGGCTACTACAGAAAATTTATTCAGGTGTTTTCCTCGATTGCAGTGCCACTCAATTCATTGACTAAGAAAAATGCTAAATCTATGCGGAGTGAATAATTTCAGAAGAAGTTCGATACTTTGAAGCAAGCTCTTATCACAGCGTCAGTTTTAGCCATGCCATCAGGACAAGGCAATTTTGTGTTATACACCGGTGCTTCTAAGCTCGGTTTAGGCGCAGCATTGATGCAGCATGGTTGAGTCATAGCGTACGTCTGAAGATAGTTGAAAGTGCATGAGAAGAACTACCCGACTCATGATCTGGAGTGAGCTGCCGTAGTCTTTGCGTTGAAGATATGGAGACATTATTTGTATGACGAGAAATGCCAGATATTCATTGATCACAAGAATCTCAAGTACTTCTTCACGCAAAAAGAGTTGAACATGAGACAAAGACGGTGGTTGGAGTTAGTAAAAGAGTACGATTGTAAAATTAGCTACCATCCAAGGAAAGCTAATGTTGTGGCAGATGCTCTGAACAGGAAAATAGCAGTCGTAGCGCAGCTGTCAGCGCAGGGATCCCTTCAGTCAGAGATTTAGAGGTTTGGCCAAGAAGTTTATCCTAAGGGCAGAGCTCCCAAGTTGTCTAATCTGACAGTCCATTCTTCTTTGCTAGACCGAATTCGTAAAGGTCAACCTTCAGATGAACACTTACAGAAATGGAGACTGAAGGATGAAGCCAAGGGCAGTGCACTTTACGCAGGGTCATCCAATGGTATTGTGAGGTACAGAGGAAGGATGTGGGTACCTAGTGTTGATTTGATCAGAGAGGATATTTTGAAAGAGGCACATACATCTCCGTATTCCATCCATCCAGGAAGTACCAAGATGTTCAAGGACTTACAGATGCTGTATTGTTGTCCAGGGATGAAGCAGGACATCCGCCGATTTATATCTAAATTCCTCACATGTCAGCAAGTGAAAGCAGAGCATCAGAGGCCAGTGAGGATGCTTAAGTGGGGATCTAATGCCATATGGGAGAATATCACCATGAACTTCGTTGTTGGATTGCCGAGATCAGTCAAAGGATCTAATGCCATTTGGATTAGAGTGGATCGACTTACTAAATCGGCATACTTCTTACCGGTGAAGACGACTTTCTCCATGACTCAGTATGTAGAGCTTTATATCCGGGAGAGTCCGATTGCATGGGATCCCAGTTTCTATTGTGTCTTACAGGGACCCGAGATTCACGTCGTCCTTTTGGAATAGTTTACATGCAGCTATGAGGACGAAGTTGCTATTCAGTACGTCATTCCACTCGCAGACAGATGGCAGTCTGAGAGAGTGATTCAGATATTGAAAGATTTATTGCGAGCATCTGTGATCGATTTCGATGGGAATTTGTAATCGAAACTACCCCTAGTGGAGTTTACCTACAACAACAGTTTTCAATAATCTATAGGTATGGCTCCCTACGAAGCACTGTATGGAAGGAAGTGCAGATTGTCGATTCATTGGGATGAAGTCGGTGAGAGATCAGAATTGGCCTAGAGATTGTTCAGCAGAATGCAGAAATGGGGGTCAAAATCCTAGACAGGATGAAGGCCGCCCAGAGTCTCCAAAAGGGTTATGCTGACAAGAGGAGAAGGGATCTGGAATTTGCCATAGGAGATCACGTATTCATGAAGATAGCACCCATGATGGGTGTTAGGAGGTTTAGGAAGAGAGGCAAGCTTAGTCCGAAATTCATTGGCCCATTAGGAATTTTAGACAGAGTTGGGACACTTGCTTATCGTGTAGCTCTACCGCCGAATTTGGCCGGAGTATACAATGTGTTCCACGTTTCTACCCTGAGGAATTATATGGCAAATCCTTCGCATGTTTTGAGTTTCGAGCCGTTGCAGCTTGCTCCAGATCTGTCATATGAAGAAAGATCTGTCCGAATTGTAGACAGATAGAAGCGGAGACTTTGGAACAAAGTGACCAAGTTGGTCAAAGTCCAGTGGCTGAATCAATCAGTGGAAGAAGCCACTTGGGAGGCTGAAGCATATATAAGAAATCGCTATCCGGAGTTGTTTGGTAATATTTAATTTCGAGGACGAAATTTATTTTAGTGGGGGAGGAATTGTAGAGCCCAAAATCAGTAAACGTAAATCCATGCATTTTTTAAATTGTTAAATTCTTTATTTAATTTTAAAATGATTTTAACAATGCATGATTTATGGTTTGCATTATTTTAAATTATTACATGTTTATTTGATGCATGTTAAAATGTTTTCTTGAGTTTATGTTTCAGGCGAATATTCGATACATGATCGGGAAAAGAGACCTATGACGATTTAAGCGATTTATGAATATTGTACTATTTTATTTCAAGTCAAGAAAATTATTATTTTAAATGATTTAAAAAATTTTAAGCATTTTAAAGCCTAATTTAATTTATTAGGCGCTTTTAATATTTTAAGCTTTTCGAAAATACTAATTTGGTTAGTTGGGAATTTTAAATCTTCAAAACTTGACACTTGTGCATTTTATTTAAAATTAGGGGTGCTACAAAATTAGTGGAGGATAAGTATTTTATTTAGCATGTTAATTATTTATTAGTATTTTTATTAAACTAATTAACCCCCTAATTATCTCCCTAATCAATACACACACACACCTACATGTTTTCACACACACTCACACATACATTTGTTTTGTTTTCTCTTTTGATAAGAACAAGAGTTCTTAGAGTATCCAGCAGCCACCCCTTTCCCTTGAAAATTTCTGGAGATTTAGGTCCTTTTTTCGATCAAGAATCATGTGGCAAGTGTCTCCCAGTCATCTCCCGTAATCCACCGCGTCAGTATTCGTTATCTTCGTGCGTTTTAACGCAAAGACATGTATATTCTTTTATTTTTCTTTATCGATCTTGTCATATTAAATATTTTGATTCATACTGTATGTAAAAATCCGTATATGTTATGCAAAATTTGAGCAATGATGTTTGAAACAATTTTGGAACAATTTTTAGATCTCAAAAATTGAATATGCTGTCATTTTGAATCCTGGGAAATTTTGGTCGGTTTTCTGGTAAAACTTTAAATATATAAAACGTAGTACTTTTTGATATCTTTAATTTGACAGTAAAATCATAATTTTTGAACCAGATTCGAGTGAGTTATGATCATTTTTGTGTGACTGCTCAAACTGTGTCATAAATGTGTTTTCTTCAGGATTTTGGTTGCAGGCTTCGTTGGGAACCGCTTAGCTGGGCGGCGCTCGAGCGGTAAGATGTTACTGCCTGAGCACCAGGCCTTCTGGATGGGCGGCACTCGAGCGGTAAAATATTACCGTCCGAGCGCCAGGCCTTCTGGACGGAGGCGCCCGAGCTGTAAGATATTACTGCCTGAGCACCAGGTATTCTGGGGGCAAAACGATCTTTTTGCACATGGGTCGAGTTAGTAGTCCTGGAAGCGCCCTGATAACTAAAAATGCATGTTTAAAATATATATGTTATTTATGAATACGAATTTTATGATTATACTTGAAAAAAGTTGCATGTTTGGTTTTAAGAAATTGTATATATACGCATGAATTTTACAAGTGATGAATACGATAACATGTTTTGAAAGAGGTGAGTTAGTTGTGACTAACTCAAACACGAATACGAACACGAACATGTAAGGCCAAGGCTCAGTGGATGGGTAAAATTTTCGCTGATGTCCTACGTAAATGGATCCATCGACTTAGAGCTGATACGAAAGTCACAACTAATTTTGTGAATTTAATAAAGGAAAACTAACACGTTTATGATTTCATGATGAGATATGATATGAATATGTTTATGTTACGATATGTTTGAGTTCACGTTTTTAAGTATAATGAAGTTTATTTTAATTACAATAATTTTCACTATTGCATTTTATGTATATGTAATTATTATAACGGTTCAGACGTGTTGAGTATTTAGACTCACTAGGTGTGATTGATGTAGGTGAGCATGATGATGTGAATACTGGAGGCGCTGAAGACTGAGTAGGCGGAGCTGGGAGTGCGCACGATAACTCGAGGACCTTACATCCTACCGCACTTTATGTTTATGAGTCAGAGGTGAAACTATGTTTTATACATTTTGCATTTTTTCATATGTTGTTGATTTTGACAATTGTTGAAATCTTTCAAAACAGTAGACTAGGGGTTGATGATATTTAGATTTATTTAACTGAAGTTATTGTTATTCAATGGTTGAATGATTTTTTAAAATGCATGATTGAATGCTTATATTGCATGCATGTGTTTGAGTATTTTCGAAAAGAGCTTTCAAAAAAAAATTTCTAGTAGTATTTTAGTAGTGGATGTTACAAATATTATTTATTATTGCTAATATTTTATATAATCTTGTTGTATCAAATTAAGAATTTGTTATATTGATAAGACAATGTGTCTATTGATTTAGTGTTACTAGTGGAATTTTTCTGACATATCATTTTTCAATAGACCTTATCATATAATATCTCAAATACATGCTTCTTTTTGCTTTTATTAATCAATGCCATTTGGACAGCCTATTGCCTTTACTTTGAAAATAATTTTTTTACTCATTTTATGTCATTGGTATCTTGATAGATGATTTTAACAAAATTTTGAGATCAACCGCAAACATACTGACATGTATCTTTGTTAAGATCAGTTGGGTGAGTGAAAGTGTTTAGAAGGGGAGGGTTGAATAAAATCTTTACTATTTTTTATTCTTTTCAAAATAATGAATCAGTTTAGTGATAAACTGAATTTACGAATCTTGAAATCAATGTCAATTAGTTAACTGAAATAGTGCGGAAATAAACTAAATGACATATTGAATAATTGAAAAATGAAAGACACAAGGATTTGTGGATGTTCAGAGACTTCGAATGCTCCTACGTCACCCCTTCTATCTCAAGAATATGATATTTACTAAAAGATTTTTATTAATTACAGCAACTCTAATAACCCACTTCAGTTTGGACTTAACACTGATAAACTGAAACTCTTAGTATCAATACAATATTATCAGTAAGCAACTGATGTGTTTTTCTTAGCACAACTGATCTAAAATAGATCGAATGTAATAACAATGAATGATTGTACTATTGCTCAAAGTATAGCCTTAATGCTAAGAATAAATCTGATAAGCGCGAGCTTTTTGTTACTGAGAGTAGTTTGAAATCTTTTTCTCAAGAATGAATGTGCGCGCAAAAGTACTTTTCTCACCTGATCTTCTTAGCTATTTTTAAGCTTTGCTTCCCAACGATAATATTGAATGCGTTCAAATAATTATATCCGTTGATTATTCTTTAGTAGACACATCATCATTCTTCTGAGAATCGTACACTGTGGCATTCTGATACGCGGCGTTCCCACTATATGTTGCAGTCTACTCTTGTACAAATTGTCGCTTGATAGATACTTTCCTTAACTGATGACGTGTCAAGCTGATTTATCAATTAACTTTCCTAGCCGATTGATGAAGTGACTGTGTAACTGATAGTTTAGTTTGTTACGCAGCATTTCGATAAACTGACTGTATAACTGATCAATCTTAACTGATCATCCAGTTTACTACAAAGTTTCAGTCAACTTCTTATCAGTTCAGTTGCCTTCGATTTTTAGCACATTAATAATCAGTTCGGAGTTCGGGCAACTTCAGTTACGTTGTATGTTCAGTTACGTTGCGTTCAGTTGAGTCCATCAGTTCGGGTAATCTTTAGACACTTAATTTGTCAAACTCCAAAAATTTTTATTCCAACACTCATCCTTTTTTTGGTGTTTGACAAAACTTAGAATTTAAGAGCTGAACTCTTTGGATAAAATAATCTTTCATTGTACTGATTCGTACAAAGAATGAACGAATGAAAGAATATTCTTCTATATTCTGATTGATTGCCAAATAAAATAACAACTGAATAGAGACTATATTTTAACCGATCTTTATTTCTTGGCTTTTTTATCAGCCAGTTGTTGATCAGTTGGTTTGTTTGTCCTCTTTTTGGATAGCTTCTGCTGCTCTTCTCCCTTTTTTTCAACACCACTAACTTTATCAGATAGAGTACGGACTTCCGAAGCGACTTGAGATATTACATGTAGCATTTGTTCCTGCATCAAATCCATTATCTTTCATTGTATTTGGATGAAATCCATTCGATTAATCAGCATGTCCTGAGTTTGGAAAAGTGTTGGAACTGTCACTCGGTCCTTCTTTAACTGATCTATTTGGAGAAATATAGAAGTGATATCCCTAGTAACCTGCTGGAGGCTCTTCAGGGTATTATCCTTCATAGAATCAATTTTCAATGTATGAAGTAGTTGGGTTGACTTCATATAAGAAACATTTGATATAAGATTTTTTAAACTGGACTAAATTTATTCAAGCATAAGATCAGAGGCCATAGGTATTTGAGGAGACAAGGCTTCAGGTGTATCTGGAGTTTTGTCCTTGTCTTCTTCATTGAAAATAACCATGTCTAGCTGTGGTGCTTCAGTTTCGGCTTCAATTAGTTCTGTCATAATTTCTTCTACTTGTTCCTGAGGAGGATCTTGAGCTGAGGGAGAGGGTTGATCAACAATGGAGCTAGCTGGCTCTTCAGTCGGCACTTGCACATCTTCAATTTGTTCTGAGTGCAACTGAAGCATTTCATCTTTATCCTGTTGTTTAGTCGTGGCAGGAGACTGAATTGATTCTTCAGTTTCATTTATTTCAGCGTCTAAGGCTATCTGTTCTGTTGTAATTTTGTCTTCAGCTGGTTGCTAAGTTGTAAGGTTCAGCTGAATGTCGGTGCCAACTGACTGGATAACTTCGTCAATATTTGCCAACGACAACTCAGCTTCTATATACAGCTGAAGACTCACAGGAGGAGATTTAGGAGGAGCGGGAGGAAATGGTTGAGCATCCTGAGAGATAGGAACAATTACTTGCTCATCAGTTTGTTCAGTAACTGGTTCCTTGGATGGCTCTAATTGAGCTTCAGAAGTCTGAGCTTGTTCCGTTGATGTTAGGCTTTGGGAAATCAGTGGAATATATAATTGTTGATCCATTTCTTTTGATCTTCATCTACAAGGATAAGAGATCCGAGTCTAGCTGCTTAAAAACTGCTCTGTCATTGTAGGCAGTTGAACTGATCGGATCATAATTCTTTCTTAGCTGAGCTGTGACTTCAGTTAGTTTCTTTACATGCATCAGATCAAAGAAATAACTTCTCCTCTCCAGTGCTTGAACAATGATGACAACATTGACTGTCTTTAGGACGATTTTCTCCAAGTTAATGAATTTATTCAAAACTGATGTTTTCTTCAAACAAATGGCAAATAATTCGGTCCTGAATCTGACCCATTCATCATAAACTTCCAACTTCAACTCAGAGAACTCTTTTATTTCAATCCAGGTGAGATCGATATGAGTCTGAATGAGGTTGGCCAGAGCTCTTCAATCAACTTGCCCTTGCCTTTAGGATCAGTTAGGGAGTGAGACATGCTCAACCTAAGGTGGTGGCATCCACCTTTTCTCTAATCACCACACCCTTTGGTCTAGCCATTGGTAAGATAGTTGGTATAATTACAATGATGAGTGGTGCTCTGACTCCAATAAGTTTAAGTTGGTCACAAGATTCGGTGACTCTCTCCGTAGGAGGACCAGTTGGAGTGTGTTGCTGAGTCTTTTCAGTTGCTGATGTAACTGGAACCCTTATAGGTTCAACAATAAGAGGTGGTTCAGCTCCAGTTGGTATCAGCCTTTCAGCTGGATCAGCTTGTGTAACATCTGGTTTTGTTTTTTGCGACCTTGGATTCTTCATAATTTTCGGAGATGGGGTTTTCTCCGAATCGGTTTCGTTGAAAATCAATTTCCTCTTGATTGTCTTCTTCTTAGCCAAGTCTTTAGTCTTTGCCATCTTAACTTATTTGGGAGCTGCCTGCATCTCAATCTCCTTCTTCACCTTGATAAACTGCTCAGAAGATATGTCCTGCTTAGTCTTTGGTTGCTGAAAATTTTTGGCATTGAAGACTTTAAATTTGGAAGACTTCTCAGCCGAGTCATCCACCAGACCATTATTCTTCAGCTGGTAGCTGAGTGGCATAGCATAACCGTTGGACTGCTTGGACTACGTGGGGCCACGTTGTCCATCACTAGACAATGAATGACATAATTAAATGTGTAATTTTAATAGTTACATCACTTAATGTGGAATTTCATCGATAATCAGTTAACTTATTTGATAAGATCAGTTAGTTCAATAACTGAGTGATAGTTGAAAACTGACACAGTTAAGTTGAAGACCAACTGACAATTGTCTTGTCAGTTAACCAATTTAAAACTCGACATTCCCCCTAAATAAATGCATAAAATTAAGATAGAGTTAGAGAATCTCATTAAATATAGACGGTTGACTGAAGTCTCTTCATCTTCTTCAGTTCGTTTCTTTAATTGGTTTAATTCTGTCAATAAATAAGATCAAACTCATTAGTTTCAAAATAATTCAGCAGATAACTTAAGTGCACATGGACAAGGCAAGCAGTACCAATCAGCCCAATCTTGCAGAGAGGCTGTCATTTGACGAAGCTAGGAAAAAAAACATTGAAGATTTTGTCTTTGCGAATACCATGTCCACCTGGACGAAGATTCAAGAGCTGCAATCTCTTCTGAAAGATGGACTAGTTGCCTCAGATGAACAGAAGGCAACTGAGATAAAAAATAAGCGGCGTCTCTCCGTGATTCATACTTCAGACCTTGCTATCGATGTAGGTCTCTATTACTTGATGCTCATCAAGGAGTACAGAATTCTGGATAAAATTTCCTTCTCAGAGAATTTTAGAAGAACTTCCTCCGATGAGATGTCCCTTTGGATAACTCTTTGGAAAGATGAAGTAGATATGGAATTAAATCTTGTAATAGCAGCTAGGTATTATCAATAAAACTTCTATTCTCTCCATTGCTGTTTGTTACTTTATTGCTTTGATCTTCTGCATACAAACTGATGATAACTGAATAACAACTGATAATATCTAAATGTCAACAAGAATATGTTATAAAGCAAATATTAATCAATTAAACCAAGAATATTAAGAAAGTAAGAAAATTTAGTCTCGGGTAGTGGCTTGGTGAAGATGTCAGCTGCTTGTTGTTTAGTTTAAATATACTCCAGTCTGATTTCCTTCTTGAGAGCATGATCTCTGATGAAGTGATGTCTAACGTCTATATGTTTGGTCCTGGAATGAAGAATTGGCTTCTATGTAATCGCAATTGTGCTTGGATTATCACAGAAGATTGGTGATTATTCTGCATTGACTCCATAGTCTTTCAGTTGTTGCTGAATCCAGAACAGTTGAGCACAGCAACTTCCATCAACTAGGTGTTCTGCTTCAGTTCTGGAAGTTGCTATGGATGTTTGCTTCTTGCTGAACCATGAAATCAGTCTGTCTCCTTGAAACTGACATGATCCACAGGCGATTTTTCAATCAAGTTTACATCATGCATAATCTGCATATGAATATCCAACTAAATTGAAAGATGAGTCCTTAGCATACCATAAGCCCACATTTTGTGTGCCTTTAAGTTATTTCAATATTCGCTTGTTAGCTGAAAAATGTGATTGCTTAGGATCTGCCTGAAATCTAGCACACATGCAAACAACAAATACAATATCAGGACGGCTAGCAGTTAGGTAAAGTAAAGAACCTATGAAACCTCTTTAAAGTGTCGTCTCAACTGATATTCCCCCTTCATCTTTATCTAATTTAATCGATGAACTCATGGGAGTATTTGCAGTTGAATATGTTTCCATGCCAAATTTCTTCAGTAGGTCCTTCGAATATTTAGTCTGACAGATAAATGTACCAGTTTCCAGTTGCTTTACTTGCAGACAAAGAAAGAAAGTAAGTTCATCCATCATGCTCATCTCAGATTTATCCTGCATTAACTTGGCAAACTTCTCGCACAATTTGGGGTTAGTTGACTCAAAAATAATATCATCAATGTAAATTTGCACAAGTAAAATGTGATCAATCTTTGAAAATTTGAACAAAGTTTTATCAACTGTCCCAACAGTAAAATCGTGATCAGTCAAGAATTTTGAAAGAGTTTCATATCAAGCTCTTGGAGTTTGTTTAAGACCATATAAAGCTTTGTTCAAATGATAAAGATGATATGGAAGAGAGTGATTTGCAAAACCTGGTGGTTGTTCAACGTACATTTCTTCGAGCAACTGATTATTTAGGAATGCACTCTTGACATCCATCTGGTATACTTTAAAATCTTTAAAGGAGGCATAAGCGAGGAATATTCTGATTGCTTTCAGTCGTGCAACTGGTGCCTAAGTTTCGTCATAATCAATTCTTTTTTCTTGCTTATATCCCATTTCTACCAATCTCGCTTTATTGCACACAACTGAACCATCTTCGTTCAGTTTGTTCCTGTAGACCCACTTTGTACCTATAATGGTTTTAGAAATTGGTCTTAGAACTAAAGTCCAGACATTGTTATGGGTAAACTGATTTTGCTCATCTTGCATAGCATTTATCCAGTTTGGATCAGCTAGAGCTTCATAGGTTTTCTTTGGTTCAAGTTGTGAAACAAATGCTGAATGAACAAATAGATTAAAAATTTGGTTTCTTGTTCTTACCGGATCAGATTGATTACCTATCACCAGTTCTTGTGGATGTGATTTCTTCCATATGTAGTTGGGATTAGTTAGATCGACTTCAGCAACTGGTTCAGTTTGTGACTGAAAATCAGTTTCAGTTGCAACAGGTTCAGTTTGTATTTGAATATTATCGCGTTGTTCTATCAACTGAGTGTTAGGAACAACTTCCTACTCAGCTGTTTGTTCCACTATCTCTAGTTCAGGTGCTTGTAGGATATTACAATTGATGTGAACTTCTTCTTCACTATCATCCTCCAAACTGATTTCTGTAAAGCGATCGGTTAGCTCAACTGGATCAGTTGGCTTATCAGTTAGTGCATTTTCATTAAATACAACATGAATTGACTCTTCTATATTCAAAGTATATTTATTAAACACTCTATAAGCTTTTCTAACTGATAAGTAACCAGAAATATTACCTCTACTGATTTAGCATCAAAATTTTTTAAATTATTTTTACCATTATTATGGATAAAACATCTGCAGCCAAATATTCTGAGTATAACACGCAGTGTTCACTGCTTTTGTCCAAGATCTTTGAGATATACCAGAATCAACAAGCATTGTTCTAGTTGCTTATTTAAGCGTACAATTTATTCTTTCAGCTACACCATTTTGCTGAGATGTTCAAGAAACTGAGAACTCATGCTTAATTCTAGTATTTTCTAAAATTTGAGAAAGATTTTTATTGACAAATTCAGTCCCTCGATCAGACCTTATTCTGTCAATTCCAACTGATTTTTCATTTAATAATCTTTTGAAAAGCTTAATCAGTTGTGCAGCAGTTTGGTATTTAGATTTGAGAAAAATAACCCAGTAAATCTTGAAAAATCATTAACGATTACCAAGGTGTATTTCATTTCCCCTAAACTCATGACTGGTATAGGACCAAAAAGATTCATATGCTGCATTTCTAATCATCTGGAGAAAGATTTACTACCCTTGTTTTTGAATGAAGATCTTACCTGTTTACCAAACTGACATGCTGAAAAAATTTTATCTTTTGAAAATTCTATTATAAGCATACCAGTCACAAGATCATGAGTACTCAGATGATCTATGGGTTTAAAATTAAAGTGGTTCCACCTCTTATGCCATAACCAGTTTTTAGAAGATTTTGAGACTAAAAAACAAACTAGTGCATCAGTTTGATTTGTCCAACTCACTTTGTAGGTGTTACCACAACGTTTGCCAGTTATAATGTTCTCATCAGTTGAGTTCTTAACTGTGCACGTGTGTTTGTTAAACTGAACTTCAAAATTATTGTCGCATAACTGACTGATGCTAATCAAGTTATTCTTCAAATTATCAATCAGTAAGACATCATTAATAATAATTTTACATGAATAAGCTTATCGTTACCCACAGTTCTACCTTTAGAGTTGTCTCCAAAACTGATGTTTGGACCAGTGTATTTGATCATTTGGGATATCAAAATTTCATCTCTCGTCATATGTCCTGATAATCCACTGTCCAAGTACCAAATTGATTCTTTTGTTGTACCTATTTCCTGCAATCACACACTATAAATAATCTTCGTACCCACATCTATTTGGGTCCTAAACTGATTAGTCATTTAAGAACCCAGACTTGGATCAGTCTAACTGACTTTCCTGTTGCTGTGTTCCAAAAAGTTTTTCTCGATTTGTGTGTGTTTGGAGCAATGTGTGCAGAAGAAAAAATATGACTTTTAACCTTTTTCAACTGATTGTTCTTCCGATATCTCTTCTGAAATGGCTTACAGTTGTAATAAGTGTAATAGCCATTCCTAGAGTGCTGATTTTTTTAACTGAACCGTTTAGTGACCAGCTTCGTGAATCAGTTGGAATCTCAGGGCTATTTCTAATTCCAAACCATTTTGCCTTGTTCATATTTTCAATCGGTTGGACAATATTTTTAATTGGTTCTGAAAATTCATGTACCAGAGTTGATTTCAAAAAGTTAATTTACTTCCCTTTGTTCTCATTCAACTTTGGCATCCTATCACTTGAAGTGGTCTCACCATGACTGTTTAAGCTCAAAACAGTTCTGTCAGTAACTGATTTTTTTAAACATTGCATTTAAGACAGAGTGACTGATGACTTGTTCCATTCTTGAATCAGATCAGTTTGTTTTGAAATTTCAGTTTTTAACTGCTGAATCAAGGAATGGTTTTCTGCCATTTCATCTTTGTGCTTCGCAACCTCCCTTGTTAGACTCAACAATTCAATCGATTCATCAGTTTTCGTTTTGTTGTCTTTGGGATTAGCTTGCTTAGCTTTGGCTTTTTCAAATGACAGAGCAAGTTTGTGATACTCATTAACCATGTCATGCAGTGTGGTAATGAGTTCTTCTCGTGTAAAGTCAGTAGAACTGAAATCAATTACATCTTCACTTGTTGATTCCAGTTGTGCATCATCTGTCATTAGGCACTTTACTTCCTCTTTATCATTGGAGCTACTCAAGCTCTCAGACTCTGACTCTTCACTAGCAGTCTCTGCCCATTTTGAATTGCTTTCTTCAGCTAGCAGGACTTCATGTCTCTTCTTGAATAATCTCTTGTCATTCTTGTCTCTTCTTTTGTATTCAGCTGACTTCTTTCCTTTTTCAGTTGAATTCCGACCGTCCTTCTTTGCCTTTGGACAGTCAGCAATGAAGTGTCATGATTTGCCACAGTTGTAGCAAGAGTTTGGTTCTTCCTTTGAGTTGTTTTTCTGATAATGCCTTTGGAAGGAAGCTTGATTTTTTCTGATGAATTTTCCAAATTTCCTGACAAATAATAATGTGGCGTCATTACTTAGTTGTTCTGCAGTCTTCTCAACTAAACCAGCTGGTTCCAGTTTGATTGCACTAAGGGCAGTTGTGATCTGTGGAGTAGATGGTTCTCCTTCTCTTGTTTGCAATTCAAACTCATAGGCTTTTAGATCAGCAAACAAATCATGCAAGTCAATCTTGTTTAGGTCCTTAGACTCTCTCATTGCCAGGGTCGTCACATCCCATTCTTTGGGAAGACCTCGAACTACCTTTAAAGCAACATCTTTGTTTGAATACACTTTCTCAAGTGCATTCATTTCATTTATAATGCTGCTTAGTTGTTCATCATATTCAGCCATTGACTATCCAGTCTTCATTTTGATATTATCAAATTTTTGCACTGCAACTGAGAGTTTATTTTCCTTTGTCTGCTCATTTCAATGGCATAGCTGAATCAGCTTCTCACAGATTTTTTTGTTGTTCTGCACATCTTTATTTTGTTGAATGTAACCTTATCCAAGGTTTTGTACAGAAAATATTTAGCTACTCATCCAGGTTGGCTTTCCTCTTATCTTCAGGTGTCCATTCATCTCATGGTTTCTCTATGCGATGGAGAGCTCCTTCAGTTATGGTAACTGCTGTGTTTTCCTTTAATATCTTCATTGGCCCGTCAGTTATGACGTACCACATGTCATCATCCTGTGCAGCTAGATGATCTTGCATTCTAATCTTCCAGCCATCAAAATTCTTCTCTAGAAAACATAGGAATTCTGTTGAAGGAAGACTTGATAATCAGAATATAAAGATCGAAAGTATTAAAAAACAAGATTGACAGGGCTCTGATACCACTTCTTTAGTTGCGTGTGCTTTCGTGGGAAAGGTGTGATGATGATTACTGGATTGTAATTGTTAAATGTTATGATTAACAATTTGATTTCCAGTGATGGCAGCTAGAGAACAAGTACATCCTCGTGAGGAAATGGAAGAGGTTGGCGGTGGGTTTGGGTAGATGAATCCATTGCCACCTCCTCCTATAATATTTAACATTTTAACACTGGTATATCTTTTTGGACCAGTCAAACGATCAAATTTTTCGAAACTCAAAACATGAAAATTCTTCATCTTTGAGTTTTCTACGTTATATCCAAATTTCAGATCATTTGAACTTCATCTAACCAAAACATTTCATATTTCATTCTTTAAAAATCGTTAATTATTTAGTAATCTCACATTACAAAATTAACAACTTGTGATATTCACTTAAGGCATTACATTTCTATCCCCCTTAAATGAATTTCGACCCCGAAATTTATCAACAATAGTAATAACATGCATAAATAAAGATACCTCATACCATCAGAATAAGTAGGGGTAGAGCTCCCTCATATGCCGCTCTGTCTCCCAAGTGGCCCCTTCGACACCTCTATGCTCCCACTGAACCTTCACCATCGGTATAAGTTTACTACGAAGCTTCCGTTCAGATCGATCCAAAATACAAACTGGTCTCTCAACATAAGACACGTCAGGATCTAACTGAACCTCAGAAATATCCAACACATGTGAAGGATCCGGTTCATACTTCCGCAACATCGACACATGAAACACATCATGAATACCATATAAAGATGGAGGTAGAGCCAATCGATAAGCCAAAGTGCCTATCAGCTGCAATATCTCATATGGGCCAACATACCTCAGTGCCAACTTTCCTTTCATACCAAATCGCACTGTGCCACGAAAAGGAGAAACTTTCAAAAATATTCGATCGCCCTGCTGAAACTCTAAGGGTCTTCGTCTTTTATTGGCATAGGCGGCCTGTCTATCTTGAGCTGCTTTCAATCGCTGCTGTATCAACTTTACTTTCTGTTCCATCTCATGAATCATATCAGGACCGATAACTGCAGCTCGATCAACATCATCCCAGTATAACGGAGATCTACAACGTCTCCCATACAATGCCTCAAATGGAGCCATCTGAATACTACTCTGATAAATATTGTTATATGCAAACTCCACCAATGGAATAGGTAACTGCCAAACAGATTTAAAATCCATAACATAAGCACGCAACATATCCTCCAGCGTCTGAATAATGCGCTCAGTCTGACCATCTGTCGGGGATGATAAGCCGTACTCAATCTCAACTCTGTCCCCATCACAGTCTGCAATTCTTCACAAAAATGAGAAGTAAATCGAGGATCTCTATCGGATATAATAGACACTGGAATCCCATGCAACCGTACGATCTCTCGTATATACAACTGTGCCATTGTCAAGTACGTACTACTCATGCTATAGGGTATAAAATGTCCAATTTTCGTCAATCGATCAACAATCACCCAAATAGCATCAATAGTTCAAGTGCTTCTTGGTAAATGAGTCACAAAATCCATCGATATATGCTCCCATTTCCAAGTCGGTACTTCTAAACTCCTCAATTCACCTCCTGGCCTTCTCCTCTTAGCTTTGATCTGTTGACAATTAAGACATCGACGCACAAAATCAATCACATTACGTTTCATTCCCTTCCACCAAAATTGAGAACGTAGATCCTTATACATCTTTTTGCCACCAAGGTGGATAGAATAACGACTACAATGTGCACGCCGCAACAGGCCCTGGCTCAACTCAAGTGTATCAGGAACTACCCATCTATCCTTCATCCTCAAACTGCCATCATCAGCCTCTCTAAAACAAGTGTCTTGTTTCCGAGAAACCAACTCCTTCCATCGCTGATCTCTCTCATATGTCATCTGTGCATCACGAATACAACCATATATATCAGGTGCAGCTAATAAGGTAGATACCTGGATAGGAGTCGTTGAAATATAAAAATCATATCACAAAGAACAACAAGACATCATCATAGCTGATAAACGACCCACATCCTCTGCAGTACAGCTAACTTTACGACTCAATGCATCAGCAGTAAGATTAGCTCGACCAGGATGATACTCAATCTCACAATCATAATCTTTCAACAAATCTAACCACCGTATCTGCCTCATATTCAACTCTGTCTGAGTGAACAAAAATCTCAAATTCTTATGATCCGTATAAATCGTAAACGAGGTACCATATAAATAGTGTCGACATATCTTCAAGGCAAAGATAATGGCTGCAAACTCTAAATCATGCACAGGGTACCTTGTTTCGTGTGGTTTCAGCTGTCTCGAGGCATATGCCACAACATGTCGATCCTGCATCAAAACACATCCCAAACCATGTAGTGATGCATCAGTATGAACAACAAACCTCTCATTTTCTGTAGGGATTGATAATACTGGTGCAGTCGTCAGTCGGTGTTTCAACACCTGAAAACTCCTCTCACATGCTTTAGACCATTGAAATCGCACACCGTTCTGAGTCAACTGTGTCAAAGGTGTAGCAGTCTTTGAAAATTCCACGATAAATCGACGATAATAACCTGCTAAACCCAAGAAACTACGGATCTCTAGTACAGATGTAGGTGCAGACCACTGTAATACGGCTTTGACCTTTGTTGGATCAACAGATATCCCATCTCTCGATATAACATGACCCAATAAGACCAATCGATCCAACCAAAACTCACACTTACTGAGTTTGGCATACAACTGTCTATCTCGCAGTACCTGTAATACTGAACGTAAATGCCCAACATGCTCAGCCTCACTCCTGGAATATATCAATATATCATCAAGAAACACAATAATAAACTGATCAAGATAAGGCTGAAATACCCTATTCATCAAACTCATAAACACAGCTGGAGCATTCGCCAATCCAAACGGCATAACTAAAAACTCATAATGCCCATATCTGGTCCTGAATGCTGTCTTATGAATATCCTCCTCTCTAACTCGTATTTGATGATATCCTGACCTCAAATCAATCTTCGAATATACTGAAGTTCCCTGCAACTGATCAAACAAATCTTAAATACAGAAATGGGATATTTATTCTTAATCGTCACCTTATTCAGCTGTCGGTGAAACTCACGTGAAGAGTTTCATAGTTATCCCAATTTTTTTTACTATTATATTATATTATATTAATAAAATAATATAATAAAATAATATGATTAACAATTTGATTTCCAGTGATGGCAGCTAGAGAACAGGTACATCCTCGCGAGGAAATGGAAGAGGTTGACAGTGGGTTTGGGCAGATGAATCCATTGCCACCTCCTCCTATGGGACATGCACCTACAGATCAGCCTTTGTTGCCTGGTGAGTTGACTCTGACAGTTTAGCAGTTATCATCCTTCGAGATTTTACAGTTCTGAGACTGGAGAGCGAGAAGAGGAGTGGATTGAGAGGATAGAGCATATATTTGTGACTGCTCCGTGTGCTAGGTCTGCTTGGTTACGATTGGCTACATTTCAGCTTTCGCGGAATGTATTATTGTGGTGGCAGACGACTGAGGCCGGATTGAGAGCTCAGGGCCGCACTGTTGATTGGGATGTGTTTCGGACTCGTTTTATTGATAAGTATTTTTCTATAGCAGCCAGACAAAAGAAAAAGAAAGAATTCGAGGATTTGAGACAGGGCAGTATGTCTGTTGCTGAGTATGAGCCTCGATATTCTGCATTGCTGAAATATGTGCCAGATGTTGCTACGAATGTTCATGCTAAGATGAGGCACTTCTTGAAAGGGTTGAAGTTAAAGTTATTTGATCGTATGCAATTGAACAACCCAGTATCATTTGAGGATGCAGTGACGAGACCTGAGATGGCTGAGTTGGTGATGCAGGAGTATGGGGCTCAGGGACGATTATTAGAGCCAACTAGGGAGTCATTCCGATCGCAGGGATAGTCTTTTAAATATCAAAAGGGTTCATCTTCTTCTTCAGCATCATCTGGGAAGCGCCGATTTGATTCACGACGTGTTGAGAGTCGTGGGGCAGTTCTCAGTCTGTTCAGGGGCAGAGAGGGGAGTCAAGAGCAGTGAGATGTTTTCGTTGTGGGGGACCTCATCTGATCATACAGTGTACACAGACCGAGATCACCTATTTTGAGTGTGGCGGTGTTGGCCATATAGCGAGACAATGTCCTAGCCGTGAGGAACAGCGAGAGCCCAGGAGTGATAGAGGTAGATCCTCAAAGAGAGGAGAACGACAGTCTCAGTAGTTTACACCACGACCTTTTGGAGGACAGCCACGTAGGCAGGGAGCTGGTCCGCCTCAGGCACAGGTGTATGCTTTGACACGAGAGCAGGCAGAGGAGGCACGAGAGTAGATGATAGGGGATAAGTGTTATTTATGTTCTTATCCTGCTTATATTCTTGTTGATACTTGTGCCTCGCATACATTTATATCGAAGAGGTTTGTGGTTAAGCATCATATGCGCTCGTCTCCATTGTCTATGCCTCTTTCTGTTTCGACACCCTCTGGAGTTGATATATCAGTTGTATCGATGATATCAGATGGTATTACTTCTTATGAGGGCTATGAGCTGAGATCTGATATGATTATTCTAGAGATGACTGATTTTGATTGTATCGTGGGAATTATTGTGTTGAGGAGATATTGTGCGACTGTTGATTGTTATCAGAGGGTATTATATTTTTACACCGATGAGAAAGAGCGTTGGACATTTTATGGGAAGGGTTCTCGTCCCCGTGTTCCGTTGATATCTGCTATCCGGATGTCTCGGTTATTGGAGTATGGCCATGAGGGTTATCTTATTTATGATGTAGATGTGATAGAGAAGAAGAAAGAGGTGGGAATAGAGGAGATACATGTAGTTGCTGAGTTTGCTGATGTATTTCCTGATGAGATTCCAGGCTTCCCACCAGCCCGTGATGTGGAGTTTGGGATTGAGTTGATGCCAGGTACTTCCCCTATTGCTCGTGCTCCTTACAGAATGGCACCAGCAGAGTTGAGAGAGTTGAAAGCCCAGTTACAGGACTTGCTGGACAAGGGACACATTCGCCCTAGTGTATCGCCTTGGGATGCACCAGTCTTATTTGTAAGAAAGAAAGATGGAACGATGCGGCTTTGTATTGACTACCGTTTGAACAGAGAGGAGAGTTAAGAGAGAAAATAACATTTCCATTTTCTTTTCGATCGTGCGACTTATCGGTTTATCCAATCGACGAACCGACATCAGTTCTGGAATCGTTGACACGAGGTCTTCGATTTAAGGTATAAATTTTATATTTTTGATGATGTTTGAAATTCGTCGATTTTTTGAATAAATCCGATAAATTGTTAAATCATACTGAAATTGAAGATTGTTGAATAGCGTATGATTTTAACGAAGTAGAGAAGATTCTTGTGTTGTTGTTTTAAATTTATTCCTAATTTATTATAATTAAGGATTTTAATCGTTGAATTGAGATTGGTGAGTTGTTTGTTAGTTGTTATTAATTCTGATTGTATATTCTGAGTCTACGAAGTATAGGCTACACGTTAATATAAAGTTTTCGTAATTTAACGGATGTTGTAATATAGTCTATTATTTGAAGTTAATTAATTAGGGTGTATTTGATGTTAGTATTGTGAATTAAAATGCACCAGAATATTAATTGTTGAACTATAAGAATTTATAATCGAGTTTTATATTTTTATTGAAACGATTGTTGTTGGGCTATTTGATGTTATATATTGAGGTTGTTATGACTGTGTTGATACGGTGACAATTATATTATAATTGTTGTTGAATTATTTAGATATGTCACAAGCCTCGGGATCAAAGAAAGATCCAGATTATATATATACTCGATTATCAGGTACGTGTTGACGTACAAGCATATGTTGCTATTGTTTAGTATTGATGAATACTATTGCGTTGATCGATGATAAATCACTGGTATTGGGTCATTTGATATTATATCTGTTGTTGTTTATTATCATTGATATTGTTGGCTGTCGTTTGTTGGGTGACGTTACATTGATGTTGTTCGTTCGACGATATTGTTGTCGCCGGTGTTGGGGTGCGACGTATCATCGATGTTATTCGTTCAACGATATTGCTGTTGCCGGGGTAGGGGTGCGACGTATTGTTGAGGTTATACGTTCGACGATATTGATGTCGCCGGTGTTGGGGTGCGACGTATCGTCGATGTTGTTGTTGTAGTAGTATGGGAGTTATGACGTTGATATCGTTGGTGGTTTGATTGTCCAGAGACAGCAAAGGGAGTATTTCTGTTATCATTCTAGTTATATTTTATATTGTTAATAATATAACTGTTATGTATTACGATGATGATTGTTGTGTATGCTAATCCTTTGGGGGCTGTTTCTATTGGAAAGGTTACAGGACTATGCTGTGAGACAGGATAGTGGTGAAGGACTAGGTGTGTCTAGTTAAACAGTCCTGTAGTTGATAGTAGATAGAGATAATATAGTTTATTGTCTTACTTAAGTTGTATGTGTGTATTTATTATACTGTTTCTGCTGCATTGACGTAGATAGTGTGGTGATAGTACTATTTTGTTGTATATGCATTACATTATTACGTCGTTGAAAAGAAAATGTTTATGCATATGACGTCACATGTTGTATGATTACGTGGCGAGGTTTGGGGCGCCACATGAGAGTAGTTTGAAATCTTTTTCTCAAGAATGAATGTGCGCGCAAAAGTTCTTTTCTCAGCTGATCTTCTCGGCTATTTATAGTATTTTCTTCCCAACGGTAATATTGAATGTATTCAAATAATTATATTTGTTGATTTGTCCTTAGTAGACACATCATCATTCTTCAGACAATCGTACACTGTGACATTCTGATATGCGGCGTTCCCACTATAAGTTGCAGTCTGCTCTTGTACAAATTGTCGCTTGATAGATACGTTCCTTAACTGATGATGTGTCAAGCATATTAATCAATTGACTTTCCTAGCCGATTGATGAACCGACTGTGTAACTGATATTTCAGTTTTCTACGTGGACTTTCGATGAACTGATTGTGTAACTGATCGTCCAGTTTACTACACAGTTTAAGTTAGCTTCTTATCAGTTCAGTTGCCTTCGATTTTTAGCGCATTAATAATCAGTTCGGGCAACTTGAGTTACGTATGTAAGGTCCACGAAATTAAACTTACGTAACCTGAATGCATGCAATCTAGGGTCTTATTTAAATTATGTGTTTATTTATTTTATGCATTTAATGCATAATTATTACATGATAGGGATCATTTCATGATCATTTTAAAATTTCACGCATTTGTGTTTCTTGATGCATTTCACGCTCGATCGAGGAACGAAGACCGGGGAATTATCAGGAATATTATTTTTATTGCATGATTAATTTTTATTAAGTAATATAAGGTGTTTAAGTGTATTTTTCAAGAAATGGGCTTTGTTGGGTATTTTTACCCTCCGGAGCATATTTTTAAGCGATACGCAAAATTTAACGATTCGGAGGACTTTTTGAGGGCTCGGGCATATTTTCAAAAACGTACCAAAACTAAATATTTTTTGGGAGCATGTTGGGCTTGATGGGTGTATTTTTAAGCTTAGTTCGCTCAAGATTTTTTTAAAACCTTTATAAAATATAAGTAATTAAGTGCCCATTAGTTGTTTGTTTTCTATTTAATTACACCTTATTCAACCCTAAACCTAATTTAAATCAAGTGGCCGCCCCCTATCCTCTACACCAGAAGCTTCTCACGTGAAAGAGCAACCGCTACTAGGCCCTCGGTTTTTCCCCCATTTTATTTCAAACAAGCTACCTCCCCGCTTCTCTAGTGCTTCCCCGACGCACATTCCTTCAAGTTTTCGAGCATCTACACATCCAGGCATACTTGTATTTTCATTTTCTCCTCATACATGCCACAAATATGCTGAAGTTTATGTATTTGTATTAAAATTTTATGATCTACATCATGCTTACGTTTCTAAAGAGGTTTGACATGAAACGTTTCATTTTAAGCCTCAAACTCACGTTTTCTTTGTTTGGTTGCAAGGGGCTGCCGATTTCTTGCTGTTAAGGGGCTATGAACGATGGTTTGATGATGTCATAGTGCTGGAGTCGATAGAATGCAGGTGCTAGGTGAAGGCCGAGACTTGGTGCACCAGGCGGCTATGGTTTCGAGAGGTTTTGGTGCAAAGTAGGGTAGACTCGGCTGAAAGGGTGCTGAACCAGACCAACGTGCGATCCATGAGGGTCCAACTAAGGTCTAGGGGAGGTTTCAACACAGCTGGTCTCGAGTGGAAGAGGGATCCCTAAGTTAGGAACCGATGCGCTCCAAGGGAGGCTCGACCGTGCGTTTCTTTTGATGGTTCGATAGGTGCTCTTGTATGGGGCTGAAGGATAGGCTTAGTCGAGTCCAGTAATATTTGGTCTTGGTCCTAAGTGATCTGGTTCGAGTCTGGTTGGGGCGGTTATCGAGCTAGGGCCGAGAATTGGTGAGTAGGATTTCGAATTGTTGGTGCTGGAAATTTCAGTAGCTTGCAGCAAGGTTTTGGGGACTTTGGGTGGTTCAAATTAGAGTGCTTTAGGTCTAATTTGATGATATTAAGGGGTGTTTTCAAGTTGGAAGAAATGTGGTTAAGTTTCGAGTCGATTCGGGTAAAAACCTAGACCTTGCTCCAAGTTTTAAAACGAATAGGTTGAATTTTGAAAAGGGTTCGAGTTTATGCTTAAAGAATGCTTGTAAATATGTTTTGGGATTTTTTTAAGGAGTTTGGTAGGCTTCGGGTCGAAATTTAGAGGTCCAAGGGTAAAACGGTCTTTTTGGATTTCCGAGGGCAAAATGGTCATTTTACACCCGGTGTGAGTTTTTGGTCCTGGCAGCGCCCCAAGCACAAATTTAACATGATTTTAAATGTTTATGCATATGCTTGATTTTAAGAAAAAATTACGCATATGCATGATTTTGATAAGTGATGAAAATGATGATGTTTTGAAGGATGACAATTAGTTGTGACGAAAGATGTATATGTAAATGCTTAAGATGTATATGTAAATGCTGATGATGAGGCCTAGGCACAATGGAAGGGTAATACTGTCACTGATGTCCGACATCCTCAAGTACCACAGTTTTATGTAGATGGATCCATCGTATAATGATGAACGATGTTACCAAAGTCACAACTAATGAACTAAAATTCAGTTAAAGGAAAGATATATGTATATGATGTTACGATAGGCTGTTTTGACATGTTATGTTTTCATATGGCACGTTTACATTTATGCTTTTAAAGTTCATGAATGGTATGTTGATTACAGTTTATTTTTCTCTGTTGTGTGCTGCGTATATGTACTTGTTATTCCAGTATAGGTGTGCTGAGTCTTTAGACTTACTAGGGGTGTGTGATGATGGTGAGCATGTTTATGAGGGTGCTGGAGGTGCCGAAATCTGAGTAAGAAGGACTGGATGTGCGCGCATGACCCGAGGACCACATTTCTTTCGCACATTATGATTTTTGAGAGTTGAGAGGACATGAGCTTTTCTATTCATTGGTCGTTTATAAATTGGACTGTATTCAGATATCATGCCTCCGAGACACGCTCATAGTGCAGATCTTCAGGATGAGATTCCTATAGGCGGCAGAGGCCCTCCACCACCACCACCGCCTATGGATGCAGCTACCCGTGTACTGGAGGGTATGGCTAGGCTACTGGAGAAAGTACAGTAAGCTCCTACACCTCAGATCTAAATCTTTGAGCAGCTTTGATGGCTCAACCCGAAGGAGTTCGGGGGTACCACTGATCCGTTATTGGCAGAGAGATGGATTCGATTGCTGGAGCTTCACTATGAGTATCTGCAGATGAGAGATGGCGAACGGGTTAGGTGCGCCATTTATATGCTAAGGGATGATGCATCCCTATGGTGGGAGGGAGCCGCTCATGCATTGAACTTGGCTACCCTCACTTGGGACAGATTCAAAGAGATGCTAGACGGGAAGAATTTTCCTGCTGACGTTAGGGGCCGCCTGACGAGGGATTTTATGAGTCTCCGCCAGAGGGACTCATCTGTGATGTAGTTTATCCGTAAGTTTGACAGGGGCTGCCATTTTGTGTCCATGATAGCTAGAGATGCCGCTCAAAAGCTGAGGCAATTTTTGGACAGACTGAGAGCCACCCTTCGCGAGGATGTTATGCTGAGGAGGCCGACAGGTTTTGACGAGGCCACCGCCTGCGCTTTTCAGGCGGAGCGGGCTCTGTGGGATATATACTTTGAGATGCAGAGGAAGCGGCATCAGACTCAGTCCAGCTCCCAGCTGCAGAAGAAACAGTATACAGGGCCATCGAGGAAGAAAGGGTAGCAGAAGCCCCAGGGACAGGTTAGGAGGCCCCAGCAGCAGAGAACTCCTTAGGCGCCAGGGGCACCTTAGCCATAAGATAGACAGCCATGCACGCAGTGCAACAAGTTCCATCTCGGAAAGTGTTTATGGGGGACCTTCAGATGCTTTGTTTGCAAGCAAGAGGGTCATAAAGCCTAGGACTGTCCTAAGATCACGGGCCCCAATACTTGTCGAGCTTATCTGATTCATGCCGAGGAGGCCGAGGTAGAGCCAGATTCGACTTTGATTATTGGTAACCGTTATGTTTAATATTTTGATTTATCGCTTTATTGCATGGATTTTTATGCTTGCGATGAGAATTAATTTATAAGATTGATAACTTAGAACAAATTAGGACGCATTCTATACCTAGTTGGGATTAAGAATTTAGTTGTTTAACTAGAGAAATTTAGGACCCAATTGTAATAACTGAAAATTTAAGAGGTTATTTTTGGGATTTTATGTAATTTGGGGGATTCAAATTATGTTTTCGTGATTTTTGTAATTTATGAGAGCATGATCCGAAAATTTTGTGGAGTCATTTTTGCAAATTTCAAAAAGTTTGAAAGACCAAAGTGTAATTTTTGCAACTTTAGGGGGCTAACTAGAAATTTTTTATTTCTTGAGGGTTAATTTCGAAATTTTTGGAGCAATGTTTGGGTTAATTCAGTAATTTTTTGAGAATTTTGGGTTAATTGCTGGTAAGAAAATTCTTAAGTTCCAACGCGATTAGATTTGATGGTATGTTTTGTCGCATGGAGGATATATATTTCTGGTGTAGCCACGCATGCATTGCTAGATTCAGGGGCTACGCATTCGTTTATATCCGAATCTTTCATCAAGCAAGTAGGAATCATACAAGTGGCGATGGATTCAGGGTTCAGAGTATCGATCCCATCTGGAGATCAGATGTTCACTTCTCAGATAGTGAAGAGATTGGAGCTTTGGTTGCAGAAATATAAGGTGCAGGCAGATTTGATATTGACACCGTTGCAGGAATTCGACATTATTCTTGGTATGGATTAGCTTTCGTTGAACGGAGCTGTCATTGACTTTCGACGGACGTCAGTGTCTGTCTGACCGCCTAGTGGTAAGCCGTTTATTTTTTAGGCAACCAAACACCAGCATTTGCCGCATGTCATTTCGTTCATGTGTGCAAGAAAATCCTATGAAGAGAGGCTGTCAGGCACTTTTTGACAGCATTGTATCAGTGTCAGAGCCAGTCAGTCAGAGGCTCGAGGACATGGATTTGGTCAGTGAGTTTTCCAGTGTTTTCCCTAACGATATTTTAGGCATCCCACCAGACAGAGATGTGGACTTCTCTATTGAGCTCATGTCAAGTACAGTGCCGATCTCTAAGGCACCCTATCGTCTAGCACCTGCAGAGTTTTCCACTTTTTGACACCGTTGCAGGATTTGCTAGATAATGGTTTCATTCGCCCTAGCTTTTCTCCATTAGGCGCACCTGTACTGTTTGTAAAAAAGAAAGATGGCAGCATATGGTTTTGCATTGACTACCGAGAGCTGAACAGGGTCACAGTCAACAACAAGTATCTGTTGCCGAGGATGGAGGATTTGTTTGATCAGCTTCAAGGAGCATCAGTGTTCTCAAAGATAGACCTCCGATCCAGATACCATCAACTGAAGGTGAGAGAGTCTGACGTGCATAAGACAGCCTTCCGGACGCGTCATGGGTAATATGAGTTTATGGTGATGCCCTTCGGTTTGAAGAATGCGCCAGCGATCTTAATGGATCTCATGAATCGTGTGTTTTTGCCATACTTGGATCAGTTTGTCATAATTTTCATTGACGATATCTTTATCTATTCGAAGAGCAGGGAGGAGCACAGTCAGCATCTGGAACCGTTTTGAAGACTCTACAGGATAGAAGGATGTTTGCCAAGTTCAGTAAGTGGGAGTTCTGGCTTGACAGAGTGGCATTATTGGGACACATTGTATCCCGAGATAGTATTGAGGTCTACCCCAGTAAGATTGAGGTAGTCAAAGATTGGCCAGTGCCAAAGAGCATGACAGAGATCCGTAGCTTCTTGGGATTGGCTGGGTGCTACAGGAAATTCATTCAAGTCTTCTCTTCTATCATGGTGCCAATGACCGCCATGAAGAAGAAGAATTCCAAGTTTATCTGGCGATCTAAGTGTCAGAAGAACTTTGACAGACTAAAACTAGCATTGACCACAACACCAGTTCTAGCTATACCATCAGGGCTGGGAGAGTTTGTGGTTTATACAGATGCTTCAAAGCTCAGTTTAGGCGCGGTTCTGATGCATCATGATAAAGTTATAGCCTATGCGTTCAGACAGCTGAAGGTTCATGAGAAGAATTATCCGACTCATGACCTCGAGTTAGCAGCAGTGGTATTTGCCCTGAAGATTTGGAGACACTATCTGTATGGGGAGAAGTGCAGGATTTTCACTGATCACAAAAGCCTGAAGTACTTCTTCATACAGAAAGAGCTGGACATGAGGCAGAAGAGATGACTAGAGCTAGTGAAGTATTATGACTGTGACATTAGCTACCATCCGGGTAAGGCTAATGTGGTTGCAGACGTTATGAGCAGGAAGCACGCAGTGATTTCTCATTTGTTGGTACAGAGATCGCTACATGCAGAGATTCAGAGATTTGAGCATGCAGTTTATGCAAGTGACGATGCCCCAAATCTTGCTACTCTGACTGTACAGCCGACATTGAGGGACAAAATTCGGGCAGGGCAAACTTCTGACGAGCAATTGCAGAAATGGAGACAGAGGGACAAGGATAAGGGCCAGAGACTGTATACAGTTGTGGACGACATAGTCAGATATCGGGACCGTATGTGGGTTCCTGACAGTGTTTCCCTGAGAGTAGATATCTTGAGCGAGGCCCACAGCAACTCGTACTCCATCCACCCAGTTTGTACGAAGATGTATAAAGACCTTCAGACTCTTTATTGGAACCCGGGCATGAAGCGAGATATTCTGTAATTCGTTTCCGAGTGTTTGACTTGTCACCCGGTTAAGGCAGAGCGTCAAAGACCTAAAGAGCGGCTGAGACCACTCTTTATCCCCGAGTGAAAATGGGAGAACATCACCATGGACTTTGTGTCAAGGCTTCCGAGGACTAATGGAGGATATAATTCGATCTGGGTGATAGTTGATCAACTCACCAAATCAGCTCATTTTCTACCGGTCAGGAAGACTTTCACCATGACTCAGTAGGCAGAGCTGTGCATCAGAGAGATAGTCAGACTGCACGGGATTCCAGTGTCCATCGTGTCAGACAGGGATCCGAGGTTCACGTCTGCGTTCTGGAAGAGTGTACATCAGGCGTTGGCTACTAAGTTACTGTTCAGTACTGCTTTCCATCCTCAGACAGACAGACAATCAGAGAGGGTGATTCAGATTCTGGAGGACCTACTCCGAGCTTGCACGATCGACTTCCAGGGCAGCTAGGAGCCGAATTTACCTCTTGTGGAATTCACATACAACAACAGTTATAAGGCATCGATCGGTATGGCTCAATACGAGGCACTGTATGGGAGGAAGTGTAGGTCGTCAGCGTATTGGGATGAGGTAGGAGAGAGAGCAGAGTTGGGTCCAGATATTGTCATACAGACAGCAGAGTTAGTGGGCAAGATTCGAGACAGGATGAGGACCGCTCAGAGCTGCCAGAAAAGTTATGCAAATCAGAGGCGCCAGGATCTCCAATTCACAGTAGAGGATCATGTTTTCGTGAAGGTCGCATCGATGAAGGGTGTGATGAGGTTCAGGAAGAAGAGCAAGCTTAGCCCTAAATTCATCGGACCATTCGAGATCTTAGAGAGAATTGGGAGACTAGCATAAAAAGTTGCATTACCGCCGAATCTGGCGAGAGTTCATAATTTGTTCCACGTCTCCATTCTGCGGAAGTACATGTCGAATCCTTCGCATGTGCTGAACTATGAGCCACTTCAGCTTACACCGCACCTGTCATTCGAGGAGCAACGCACGCAGATACTCGACAGACAAGAGAAGAGAGCTGGAACAAGGTATCCACATGGTCGAAGTCAAGTGGCTGAATCATTCTAAGGAGGAAGCTACTTCGGAGACGGAGACCGAGATAAAGAGTCGCTACCTGGAGATATTCGGTATGTTCTAAATTTCTAGGACAAAATTTTATTTAAGGAAGGGAGAGTTGTAAGGTCCAGGAAATTAAATTTACGTAACCTGAATGCATGCAATTTAGGGTCTTATTTAAATTATGTGTTTATTTATTTTATGCATTTAATGCATAATTATTACATGATAGGGATCATTTCACGATCATTTTAAATTATCAGGAAAATTATTTTTATTACATGAATAATTTTTATTAAGTAATATAAAGTGTTTTAAGTGTATTTTTCAAGAAATGGGCTTTTGGGTATTTTTACCTGCCAGAGCATATTTTTAAGCGGTACACAAATTTTGACGATTCGGAGGATTTTTGAGGGCCCGGGCATATTTTCAAAAACGTACAAAACGAAATATTTTTCAGGAGCGTGTTTGGCATGATGGGTGTATTTTTAACTTCATGGGCTCAAGATTTTTTCAAAACATTTTTAAAAGATAATTAAAAGCTCATTAGGGGTCTGTTTTCTATTAAATACACCCTAATCAACCTTAAACCTGATTTTACTCAAGTGGCCGACCCCTCCCCTCTAAACTAGCAGCTTCCCTCGTGAAAGAGCTACAGACATCAGCCCCTCAGTTTTTTCTCCATTTTCTTTCAAACAAGCTACCTCCCCGCTTTTTTGCTGCTTCCCCGACGCACATTCCTTCAAGTTTTCGTGCATCTACACATCAAGCTACGCTTTTATTTTCATTTTCTCCCCATACACGCCATAAGTAAGCTGAATTTTATGTATTTGTATGAAAATTCTATGATCTACATCATGCTTACGTTTTTTAGAGGTTTGACATTAAACGTTGCATTTTAAGCCTCATACTCACGTTTTCTTTGTGTGGTTGCAAGGGGCTGGCGAGTTCTTGCTGTTAAGGGGCTATGAACGGTGGTTTAATGTTGTCATAGTGCTGGAGTGGATAGAACGCAGATTCTCGATGAAGGCCGAGACTTGGTGCACTAGGAGGCTAGGGTTTCAAGAGGTTTTGGTGCAAAGTAGGGTAGACTCGGCTGAAAAGAGACTGAACTAGACCAAGGTACGATCCATGAGGGTCCAACCAAGGTCCACAGGAGGTCTCAACACAGCTGGTCTCGAGTGGAGGTGGGGTCCCTATGTTAGGAACCGATGCGAGCGCTTGCACGGGGCTGAAGGCGAGGCTTAGTTGAGTCCAGTAGGGTCTGGTCTTTGTCCTAATAGGTCTGGTTCAAGTCTGCTTGGGGTGGTTATCGAGCTAGGGCCGAGAATTGGTGAGTAGTGTTTTCGAATTGTTCTTGCTGGAAATTTCAGTAGCTTGCAGCAAGGTTTTGGGGACTTTCGATGGTTCGAATTAGAGAGTTTTAGGTCTAATTTGATGATATTAAGTGGTGTTTTAAAGTTGGGAGAAATGTGGTTAAGTTTCGGATCGATTCGGGTTAAAACCGGGACCCCGGTCTAAGTTTTAAAACGAATCGGTTAAGTTTTGAGAAGAGCTCGAGTTTATGCTTAAGGAAAGCTTATAAATATGTTTTGGAATGTTTTAAGGAGTTTGGTAGGCTTCGGGTCGAAATTTAGAGGTCCAGGGGTTAAACGGTCATTTTGGGTTTCGGAGGGCAAAATGGCCATTTTACATCGGGGGTGAGTTTTTGGTCCTGGCAGCGCCCCGAGCACAAATTTATCATGCTTTTAAATGTTTATGCATCATGATTATGATTTTTGTGAAATTATGAAAAATACGTTTCGTGCTTGATTTTAAGAAAAATTTACGACTTTGCATGATTTTGATAAAGCGATGAAAATGATGATTTTTTGAAGAATGAGAATTAGTTGTGACTAACAATGTATATGTAAAAGCTTACGATGTATATGTAAATGCTGATGATTTTTTGCAAATCAAACTTTTTCTTCCAAAAATTCTACACGGCACACACCTAATATTCATCAAGGGAGAATTCAAAAGTTTTAAGGGAAAATCAAGCCAAGGTCGTTCGTCGCCGTTCTTCGCAATCGTCAACGGTTTTTCGTGCGTAAAATACGCAAAGGCCCGCCATAATTTTCTTTTTTCTCATCCATCACACCATAGTATTTATTTAATTATGTTTTGAATGAAAAAGAAGTTGCACTTTGTTATATTTTCGTTTTGAATCAAACATGAATTTTTAAAACATGATATGTGAACCAAAAACATGATTTTTATGTACCGAAAAGGGGCTGCCATGAATTCGGAATGAAACAAACATGTTTTACACGAGTTAAAGTCCTTAGAGCCCCACCTGTCGGCTGCACAACATGAAATACAAAGCTGGTGGCAAGTTACTGTCTTGGTGGGGAGGAAGGGTTCGGTTTTTGGGAAGAGAAGGCTAGGCTTGGGTTCGGCTGGGTCCAGGGCTAGCCAAGGTCCGTGAGGGGTCAGGAAGGGAGTCCCAGCCATGCTAGGACTCCCACCCGAGAAGCACAGGGGTATAGCGCAGGGTAGCAGCAGGTGCAGGGAGGAGATGGCTCGGTCTAGGGGCTTTGGGCTATGCTAGGTCAAGTCATTAGGGTCCTAAGAAGGAGCTTGAGATGCTGGTTCAAGGGGTGGTTTGGTGGTTTTTACCCCAGCAGCAAAAACATAGAGTCCATGCTAAGGGGGTGTCTAGGCCATAATTTAGGTCTGATGTAGGGCTTAGGTTCTAAGCTTAGGGTCAGGTCCTTCGGGTTCTAAGGGTCCAGGAGGGTGCTTAGAGGGGCTGGTCACGATATGGTGCAGGGCGGATTGACATGTCTTGATCCAAACACAAAAACGTGAGGGAAGCACTTTGGAAGCAGCATGTGCGCAGCTTGTTTTTTCTGATTCAGGTGCTTCGCTGCTGGGTGTTGGAGCTTGGGGTTGGTCTGGGTATGGTCTGGGCGTGGTCCAGGGTTGGTTAGGGTGAGGTTGGCTCGGTGGGGGCTTGGTTGGAAGTGTCCTAGGTTGGCTAGGCGTCCTTAGATGCTTAGGGGTCACACACACACACGGGCAGAATTGGGGCAAGTTTCAGAACTGTTTTGGTCAGGCGCGGGGCTTGTTTTATGGGCTAGGCTTGGTCAAGAGGGTACCTAGATGGGTTGGCTAGGTTCTGGTTCAAGTTGGATCGGGCATGGCTCGAGTAAATTGGGAGATGGCTCAAGTGGTTCGATAAGGTGTCTATTTCGAAAATTAAAAGGCTAAAAATGAATCCATGGGTCCACGGGGGTGGCTCATTACTTGGAAGGGTAGAATAAATCTTAAAAATGCTATGTTTAAAATTTGGGATCAAATTAACGAGTTTTGGATTTATTCGCGATTTAATCGCCGCACGAAACGCTAATTAACGAGTTAATTTAAACGCCTCGTTTTAATCTTCATAAAATTATGGAAAATTATATTTAAGCTTAAATAATTATTATAAGTCTAAGTTTTTAATTTGGGTTTTGGGTTAATTCGGGATTAAAACGCATTAATACGTCACATTTAAAGATTAATTTAAAAGTTATCGATTTAAGACAAATAAAATTATGGGAAAATTTATATAAGCTTAAATAATTATTTGGGACATGTTAGAGTCAATGAAATTAAGAAAAATTCAAAAACAAGAAATTTTACGTCTATGGGTAAAACAGTCTTTTTACACCTAAAAATTAGTAAACTTTATGGCAGTGCTCTGAATACTGTTTTATGTGCTAATATGATTATTTTCTATAGTTATGAATGTTTATGAAATTTTATATGTTAAAATTATATTTTAAATGTTTATGGGATTTTATATGTTAAAATGATATTTTAAGTGTTTAGGGAATTTTATATGTTTATGATTTAATATGTCAAAATGTTATTTTAAATGTTTTGAGGTTAAAATGATCATTTTCAACTGTTTATGAAATGTTCATGATTAAATAATTATTTTTAAATGTCAATTTGATTTTTTATGTTTTAAGATCGGCATTTAAAAGACATGTTGTATGCTTGATTTCAAAAGAAAAATGTGATGTTATGCATGATTTTTATAAATTAATGAAAATGTTAAACGTTGAAGGAAGTGAAATAATTGTGACTAATTCAATAATGTTGGAGATATCGTTAGGGTTATGGTCCCAGTGGGAGCCCAACGATCGTGTTTTCATCATTACAAATATGTGGTAACGGTTATGTGGTAACGGTAAGAATGGGAATATCGTGAGGGGAAAAGACCCCCGAGAGAACCCATTTATGGGAAAAGGCCCCAGAGGGAACCCCGACGATCGTATTTCTATTCGATGAGGATAGGCCAAGGCCCAGTTGACCGGTGAGAGTGTCGCTGGAGTCCCCGCCGCCTAGTACTGTGGTTACACGTAAATGGATCCATCGACTTTTGAGGTTTATTTCATGATGAGGAAAGTCACAATTAACGATCTGAATTCAACAAAGGAAAAGGAAAAAGAAAAGGAAAAGGAAAAAAAAAAGAAAAATGTTTATGATCATGAAAATGCTTTATGTTATGTCATGTTGAGGAAAAAGGGAAAAGTTAAGGTTTATGTTCGCATGTCGTGAAAATGTTTATGTTTAAAGTTGATGCATCATTATGAAAAGGCTTTATTTAATGTTCATGCATCATAAAAAGGTTTACGAAAATGTTCATGTTTAAAGTTTATGCATCTTAATGAAAACGATATTTTAAATACAAGTATTTTTCACTGTTGCATGTGATTTTATACGTATTACTTGTTATCAAGATTATGGTGTGTTGAGTCCTTAGACTCACTAGGTGTGACTGATGCAGGTGTTTATGATATTAATGTTATGGGAAGTCTTGATGGTTGACTTGAGTGGACTGAAGGTGCACACGACCCGAGGACCAGCGCTTCTAGCTTTCCGCATTTATGATTATGATTTATGTTAACGATTTTTACGACTTTTTATTTATGCTTTTGAGGGATTTTGAGAGATTAGAGTATGGGCTGTATTTCTCAAATATATAGTTTATTGTTTTATTTTAAAATGGTTCCAAAATATTTTATGGTTCGGCCGAATCCTATGTGAGGTTTGGAAAAAAAAATTCTAGTACTTTTTAAGCAATAAGAAAGGCAGACGTTTCAGTTGGTATCAGAGCAAAAGTCCTGTAAAGGGTTGTGCCACCATCAGCGCCCGAAAGCTCAGTCGTCAAGCCTTAAAATTGTAAGTTTACATGCTTTATATGATTTATATGATGCTACCTACATGTTTACATGGTCTATACATTTAAACTACATGTGCATACACGTTTTGAAGTTGATTGACGTTTATGTTTAAGGTTGCATGGCAATTGATTTTTGTCTTGCATGAATGCATGACTTTGTTATGCTAAAAGATTATATGCTTCATGATTTTTATACGTGAAATGATATGAAATAAGAAATTATTTGATTTTAACGCATGTTGGTTTTGTGGTGGAATTGGACTATGTTGATTTTTTTGGGTTTTAGTATTGACGTTTTACTTTTTGGGCTATAAGTTAATCTTGAATATTATGAATGCTTTTGGGAACACGTAGATTTTCTAAGAAAATATTTATGATTCGTGGTTACTAGTCGAATTAATTTTGGGAATTACTCAAAAGTAATATTTATTCGAGGACCGCAACGACTTTGGGGATATAAAAATATATAAGTAGGGATTTTAAGTTTTGATGAAAGATAAAATTTGTTATGAGAAATGATTTTGGGTGAATAAGTTTAAATTTTTTGGAAATTTTGTTATAAGAAAACTGTAGAAGAAAATTAAGAATGCCAAAAACTTATGGGTTAATCATAGGATTTTTTAAATTAAAGACCAATTAGGATAATTTTTGAGGAAATTAAGAATTAAGTTTGCAATTGTTAAGGAATTTGGGGACTAGTTTAGCAATAAGCGATAATTTGATGGTTTAATTGATAGGAATTTTTTATGATTTGAGCTCAAAAAGATATTTAGAAGCTTGGGATATCTTATAACATTATAAGGGAAGTTAAATCAAGGGTAATATGGGATGAATCACTATTAAGCTTGAAAATCTAAGCGTTAGCGGATGCGTTTGGGATTTTAAGTCATTATAATAGTAACATCACTAAGTCATTATAGGTCTTTTTAAGTTGCGAATTGCAAATAAAGATTTAGAAGGAAAATTTAATTGGGATGAAGGAAACGTAAGGACATTCTAGAACTTAAGTTTTATCATAGTAGCGCAGCGGAAGCGTGGATTTTTGGGATACTAGAACTAAGTCTAAACTTTTGATTATTAAGGATAAGAAAATTTTGAGGACGAAATTCAATTTAAGGGGGGAAGATTGTAACGCCCCGAAAATTTAAAGATCCACGCAAACCACATGCATGCTATTACTAAATTCTTTGTATTTTAATTAAATTGTTTTAATTGCATAAATTAATTATGTTGTGAATTTTGACATGTTTAAAATATACTTTTCTACTTGGTTGCATAAAAATGTATTTTTTTAAAAACGTTATTCGAGTTGCGATCGAGGAACGGAGATCGAGGGCTAAAAATAGAAAATGTTTTTATTAAATAATTGTTTTTAATTATTTAAATTAAGGGTGATGGTTTTTTATATTTTTGAAAATAAGGGGTTTTGAGGTGATTTTATACGCCGGGACTTAAATTTTATCAGTGTTGGTTTTCAACAAAAATGCGAGCTTTTTGGCAACCCGTCTAATAAATTCACAAACTTATTTTAACCAAATTGTTTTAATATTTTAATTAAGCACTAATGGACCTAAATTATTTACTTAATGGGCCTAAGCTTAATTAGTGATTAATTAGCTATAAAATATTCAAAACCAAACCTACACCTTATACATCACACGTCCCACACCCCCTTTTTGCAAATCAAACTTTTTCTTCTAAAAATTCTACACGGAACACACCTAATATTCATCAATGGAGAATTCAAAAGTTTCAAGGGAAAATCAAACCAAGGTCGTTCGTCGCCGTTCTTCGCAATCCTCAACGGTTTTTCGTGCGTAAAATACGCAAAGACACGCCATAATTTTCTTTTTTCTCATCCATCACACCATAGTATTTATTTAATTATGTTTTAAATGAAAAAGAAGTTGCACTTTGTTATATTTTCGTTTTGCATCAAACATGAATTTTTAAAACATGATATGTGAACCAAAAACATGATTTTTATGTACCGAAAAGGGGCTGCCATGAATTCGGAATGAAACAAACATGTTTTACACGAGTTAAAGTCCTTATAGCCCCACCTCTTGGCTGCACAACATGAAATACAAAGCTGGTGGCAAGTTGTTGTCTTGGTGGGGAGGAAGGGTTCGGTTTTTGGGAAGAAAAGGTTAGGCTTGGGTTCGGCTGGGTCCAGGGATAGCCAAGGTCCTTGATGGGTCAGGAAGGGAGTCCTAGCATGGCTAGGACTCGATCACCAGAGGCTGGGAAGAGTCCTAGCAAGCTAGGACTCCCACCCGAGAAGCACAAGGGTATAGAGCAGGGTAGCAGCTGGTGCAGGGAGGAGATGGCTCGGTCTAGGGGCTTTGGGCTGGGCTAGGTCCAGTCATTAGGGTCCTAAGAAGGAGCTTGAGGGGCTGGTTCAAGGGGTGGTTCGGTGGTTTGGACCCCAGCAGCAAAAACATAGAGTCCATGCTAAGGGGGTCTCTCGGCCATAGTTTAGGTCTGATGTAGGGCTTAGGTTGTAAGCTTAGGGTCAGGTCCTATGGGTTCTAAGGGTCCAGGAGGGTGCCTAGAGGGGCTGGTCACGATATGGTGCAGGGCGGATTGACATGGCTCGATCCAAACACAAAAACGTGAGGGAAGCACTTTGGAGGCAGCATGTGCGCAGCTGGTGTTTTCGGATTCAGGTGCTTCGCTGCTGGGTGTTGGAGCTTGGGGTTCATCTGGGTATGGTCTGGTCGTGGTCCAGGGTTTGTTAGGGTGAGGTTGGCTCGGTGGGGGCTTGGTTGGAAGTGTCCTAGGTTGGCTAGGCGTCCTTAGATGCTTAGGGATCACACACACAGACGGGCAGAATTGGGGCAAGTTTCAGAAGTGTTTTGGTCAGGCCCGGGGCTAGTTTTATGGGCTAGGCTTGGTCAAGAGGGACCCTAGATGGGTTGGTTAGGTTTTGGTTCAAGGTGGCTCGGGCATGGCTCGAGTAAATTGGGAGATGGCTCGGGTGGTTCGATAAGATGTCTATTTCAAAAATTAAAAGGCTATAAATGAATCCATGGGTCCACGGGGGTTGCTCATGATTTGGAAGGGTAGAATAAATCTTAAAAATGCTATGTTTAAAATTTGGGATCAAAATAACGAGTTTTGGATTTATTCGGGAATTAATCGCCGCACGAAACGCTAATTAACGAGTTAATTTAAACACCTAGTTTTAAACTTCATAAAATCATGGAAAATTATATTTAAGCTTAAATAATTATTAGAAGTCAAATTTTTTAATTTGGGAATTTTATATTAAGTTTTGGGTTAATTCGGGATTAAAACGCATTAATACGTCACATTTAAAGATTAGTTTAAAAGTCATCGATTTAGGCCAAATAAAATTATGGAAAAATTTATGTAAGCTTAAATAATTATTTGGGACAGGTCAATGAAATTAAGAAAAATTCAAAAACGCGAAATTTTACGTCTAGGGGTAAAACGGTCTTATTACACCTAAAAATTAGTAAACGTCGTGGCAGTGCCCTGAATGCTGTTTTATGTTCTAATATGATTATTTTCTATAGTTATGAATGTCTATGGAATTTTATATGTTAAAATGATATTTTAAATGTTTATGGGATTTTATATGTTAAAATGATATTTTAAATATTTAGGGAATTTTATATGTTTAGGATTTAATATGTCAAAATGTTATTTTAAATGTTTTGAGGTTAAAATGATTATTTTCAACTGTTTATGAGATGTTCATGATTAAATAATGGTTTTTAAATGTCAATTTGATTTTTTATGCTTTAAGGTCGACATTTAAAAGACATGTTGCATGCTTGGTTTCAAAAGAAAAATGTGATGTTTTGCATGATTTTTATAAAGTAATGAGAATGTTAAACGTTGAAGGAAGTGAAGTAATTGTGACTAATTCGATAATGTTGGAGATATCGTGAGGGTTATGGTCCCAGTGGGAGCCCAACGATCGTGTTTCCATCATTACAAATATGTGGTAACGGTAAGAATGTGAATATCGTGAGGAGAAAAGACCCCCGAGGGAACCCATTTATGGGAAAAGGCCCCAGAGGGAACCCCGACGATCGTATTTCTATTCGATGAGGATAGGCCAAGGCCCAGTTGACCGGTGAGAGTGTCGCTGGAGTCCCCGCCGCCTAGTACTGTGGTTACATGTAGATGGATCCATCGAATTTTCAGGTTTATGTCATGATGAGGAAAGTCACAATTAACGATCTGAATTCAACAAAGGAAAAGGAAAAAGAAAAGAAAAAGGAAAAAAAAGGTAAAATGTTTATGATAATGAAAATGCTTTATGTTATGTCATGTTGAGGAAAAGGGAAAAGTTAAGGTTTATGTTCGCATGTCATGAAAATGTTTATGTTTAAAGTTGATGCATCATTATGAAAAGGTTTTATTTAAAGTTCATGCATCATAAAAAGGTTTACGAAAATGTTCATTTTTAAAGTTTATGCATCTTCATGAAAACGATATTTTAAATACAAGTATTTTCACTGTTGCATGTGATTTTATACGTATTACTTGTTATCAAGATTATGGTGTGTTGAGTCCTTAGACTCACTAGGTGTGATTGATGCAGGTGTTTATGATATTAATGTTATGGGAGGTCTTGATGGTTGACCTGACTGGACTGAAGGTGCACACGACCCGAGGAACAGCGCTTCTAGCTTTCCGCATTTATGATTATGATTTATGTTAACGATTTTTACTACTTTTTATTTATGCTTTTGAGAGATTTTGAGAGATTAGAGTATGGGCTGTATTTCTCAAATATATAGTTGATTGTTTTATTTTAAAATGGTTCCAAAATATTTTATGGTTCGGCCGAATGCTATGTGAGGTTTGAAAAAAAAATTTATAGTACTTTTTAAGCAATAAGAAAGGCATACGTTTCACCGTGTACTAGAGGGTATGGCTAGGCTACCGGAGCAAGTATAGTAGGCTCCCAAACCTCAGACCGATATCTTTGAGCATCTTAGACTGTACAACCCGAAGATTTCAAGGGTACCACTGATCCATTCTTGGCAGAGGGATGGATTCGATCGCTGGAGCTTCACTATGAGTATATGTAGATGAGAGATGACGACCGTGTCAGGTGCGCCATTTATATGCTGAGGGATGATGCATCCCTATCGTGGGAGGGAGCCGCTCATGCAGTGGACTTGGCTACCCTCACCTGGGATATATTCAAGGAAATGTTCTACGTTAAGTATTTTCCAGCTGACATCAGGGGCCGCCTGATGAGGGATTTTATGAGTCTCGTCCAGGAGGAATTTTCTGTGGTGCAGTTAATCCGTAAGTTCGAGAGAGGCTGCCATTTTGTGCCCATGATAGCTAGAGATCCGCTCAGAAGCTGAGGCATTTCTTGGATGGATTGAGACCCAACCTCCGCGGAGATGTTATGCTGATGACAGGTTATGACGAGGCCACCGCCTGCGCTTTCAGGCGAAGCAGGCTCTGCAGGATATAGACTTTGAGATGCAGAGGAAGCGGCATCAGACTCAGTCCAGCTCCCAGCCGTAGAAAAAAAGTATACAGGGCCACCGAGGCAGCAGGGGCAGCACTAGCCCCAGGGACAGGTTAGAAGGCCCCAGCAGCAGAGATCTCCTGGCGCCTAAGCCAGAGGACGGACAGCCATCCACGCAGTGCAACAAGTTCCATCTCGGGAAGTGTTTATGGGAGACCTTCAGATGCTTCGTTTGCGAGCAGGAGGGTCATAAAGCAGCGGACTGCCCTAAGAAAACGAGCCCCACTACTGGCCGAGTTTATGTGATGCATGCCGAGGAGGCCGAGGGAGAGCCAGATTTGACCTTGATTACTAGTAACCCTTATGTTTAAGATTTTGATTTATCGCTTGATTGCCTAAATTTTTATGCTTTTGATGAGAATTAATTTATGGGATTGATAACTTAGAACAAATTAGGACGCATGCTCTACCTAGTTGGGATTAAGAATTTAGTTGTTTAATTGGACAATTTCAGGACCCAATTGTAATAACCGATAATTTAAGGGGTGATTTTTGGGATTTTCAGTAATTTTTGGGATTAAATATTAGGTTTTCGTGAATTTTTCAATTTATGAGGGCATGATCCAAAAATTTTATGGAGCCATTTTTGCAAATGTCAAAAAGTTTGAAGGACCAAAGGGTAATTTTCGAAACTTTAGAGGGCTACTTGGCAATTTTCGATTTTCTGAGGGTTAATTTCGAAATTTTTAGAGCATGTTTGGGTTAATTCAGTAATTTTTCGAGAATTTTGGGTTAATTTTCTGTAAGAAAATTCTTATGTTTCAACACGATTAGATTTGATGGTATGTTTTGCCGCAGGGAGGATATATATTTTAGGTGTAGCCACGCATGCATTGCTAGATTCAGCGGCTACGCATTCGTTTATATCCAAATATTTCATCAAGCGAGTAGGAATCATACCAGTGGAGATGGATTCTGGTTCAGAGTATCTATCCCATCCGGGGATCTGATATTCACTTCTAAGATAGTGAAGAGATTGGAGCTTCGGTTATGGAAATATACGGTGCAGGCAGATTTGATAGTGCTACCGTTGCCAGAGTTCGACATTATTATGGGTATGGATTGGCTTTCGTGGAACGGAGATGTCATAGAGTTTCGGCGGATGTCAGTGTCTGTCCTACTGCCCAGTGCTAAGTCGTTTATTTTTGAGGCAGCATGACACCAGCAGTTGCCGCACGTCATTTCCTGCATGTGTGCGAGGAAGCTTATGAAGAGAGGCTGTCAGGAATTTTTGGCAAGCATTGTATCAGTGTCAGAGCCATTCAGTCAGAGGCTCGAGGATGTAGATGTGGTCAGTGAGTTCTCGAGTGTTTTCCCTGACAATGTTTCAGGAATCCTACAAAATAGAGAGGTGGACTTCTCTATTGAGCTCATGCCAGGTACAGTGCCGATCTCTAAGGCACCTTATTGTCTACCACCTATAGAGATGAAAGAACTGAAAGAACAGATACAGTATTTACTAGACAAGGGTTTCATTCGCCCTAGCTTTTCTCCATGGCGAGCACCGTTACTGTTTTTCAAGAAGAAAGATGGCAGCATGCAGCTTTGCATTAACTACCGAGCGCTGAACAGGGTCACAGTCAAGAACAAGTATCCGTTGCCGAGGATCAAGGATTTGTTTAATCAGCTTCACTGGGCATCAGTGTTCTAGAAGATAGACCTATGATCCGGATACCATCAACTGAAGGTGAGAAAGTCTTACGTGCGTAAGACAGCCTTCCGGACGCGTTATGGGCACTATAAGTTTATGGTGATGCCCTTCGATTTGACGAACGGGCAATCGATCTTCATGGATCTCATTAATCGCGTGTTTCAGCCATACTTGGATCAGTTCGTCATAGTTTTCATTGAAAATATCTTGATCTATTCGAAGAGAATGGAGGAGCACAGTCAGCATCTGAGGACTGTACTACAAACTCTACGGCGGTATGCAAAGTTCAGTAAGTGCGAGTTCTGGCTTGAAATAGTGGCATTCTTGGGCCACATTGTATCCTGAGATGGTATTGAGGTCGACCCCAGTAAAGTCGAGGCAGTCAGAGATTGGCTAGTGCCTAAGATCGTGACAGAGATCCGTAGCTTCTTGGGATTGGCTGGGTGCTACAAGAAATTCATTCAGGGCTTCTATTCTATCACGATGCCTATGACCGCCTTGACGAAGAAGAATGCCAATTTTATCTGGGGATCTGTGTGCCAAGAGAGCTTTGACAGACTGAAGCTAGCATTGACCACAACACCAGTTCTAGCTATGTCATCAGGGCAGGGAGAGTTTGTGGTTTATACAGATGCTTCGAAGCTCGGTTTGTGCGTGGTTCTGATGCAGCATGAAAAAGTTATAGCCTATGCGTCCAAACAGCTGAAGGTTCATGAGAATAATTTTCCGACTCATTACATCCAGTTAGTTGCAGTGGTATTTTCCCTGAAGATTTGGAGACACTATTTGTGTAATGCCCGAGATTTTATCCTGTTAATCTGAGATGATTAATTGATTAATTGATATGATTATAGACAGAGCACTTCGGGATTGAATGTTGACTTGTTAGAGTTTTGATTGTGCGTGACCAGAAGGTCTCGCGCATATGCGCGAGGGGAAGGCGCGCATATGCGCGAGCTGTGCGGGAAGAAGATTGCGCGGACAGAGCTTTACGCGCATATGCGCGACGGTAGTGCGCGCACATGCGCGAGTTGGGCAGGATCAAAATGTGCACATGCGAAGACCCCGCGCACATGCGCGAGACAGGACGCGCATATGCGCGGGAGGTTCGAATTATCACAGGTCCAAAACAGAACTTTGCGCGCACATGCGCGGCTGGAGGCGCGCACATGCGCGAGAGGTTCGAACAGCAACCATGCGAGAACAGAGATTCTCGTGCATATGCACCGGGATGGTGAGCGTATATGCGCGAGCAGCTGATTTTGCCAAGCGTCGAGACAGAAGGTCTCGCGCATATGCGCCGGTGAGGGTCGCGCATATGCGCGAGACGTGCAGCACAAGGATTAAGCCACTTGCCCTGTACATGCATGATATATATATATACATATTAAGTTCTAATTTCCTCAGCATTCAGAAAGAAAGAAGACCGCGGAAGCTTTTGGAGAATTGCCTGAAATCCTTACGCCTTTTATTTGAGGAAATTGAAGTTTACGAAAGATCCGCCCGTCAGAATTTTAATCCACTTCAGTATCGTGTTTCTATCGACGAGAGCTTCAACTAGACGTAAGTTTTATTGAATTTTGATATGTTTGAAATTATGATATTGTCAGAATCGGATGGGATTGATATATGATGTTCTTGAGATATTAGACATCGTAGAACCGAGAACAGATTGAAATATTTGTTATGATTTTTCAGAGATGAAATTGAGATTATTCAGATTTCTGAGATTATGGATTATATTGGATATTGGTTATGATTTGTAATTGATATATATTGTTGTCTGAGTTGACGGGGATATCAAGACTATACTGTTATGCCGTCGAAACAGAATTAGATTGAGTATTGATCAGAATGAGTATTGATATGAGTTGTATACTGATATTGTTCCTATTCGACACGTCATTTCAGATTGGTATTGACAACTTCGAATTCAGGACTTCGACTTCGTCAGAACTACGACAAGAAAGGTATAAATCAATGTTAACTGGGAGATTGACTTAAGTCAGATTGGACTTTGAGTTTCCCTAAACCACATAATTGTAAGTTATTGTTTTCATACTGTTGTATTATTTGAATGAATATGCTTAGTCTATTGATTTATAGAAAAGCAGAGTATAGCAGATAGCTATTGAGTGAGAGTCGCTGACAGAGGTGCCAGATTATGACATAGTGATCATTGGCCCATTGCACATTGTCAGAGTAGGCATTGACGGATATGCCAAGTCTATGGCGGATATACCAAGACAATGGATATTTGATTTATATCGATGTTGCTTAGGAATGGATCGATTCCTATCGCGGAGATTTGGTATATTGTAATATCCAGGAACCGGGATCCCTAGATTAGAGATGAGTCTAGTCTGAGATAACGAGTCAAAGAGTTTTATCTGTATTCACTAATGTGTCATAAATTATGATTTATGTTTTGTGATACATGGTTTATGCCTTTGTATATGATTTTATGCTTTGCATGTATACATTGTTTATACTGGGATTATATTCTCACCGGAGTTATCCGGCTGTTGTCTTGGTTGTATGTGTGCATGACAACAGGTGAGATAGGATCAGGGTCAAGAAGAGGATGAGAGAGAGAGCAAGTTAGCGTGGTGATCCGGATTCAAAATTAAATAGGTTTAAACACTTGATATATAGTAGTTGAACCCTAGTTTGACTTTGTCAAACGTTGTACAAGATTTGTACTTTTATACTGATATGTATATTAGAATGATTCCATTACGTTCCGCATTTAAAAAAAAAATTTACCCCCTGTTTATCTTAATTGATTGAATTATTCCCAAAGAATGATTAAGAAATGAATTAACGTCCGGGTCCCCACAATTTGTATGGGGAGAAGTGCAGGATTTTCACTGATCACAAAAGCATGAAGTACTTCTTCACAAAGAAAGAGCTAAACATGAGGCAGAAGAGATGTCTAGAGCTAGTGAAAGATCATGACAGTGACATTAGCTGCCATCCGAATAAGGCTAATGTGGTTGCCGACGCTCTGAGCATAAAGCACGCAGTGATTGCTCATTTGTCGATACAGAGACAGCTACAGGCGGAGATTCAGATATTTGAGCTTGCAGTTTTTGCCAGGGATGGTGCCCCAAGTCTTGCTACTCTAACAGTACAGCCGACATTGAGGGACAGAATTCGGGCACGACAGACTTCTGACAAGAAATTGTAGAATTGGAGACAGTGGGATGAGGCTAAGGGCCATAGACTGTATACAGTTGTGGACGGTGTAACAACCCCCTCTCATGACATTTAAATTTAAAAGGAAAAACATACGCGGAAGCATTAAAATTTGAAAGGGAAAGAACAATATCCCATTTAACATCATAACATTTTCAAAATTAATTTACATAAACATTAACTTTTGAGTCATCCAAAAGAAAACCAAAAGTCAACATCATTCACCCCATAATTCATTTTAGAAAAATTCATGATTAATGAAACTTCTCATGTTCACCATAATCAAAATAAAAGTGACATGAACAAGCAAAATCTTTCTCATTGCCTTTTATAAGACTTCTCCAGCCTCAGACAATCCACTTCAATCTTTTTTATCACCTACATCACATGATATTAACTGTAATGAGATAAAACTCAGTAAGCAGAAAGTTGTACATGACAAATACATATACATGGGCTTGGCTTGGAACATGGCTATAGCAATTGCAATGAACAATGAATCAGTGGCAATGGACAATGAATCAATGGCAATAAACAATGAATAATACCATCTTCAAGGAACAATAGATAACAAAACAATATAGATGGTATTTCATGGCATGAATTAAAGGAAAAGAATTGATAGTATGTGACCTGTGACTTGTGGATAGTATCTCTTTGATATATAAATATATCAAAACTGTGAGAGATACTTATAATCATGTTATTGGCCAATGACATGCATGAATTACTATCATTCCTTGGCTTTAATCATAGGAAATCTCATTGAGCCAATTAAACTAACACTTGGTAGGCACAATGGTGTATTAGCTCCTTGATCAATGAATTCCATGGAAATGCTTGAACAATGAACATATAACAATATATAGATCAACTATATACTAATGAAAGGAGCAAATTAGCAATAACATGGTTTGATACATATAAAATCATGTGAGCACTTGAAAGGAAGCTTCTACTTGTAACCCACAATCACTAAGATGGCTATGATGATCTTGAATGAAGCCTACAACAAGAATCACAATAATAATCATAAATCATCATCAATAATCCAATGAATCAATGAACCCAACTTAACCCTTCAATAATACCAACCCCTCTAAACTCCAAAATAATATAACCCTTACCTTGTAGCTTGAAATCTTTGGTAGGAGCAACTAAAAAATCACTATAATCCTTGAACTTTGAGTAAAAATTTTGAGAAGAGAAAACTTGAGGGAGAAGAAGCAAGAACCGATGAAAAAAATAAAAGAGAAGAGGGAATGGTGTAGAAACATCTAGACAAGAGTTTATAAGCCTTCAATACCTAAAAAAACGTGTTTTCCATGCCATAGACACGGACGCCGTGCCCCTCTCTGTGTATGGGTCCGTGTACACACTGGAAATAACACATTTTGCATGGCCAGACCCGGACCCCGTGTAGGGGTTCGTGTATGGGTCCATGTACTTTATTCTGGGCCAAAACCATACGTTTTCTTTCGAATTAGCCAAAGTGGTAAACATGAAAGTTGTAGCCCTATGTCTTTTCTTTCATCTCCAATTGGCCTCATGTCATTTGAAGGTTTGAGTAAAACTTTATGCTCATTCTCCCAACATGTGTCAGTGCAAGAACAACGATACACACGACACACTTTCGGGCCACTTTTGGCTCGTGTTTCCTAATGATTGGAACAAAAGTCAAAACATGAAAGTTTTAGCCTTATACCTTATGTTTCTAATGGAATTGGCCTCACATTAATTGGATCAATATACAAGACATTATACTAAAAACCACTACTATTGCCACATTTTTCATACCGTTTATGCACTTCCATTTCCTATTTGGCTCAAGATCAACTTTCTATTCTACCCATTCATTTCCAAAAACAACACTAACCATAAACATAACTCCAAACAATAACCATATTTAATCATCCCAATAAACATATCCATAACCAATAACCATTAAAATATCTATAACCATACCTTATCACAAGAAATCATGAATTACACCATCTACAATAATATGATAAAAGGTCGGGATATTACAATCTCCCCTCCTTATAAAAATTTCTTCCCTGAAATTTGCTTACCATCAAGTAAACTCGGATAATGATGTTTCATCTCCTGTTCCGGTTCCCACGTGGCCTCTTCAATCACTTGATTCCTCCAAAGAACTTTGACAATACCAATCTCTTTGTTTCTCAACATTTTAACTTTGCGATCAAGAATTTGAACTGGCATTTCCTCATAGCTTAAGTTGGGTAACAGATCCAATGAGTTGTACCGAAGAACAAGAGGGGATTAGAAAGGTACTTATGTAGCATTGAAACATGAAATACGTTGTGAACTCGATCCAAGTCCGGTGGCAATGCAAGACGATAGGCTCGGTCTCCAATCTTATCAAGAATCTCAAATGGCCCAATGTTTCGAGGACTTAGCTTACCTTTCTTGCCATAACGCATTACTCCCTTGAGAGGAGCTATCTTGATAAAAACATGATCGCCTACCTCGAATGTCAAAGGCCGTCGACGAACATCGGCATAACTCTTCTGTCGAGACTGAGCGGTCTTCATTCATTCTTGGATTACTGCCAAAACATTTGCTGTCTGTTGGACCAATTCTGGGCCCAACATCTTCCTTTCGCCTATTTCTTCCCAATATAAGGGAGATCGGCACTTTCTTCCAGTTTTCAATCGGCATGGCACACTACGAGGCTTTATATGGAAGAAAGTGCCGATCTCCCTTATATTGGGAAGAAATAGGCGAAAGGAAGATGTTGGGCCCAGAATTGGTCCAACAGACAGCAAAAGCCAACTTCCCGGGAAATCAATTGTGCACGCTCGTAACATATCTTCAAGAATTTGATTTACCCTTTCAGACTTCCCATAACTCTGAGGATGATATGCTGTGCTAAAAGCCAACTTGGTGCCCAAGGCTCGATGCAAACTCTTCCAAAACTCGGACGTAAACCTTGGATCACGATCTGAAACTATCGTCACCAGTATCCCATGAAGTCTCACAGTCTCTTGAATATACGCCTTAGCATATTGATTCATAGAATAAGTCGTCTTGACAGGAAGAAAATGTGATGACTTGGTCAATCGATCCACGATCACCCAAATAGAATTGAAGCCTTTCTGAGTCCTTGGCAACCCAACAACTAAATCCATAGTTATATGCTCCCACTTCCATTGCAGTATAGGCAAGGATTGCACCAATCCCGCCAGTCTCTGGTGCTCAATCTTAACCTGCTGACAAGTTAGACATTCAGAAACAAATAACATGATATCTTTCTTCATACCTTGCCACCAGTAAAGACGTCAAAGATCTTGGTACATCTTGATACTACCGGGATGTACAGAATATGGCGCTGTATGAGCTTCAAGAAGGATCTCTTTTCGAATGTCATCACCCATAGGAACACATATTCTACCTCGAAAGGTCAGTAACCCATCACGATTTGACCCAAACTCAGAAACTTCTGTCAGATCACTTTTCCTCTTCAACTCTAATAACTGAGCATCCAGCTGTTGTTCTTTCAAAATTCGATCAAATCAAGTTGAGTGAAGAACTAGAGCAGACAATCGAGCAACTGTACCTGAAGATAGCAAATTGATCTCATTTATTTGCAAATCAAGCAACAAAGGTTTAGAAATCATGGAACCCAATAATAAAATCGGTTTGCGACTCAAAGCATCCGCAACCACATTAGCTTTTCCAGGATGATAGCTAATGGTGCATTCGTAGTCTTTCACAAGTTCTAACCATCTCCGCTGCCGCATATTCAAATCCTTCTATGAAAACAAATAACTCAAACTTTTGTGATCCATAAATATTTCACATTTCTCACCATAAAGATAGTGCCGCCAAATATTTAAGCAAAAACCAGCCGTCAATTCCAAATCTTGAGTGGGATAGTTCTTCTCGTATTCCTTCGACTGACGAGAAGCATATGCTATCACTTTCCCACGCTGCATCAGTATGGCACCTAACCCCTGCTTAGAAGCATCTGTATACATAACAAAATCTTCAGTACCACAAGGAAGTACTAAAACAGGAGCATAAGTCAACTTATCTTTCAATGTTTGGAATGCTCTTTGGCACTCGATGGTCCATTCGAACTTGGTAGCCTTCCGTGTCAAACTTGTCAATGGCAAAGCTATCTTTGAAAAGTCGGCTTGAACTGTCGGTAATACCCTGCCAAACAAAGAAAACTCCTTACCTCTAAAACTGTCTTTGGAATGGACCATTGTTTAATAGACTCAATCTTGGATGGATCAACATATATTCCTTCTTTCGAAACAATATGGCCAAAAACTATCACCTGCTCTAACAAAAACTCACATTTCTTTAATTTGGCATACAATTGCTTATCGCTCAACAGCTACAACACAATCCTCAAATGCTCACGATGAAGATCTCGTGTCATTGAGTAGATCAAGATGTCATCAATGAAAACAATAACAAAAGTATCCAAATACGGCTTACAGACACGATTCATAAAATCCATAAAAATTGAAGGAGCATTGGTTAGTCCAAACGACATCACAAGAAATTTCATAATGGCCATACCTCTTTCTAAACGCAGTCTTTGGTATGTCCTCCTTTTTCACCTTCAGTTGATGGTAACCGGACCGAAGGTCGATCTTCGAAAATATTGCTGCTCCTTGCAATTGATCAAAGAGATCATCAATACGTGGCAAAGGATATTTATTCTTCACTGTTACCTTGTTGAGTTCTCGGTAGTCAATGCATAATCGCAATGATTCATCCTTCTTCTTTAAGAACAAAACCGAAGCTCCTCACAGTGAGGAACTAGGTCGGATAAAACCTTTATCTAATAGCTCCTGCAATTGAGTCTTCTGTCTTCAATTCTTTCATTTCAGTAGGAGCCATTTTGTATGGAGCCTTAGAAATTGGAGCTGTACCTGGAATCACTACAAGAAATATTAATATTTACAGCACAACATTAACAGCGCACATTAAAAGCACGCTGTTAATGTTTCTATTCGCGGCGTGCCAGTACGTGCGTGCTGTTAATATTATTAGAAATCACTCAATTGCAGCGTGCTGAGCCAGCTATTAATAATAGCGAAATAAAATTGCGCCAATTTCCCAAATTTCTCACATCTCCGCGCCTTCCTCTGTTTTCTTCGTACACACACGCCCTTCTCTATTTCCCAAATTTCTTTCACACCTCCACGCCTTTATCTCTGAATCGCTCGATCGTCTCTTCTCACTTCAATCGATCGCTCTCGCTTCACTCAATCGATCTTCTCGCTTCACTCAATCGCTCGTTGGATTCTCGCTTCACCCAAGTATGGTTTCTTTTCTCAACAACTCAATCGAGAAACTTTGTGGATGCATACATATTTGTAGGTTTTTATGTTTTCACTTCTTAATGTTCTTTGAAATCGGTTTGAACAAGTTTATTTTGTTCTTAAAAAAAAAATCTTATGTTTGCTCTGTAATTAGCATCTCTATGAGGAATAGAATTTCCACAAAGTCCCAAACCACTTCACTCGAGAGTGGATTCAGTCAAAAAAATATACTTATGATTGGGGAAATCATGTTTAACATTAGTTTCTCAGCTTCAAAAATCAAAATTAGGCATAAAGACCTTAATTAGAAGGGAGAATGGTCGTCATTTTGACACAGATTTTCAGGGGTAATAACCAGTAAATGTGAAGCCCCTTCTGTCAATTTTTTTTATAACACTAATAAAGTCTTAATAAAAAAAACTAAAAGTTTTGTAATGATAAGAGGTTTTGGCATACAAGCCTACATATTTTAGAACTGAAACAGTATCATCCCTCCTTAAATATTGGAATGGAGGTAGTATCATGTAGGAAATTAGCTCAATTAAAATAACAAGAAACAAAAAATGAGGAAACTACAATTACTGTTACTACAATCAGTATGAAACTCTAGAGTTCAGAATACCTTAGAAAAATTGCTTTCAGCAGACTATATTAACTGCTGCGTTGCCTCTATAAATGAGAAATAAAAACCAAACACAAAAATTTACAGTCGGCCAGCAGACAAATGTATTTACGATTCCTAGTTGCTATTTAATCTTCAATTGTCTGAATTTCTCTCATAATAATTCGGTTACTGACCACCATTTAATCCCAAGACCGTGGGACTTACTTTCTTCCCTTTCTTTCCCGTCTTTTTTCCACCTTTTGCCTCCCCATCCGTAGCTGCAACAGTACTCGGGACTTTGTCAAACCGATCAGAAGTCATCTCTCCCACCCCCGAGACAGTAGATCAAAAGGTATTTTTGTGTTTCTTGTCTGTGATTCTTGAATCTTTAGTTTTAATATCTTGTTATAGAGATTCCATGTCTTTCAAAATTCTTGGTAGGAGAGAATTTTTTCTATCATGAAGATAACTTGGATCATGTTATTAGCATTTTTTATTAAACAATTATAGAGAAATGTGCAAAAAATTCGGTAAAAGCATGTCCATTTTAGACGTGTTAAAAATCTATTCAACGAGTTCAAATGCAATATCGATAATTGATAATCGATAACCGAGTAGAGTTTATATATTTATGATTCCTTACTATTCTTGAATTTTCTGGAAATGAAAAATACACATCACTTCATATGGTTTTGTAATAGTTTAGGAGAAATATGTTCATTTCATTAGTTTAATTTAAATGTTTAATCATTTTAATGTAATTAGATGAGCAGTGGTAGGGTCAACTAAATGTCATACTTCCATGGACCTTTAATCTAATAAAAAAAAGACATCTGATGATTCACGGATACGTAACACTGGATTAATTATTTAATGATTATAACTGTGGATTTGTTATTTCCTTGTCTAAAAATAATTTATGTGCTGGTATAATTATTAATTATTGAAGGGAGTGACAGAATCCATAGGTGGAAATTAATTAAAATCGAAATTTAAATTATTGAAGGGTTTCTAGGTTTGTCAACTATGCTTAAAATAAATTTCTTAAACAACAACAATATTTTATACTTTTCATTAATTTTTCTGCTGATAGTAAAACTATGTAATGAATGGTGAAGTCATATGTTTGTATCTTAGGGTTTGGTCATTTACGAAATGGATAAGGAATGGATTCATCTGCCTTCAAGGCTTGTACCCGAGTATGAAGAAGGGGTACAAAAATTTATCGCACAAGCTAGGAACTATGCCAAAACACGTGAAGTTATCTTATGTCCTTGCAAGCGTTGTAAAAATAAGAAGTATATGAAATTTGACCAAGTGTACGATCACTTAATCATTAAGGGATTTGATCCTTCTTACACTATTTGGGTCTTCCATTGTGAAAGTTATAACTCACAATCTCAAGGCGAATGTAGCTCAGGAATTTGTAAAGATGATGAAAGTAGAGAGGCATATCACTTATAAAATGATGTCTTTGTACCTGAAGAAGAGGTTGGACACAATATGTCTCAAGAAAAAGATTATGAGTTTGCTAATTTATTAGAAGATGCAGAAACTCCTCTCTTCCCTGGTTGTACAGCTTATACAAAGTTGTCAGCAGTCGTCACGTTATATAATTATAAGTCTACTAATGGTCACACTGACAATAGTTTCAATGAGCTACTGAAGATCTTGGTTGACATGCTTCCAGAAAAAAATACATTTCCAGAAACTGTTTACTCGATGAGAAAATTGTTAAAACCATTTGACTTAGGATATGAGAAGATTCATGCTTGCCCAAATGATTGTTGTCTGTTTAGAAAGGATCTTAAAGACCTTGACTGTTGTCCAAAGTGTAGTTTTTCAAGATGGAAGGTAGACAAAGTCACCACCAAAGTTCGTAAAGGAGTTCCTGAAAGGTGCTACGGTATTTTCCTGTGATACCAAGATTGAAAAGGATGTTTAAATCAAAAGAAAAGGCCGAAGAGATGATTTGGCACTCCAACCACAAAAGTCAAGATAATATGATGCGTCATCCAGTTGATTCAGCAGCTTGGGATACAATAAATCATAAGTGGCCAAATTTTGCGTCAGATCCTAGAAATCTCCGCCTTGGTCTTGCAACAGATGGATTCAACCCTTTTGGTGATCTTAGTTCCGGATATAGTTGTTGGCCCGTTATTTTGGTCAATTATAACCTTCCACCATTGATGTGCATGACAAAGGAAAATCATATGCTGACTTTACTGATTCCAGGTCCGAAGCAACCGGGAAATGATATAGATGTATACTTGGAACCCCTTGTGGAGGATTTGAAGGAGATTTGGGACACAGGTGTGGAGGCGTATGATGCATTTAACAAGTCAATGTTTAATCTGAAGGTTATTTTGATGTGGACAATCAATGATTTTCCAGCTTATGGAAACTTAGCTGGATGTGCCACAAAAAGGAAACTCGGTTGCCCAATATGTGGTGAAGACGTATGTTCAATGTGGCTTAAATATAGTAGAAAGTTTGCATACTTAGGTCACAGGAGATTTCTTTCCTCTAATCATCCATTTCGTGAGAAAAAAAAAGTGGTTTAATGGGAAAAAAGAGAGGGGAAAAAAACGAGACCTTTGAATGGGTTAGAAATTCTCAATGCAACGAAAGATATTGAAAATGACTGGGGTAAAAAAAAAAAAGAGTGACACTGTCAATACTTCAAGTAAAAAAAGGAAGAAGCAGGATAATTCAAAAGAGTTACGAAAACCAGTTCAAATGTGGAAGAAAAAGTCAATCTTTTTCGATTTGCCATAATGGAGTGTAAGTTATTTGCACTTTATTAATTAGTTTTTATATAAATTAGTTTTTTTTAATCCTAAATTGTTAGAAATATTCTGAACTAACACTATGAAACGTGTTGATGGTTATTTTTAGGGGCTCCTACTACGTCATAACATAGATTTGATGCATGTTGAAAAGAATGTCTGCAAGAATCTCATAGGCACACTGTTAAACCAGAAGAAAAAATCTAAAGATGGTGTGAATGCTCGCAAAGATTTGATGCATTTAAAAATTAGAGAAGAATTACATCCTCATGAAAAGGGAGAAAATAAATATCACTTTCCTGCTGCACCTTACACATTGTCTAAAAAGGAAATGGATATATTTTGCTCTAGGTTGAAGAAAATAAAGTTACCCGATGGCTATAGCCCAAATATTGGTAACTGTGTTTCTTTAGAAGAGTGTAAACTTATTGGGCTGAAATCTCATGACTGTCATGTTCTAATGCAACAATCGCTATCGGTAGCATTGAGAAATCTTCTACCGAAAGGTCCGCGTAATGCTATATATCTGTTGGGTGAATTTTACAATGAATTATGTCAAAGAGTGCTAGATAGGAACCGTTTAGAACAACTCGAGGAGAATATTGCTGAAATTCTATGCATGTTGGAAACATATTTTCCACCCGCTTTCTTTACCATCTCGGTTCATTTGACAATTCATTTAGCAAGAGAGGCTCGCTTGTGTGGTCCAGTCCAATTCCGCTGGATGTATCCATTTGAAAGGTATAAAATAGTGATTTATCTTTTTGACAAATTTTATATATAAAATGGTATAAATTTTGCTATCAACAATTCATTCATGTGAATTTTACTTTGTGTTTTAGATTTATGAAAACACTGAAAGGGTTTGTGAAGAACCGAGCAAGACCGGAAGGTTGCATAGCTGAGTGTTACCTCGCAGAAGAACGAATGATATTTTGTAGTGCTTACATAAAAAAGGCTTCTACTATTGGTTTTCGTTATAATAGGAATGATGATTTGTAAAATGGATTAGTGGAAGGTCGCTTAATTTCTAAAGGGAAAGAAAAGATTTTAGAAGACCACGTGTTGCAAGCCGCACATCGATATGTGTTGTTCAAAACTGCAGAAGTTGAACCTTACTTACAGTGAGTATAGTTGATTTTTAAGATTCTATTATCTTTGATCTATTACATACCTCGTATATTCTAACATCTCCCTTCAATGATTTTAAATAGGATGCACATTGAGGAGCTTAAACAAATAGATCGTCGTTTCTTAAGTAATGAGACGTTGTTACAAAAGCAACATATGGAAACATTTGCTGAATGGTTATCAAAACAGGTTCTTCATAATTCTTCAGGCCGAATTCAATGGCTAGCTCACGGTCCAAGAAAGAAAGTTACAAGTTATACGGGTTATATTATAAATGGACATCGGTTCCATACAGTTGATGTTGGAAGGTCGACACAAGATAGTGGTGTCTCAATTGATGCCGATACTATTTGTCAATCTAATGCTGATGGTTATTCACATACAGTAGGAAGAATATCATACTATGGGGTTATACGAGATATTGTTTTGCTAGACTACTATTCTTTCAAAGTTCCTGTTTTTAGGTGTGATTGGGCCAATCCTGGAACTGGTGTGAAAATTGAAGATGGTTTTACACTCGTCAACTTACAACACGGACTAAAAACTTTTGAAAGTGATCTTTTCATTTTGGCATCACAAGCAAAGCAAGTTTTCCATTCTAGGGACGATGATGAGTCAAATTGGTATGTGTTGCTAAAGGCGCCCTCTCGGGGTATTCATAACATGAGTGTGGTTGAAGAGGACGAATATACGTCATCAACACCTCTTGATGTGTCCCAACTTGAAATTAACATTACTGAAAAAGAACCATATGCAAGGAATGAGTGTGATGGAATCGATGTGACTGAGACATGACTGAAATTTTCAGTTCTAGATTTTATAGTTATTTATTTTGATTGGTATATGTTCTTTGCAAGTTATACAACTCTTTATTTACTGTTGCAATAAATTTGTTTGCTTGTTTATTTTCAGCTATGTATCATGTCATACAACTTGTTTGATCAGGTCATTACGTAGCATTGAAAAGATGAGTAAAATGGGCAAAAAACGTAGCAAAGCATCTGCAGATGAAATTCAGGTGATATTATCTTATATTTTATATCGTTGTTTATTTTAATAAAGTACACTTGTACATTTCAATAGCTCTTTTTGTCATTTTACAGGAACACGTAGCTAGTAGGTTATCAGGAATGAACACTAAAAATTCAGCTAATTCATCCCAAGATTTGCATGATCAAGAACCGATTGATGACAACAAACCTGACAAGAAAAAAGGTCGTGGAGAATCAAAGTTGAAAATGATTAGTGGTGAAGATAAGCGCAAAGAGGTGAAGCGTAATGAGTTCGGACAGCCGATTGGAGATAATTCAGTTACATACGCTTCTTTTCTAGGTTGCATGATAAAGGAATTTGTGCCATATACATTGGATGGATGGAATGACATAGATGAAGAAGTGAAAGATAGGATGTGGAGTTGTCTTCAGGTAATATCTTTAGTCACTTCATTTTTCATTTCAATTTTTATTATAAGTTGTAGAAATATTTTCGTGTTTCTATGTACAGATGAATTATAAAGTTGAGGATTGGGAAAAAAAATCAATTTTTCAAAAGATAGCTAAATTGTGGCGCGATAGAAAATCCAAACTTCATATACTTGTACGAGAAGCTAATACAAGTCGAGTGGCTTCACGAAATCTCAGTCTTTTGAAGCCCAAATTTATGGATCAAAATCAGTGGGACTTGTTTGTAAAGAGGACACTATCACCTACCTTTCAAGTAAGTATTAATTCACTTTTCTTATAGGTATGAAACAATATTTGATTGTGGTAATCCTCTTCCATGCAAGAATACCTACCTTTCAAGTAAGTAGTAATTCACTTTTCTTATAGGTGTCAAATTATAGTTATTAGCATATCATGATCTAGATGTAATTGATAATGGAATATAATGTTTGTTAGATATATATGCGATAACCGCATATATAATTTTTATTGGTCTTCGATATATACTTTGAGTAGTGTTATTTTACGAAAATTTCAAAATTTATGTGGAAATTAGCTGAAAGTTGAATATTGTTTGGATAGGTCTGGAAACTGAACTTTCAACCATCTGGTTGAAAACTAAAAATGGTGATGTAAATTAAAACAAGGAAACAATGAAATGGGTAATGTAGAAATGGACAAAGCATACTAGTTATTTCATCTTATGGGAAGATCGATGCTATGACCACAAGAAAACACTTGAATGCATGATTTCTCTTTTCTTTTGGTTGTACAGCGTGTCCTTGGATTTTAGAGGGCTTGTTTGTTATGTGATATTTCGAATATGGAATTTTCTATCCAAAAACTTACCAGTCGTTTATTGTATTTATTGCTGGTCTTTCCTTTATGTGAATTTTGGTTAGCATTTTATAAGGACATATTTAACCATACATGCCATTGTTCATGTTCAGCATTTCATTAATAATTTCATTACATGTGAGTATGTATGGGTCGATAAGTTACACAAACACAATGATTATCACACCTCCTTTCGAATGATCTGAAAGCAAAACACATCCACATGTCAAAGGAGTGGATTAATGTAATTGTTGAATAAATAGCATTGTTAATGTTTGTGGAATTTTGTCACTTTTTGTTTGTTTGCAGTAGCTAGCTAGAGTATATGATTTTGTGACCAATATTAAAATTTGGATTTAACCATGCATTCATGGATTGTTTCCCTAGCTTTCACAAATTTTCAATCGGGTCTCTGTGTTTATTTGTTCTTTCTTCTTTTTGCCCTAGGTCAATACTATTAGCATGCATTGGGATGTATTGTTGGACATTGCAGCCATTTATACGGCAATTAACAGTGCTTCTTATTGCGTCATGTTTTTATTTATTTGTTCTTTCTTCTTCTTTGCCCTAGCTCAATATCTATATTTAATATCTACATTTGTAATGATTCCACCATTACAGGTTAGCAATTTATCATGATTGTTACTCTAGCTCGGGGTTACATTGCTTCTTTTTATTGCAATTCACTTGATAATACTTGTAATTAATATCTTGGTTATGTTATATCTCAGGAAAAGAGTGCAAAATTTAGAGCAATGAGGGAAAAACAAGACCACATTCACACAATGAGCCGGAGAGGTTATGCTCGTTTGACTCACATTATGGTAAATATTATTTTTTTTATATTTTCTAATTTAGTAATAAATAATGGTATATATATACATCTTTTGAATTTATATATTTCTATATTTAAGGAGAAGACAACTGAAGGAGATACAAGAATTACGAGATCACAAGTTTGGATTGAAGGGCACAAGAAAAAAAATGGAGAACCTATTACTCAAGCTGTTGGAGAGAAAATGGTAATAGAATTATGTCTTTTTTATTTGCATCAGATCCTAAGAAAATGGTAATAGAATTATGTCTTTTTAACTTTGTTATTTGCAGAAACAAATACAAGAATGTCCACCTGAATCTCAAAACACAATTAAAATTGCTGATGATGCAATTAGCCTTGTGTTTGGCAAGGAAAATCAGGGTAGAGTGCGTGGGATGGACTTTGGAGTTACACCATCAAAAGTTGGAGCTTATGTACAGCAAAATGGCACTGTTAAACAACTTCAAGATATGGTGCATAACCTTCAACAAGAAATGAAAGAAATGAAGTCCATGTTTTTACAAAGTATGAGACAACAAAATCAACAAGAACATGTTAGTAATTAAATAAAATACAAAATCAGTTTTATATATTGTACACTTAAATGCTTTTGGATTATCATGAAGGCATGCTTGACATAATTTGTTTGTAAACTTAGGTTGCTAGTGGTGGCATTGGCAGCGGTATTGGGAATGAAGTTGGCAGCAACAGTGATATCAATATTGATGCAAAGAAAAGTTGTGATTTTCATAATGTTAAAAAACATCTTGCTACAGCTCAGGTAACTATCTTAAAATTATGTGTTTCTAAACTACAAGATTTTTACAAAATAGAAATTTTAAAATTAAAAAAAATTGTATTGTTTATTTGCAGTCAAATTTGAAGAATGTGAGTTGTGGAGATATATGTGCTAATAGTAAATGTAAGTTGCTTCATTGGTCTGTTGATGGATTAGTTGTTGCAGAAGGACGAATTGCATCTACAGATCCAAACACAAAAGTGCATCATGTTGTTCTTGGTAGATCTTGTTGGAAAGTTTGGGTTGATAAGGTTTTGGTAGAGAAGGTGGATCTAATTCGACCAAATGATGAAATGCAGTTTCTCGATGACGCAATAGGAAGCACGATCGCATGGTTATCTAAATTTGTAGTATTGTGTGATTGATATAGATTCTACATATTTTCGTGGATTGAAATTTTAAATATTGGTATGTTCTAGCTATTTTGTGACAGATTTTGTATCTTGAAACTTTCTGTTTTGGTAAATATGATGAAAAAGAATTACTTTTATTAATTTTTTTGTGTGGATTATACTTATTATACAAAATTGATTTCTCGTTTATGTGAAAAATTGGGTTTTTCCGCGTTCCAAGCGCCGCGGCGCTGATCCAGAAGCGCCTAGATGCTAGGCAGAAGAAATTGAATTTTTTTTTAGGTTTTCTTTCAACGGCGTGCAATCATATGCCTTTGATGTTCTTATCCACGACGTGCAATGCACGCTGTTGATGCTTGTATCAACGACGTATAATCCGAGCTATAAATACAATTATTCGCAGCGTGCAATGCGTGCTGTTGATTTTAGTATCGACGGCGTATAATGCGAGCTGTAGATATAATTATTCGCAGCGTGCGGTGCATGCTGTCGATTCTCGTATCCACGACGTGCAGTGCGCGCTGTCGATTCTTGTATCCGCGACGTGCGGTGCACGCCGTCAATTCTATTATTCGAAGCCAGCATAGTACGCTGTTAATACCTATGACTTTCAACAGCATTTAACTTTGCAGCATGCAATGCGCGCTGCAGAAAGCCCATTTGCGCGCTGCGAATATTCATTTTTTTTGTAGTGAATTAAGTCAATAACAAACTCAACCTCTCGATCAGGTGGTAAACCAGGCACATCATCAGCAAAAACATCAGGGTAATCCTGAACCACATCAATGTCCTTTCATTGCAAATTACTTTCCTTTTGCACATCAACCACTGACGCTAGATAACCCATACACCCTTTGTGCAACAACTTATTAGCTTGAAGGCAAGATATAATAGGAATATCCATCGAAGAGCCTAGACCAAGAAAAACATCAATATCATAGTCATCAGCTAAAAATTTCACTGTCTTGCCCACACAATCAATCACCGCACGATACGCAGATAACCAATCCATACCCAATATAACATCGAATGCAACCATCGGAATAAGAATAAGATCAGCAATCAACAATCTTGTACCCATCTGTACGGGACATGCTGATGAAACTTAAAATTAATAATTTATTATATGTTAAAACCTTTATTTTAAAATTTAAGTTTCATTAAAATTATAAAATTATGTTATTTAAGTATTGTGTGTTTATATTTAAATGTCTTACTAAATATGTTTTATTTTCAGGTTTTCTACGTGTTGGTAAAATAATGATAACTCAAGCTAGAAAACCCAAATGGAGGTGATTCAAATATTTTTGGAATCCTTGAGAAATTATCTACAACTTTGCAGAAGACATGATTGCCTAAAAAGTTGGTTAAGATGATCAAATTGTGAAAATATCAAAAGAAGGACAAATTTACTTTCACCATGACCAGCATATAGTAAAAAAATCATAACTATTTCAATATTTAATCAAATGAGGTGAACCAAGTGGCCAAATTCATCTACAGACAATTCCCCACATGTTTGCTGTTTTGAGCTGAGTCAAAGTCGGTGATTAAAGTCATGGAACAAAACATTTAAAGAAGGGGCATGGAATTGAAGTTGGAGGAGACAAAGACTACTATTACAACTACATTGCATTAATAGAATTTTTGACCCTTTCTCTCATTTGGCCTATAAAAAGAGGCCTTGTGCTAGCTTGAGAATCATTCTATCTCATTGTAAAATATATTGTGAGTGTGTATAAAAGTTCTAAGTTCCAATATATTTTCCATTTTCCAATTTATGAGTGATGTTTTTAGTGTTGATCAAAAGTAAGTTCATGGAAAGCTAAATCTATTATGTCAAGGTGAAGAGGATGAATTCTTCGTGAAGTAAGATTGTTTATATTTTGTATATTCTTTCTTTATTTCTTTTCGTTTTGCTAATTTCTTTTTATTGTAGGTATAAAAATGAATTATTTGTTGTTATCAATTTACATCAAATGCTTGATACCATTTAAGTGGTTATCTTGATTTGTTGTTTAATTTTGATACAATAAATATTTCATCAATTATTATTGTTATATATATATATATAATTATATCATATATTTCATTTAGACGATAGCGTGGCTCTGCCGGTTGTTCTAAATGAAATATTATGATATCTAACAATCTAACATTTACGTTATCGCAACTAACTTTTACTTTCCGCATCTAACATTTACTTTATCGCAACTAACTTTTACTTTCCGCATCTAACTTTTACTTTATCGCAACTAACTTTTACTTTTCCTCAACTAACTTATTAAATCATATATTTCATTTAGGCAATAGCGTGGCTCTGCCGGTTGTTCTAAATGAAATATAATGATTTAATTTAACATTTATTTTATGCAGTTATATATTTATATAGTTATATATATAATCATAGGTACCATATATAAAATATCGGTGAATTCGGTATTTTCTATAGTGGGAACTATATTATATTAGGTGTGTGTTTAAATATTTTTATTTTCTTGGAACCATTATTTATGGTGGTTTCCTTTGTTTTACTTTTAGTTAAACAATATTGCATAAACCAAGAATAAATCCTCGAGCCTTGACAAAATTTATAATTTGTAAACTTCGTTCTTGCATTTGGTAATCTATAAATTAATAAATTTAAACTTAAAATAACCTCTCTGTGGATCGATCTCGTACTTACGAAATATATTACTTGCAGACAACCTACACTTGGGTGAATTATAATTTAAGTAGTAGCAAGTTTTTGGCGCCGTTGCCGGGGAGGTATAAATTAAGTTTATATTTGTTAATTATGTTTTATTTATAAGTATTGTGTTTTTTTTTTTTTGAGTATTTGGAGTCGAAAAAAAAGTGGTAGACTTATTCGAGTATCTGAAAATAATTTAAACATGGATGATAATTCAAATAATCAAGATAATGATAACAATAATAACAATAATAATAATAATAATCAAGAACATGATCAATTAAGAACACTTAGGCACCATATGAACCCTATTAGAACTAGTGCCCCATCTTGTTTAGTTTTTCCTCCTGATGCATCTAATTTCAACTTTAAACCTCAAATTATTCAACTTTTACCAAATTTTCATGGCTTAGATTCTGAAAATCCATATTTACATCTAAGAGAATTTGAGGAAGTTTGTAACACTTATAATGATCAAAATTGTAGCATGGATATAGTTCGATTAAAGCTTTTCCCTTTTTCTTTAAAAGATAAAGCTAAAACATGGCTACAAAATTTGAGATCAAGTTCAATAAGATCATGGGAAGAAATGCAACAACAATTTCTCAAAAAGTTTTTTCCTTCCCATAGAACAAACTCTTTTAAAAGACAAATTACTACTTTTTCTCAAAAACAAGGAGAAACATTTTATCAATGTTGGGATAGATATAAAGAATTACTTAATACATGCCCACATCATGGTTTTGAAACATGGAGAATAGTTTCTCACTTTTATGAAGGTCTAATACCTAAAGATAGGCAAATGATAGAATTCATGTGTAATGGAACTTTTGAAGATAAAAACCCAAATGAAGCTATGGAGTATTTGGATTCATTAGCAGAAAATGCTCAAAATTGGGATAATATAGGCACAATAGAACCACCAACAACTAAAATCAATAATTCAACAAATGGGGGTGGTATCTATAATCTTAAAGATGATATAGATATTCAAGCTAAACTTGCATCTTTAGCAAGAAAAATTGAGTCATTAGAAATGAAAAAGAGTGGTCAATTAAAAAGTATTCAAGAAATTGTTTGTCATATATGTGATACACATGATCATGCTACAAAAGATTGTCCAACATTACCTTCATTTAAAGAATGTCTCCATGAACAAGCAAATTATGTTAACAATTATAAAAAACCAATACTAGATCCTTTTTCAACATCATATAATCCTGGATGGAAAAATCATCCTAATTTTAGTTGGAGGAATGATAATAATGCACAACCCTCACAACAATATTTTCAAAATAACCAAAATCATCAAGGTTATATTCCTTATGTTACACCTCCAAGAAAAAACTTTGAAGATGTAATTCATGCATTTATCCAAAAGCAAGAATCTATCAATATTCAAAACAGTCAATCTATGACTGATTTGAAAGAAACTCTTGCAAAATTTGCATCTGCACTTAATATTCATGAAAAAGGAAAATTTCCATCTCAACCTCAACCTAATCCTAAAAATCAAAATCAAGAATTAAAAAATGAAAAAATTGATCAAATAAAATCTGTTATTACCCTTAGAAGTGGTAAAATAGTTAATGATCCATATAGTAATGAAAACAAGGATCATTTAAAATCAAAGAGTAAGGATGATAATCCTGATACTTTTGAGAATGATGATACCTTAAATTCTAAAAATAATATGTTGAATGATAAATCATCTGAAATAGTAAATGAATCAAATAAACCTCCACCATTTCCTCATGCATTAACAAATCATAAAAAACAAAAAAATGATTCTGATATCTATGAAGTTTTTAAACAAGTAAAGATAAATATTCCATTATTAGATGCTATTAAACAAGTACCTTCATATGCAAAATTTTTAAAAGACTTATGTACGGTGAAGAGAAAATTGCATGTGAAGAAGAAAGCATTCTTGGCTGAACAAGTAAGTTCTATTCTTCAAAATAATTCTAGTTTAAAATATAAAGATCCTGGTTGTCCAACAATTTCATGTATTATTGGAGAAAATAAAATTAAAAAAGCTTTGTTAGATTTGGGAGCAAGTGTGAATTTACTTCCTTATTCAGTTTATGAAAAACTTAATTTAGGAGAATTAAAACCCACTTCTGTTACTCTCTTACTGGCGGATAGGTCAATCAAAATACCTAGAGGTATTGTAGAAGATGTGTTGGTTCAAGTTGATAAATTCATATATCCTGTAGATTTTATTGTTTTGGATACACAACCAATAGAAGTACATAATGAAATTCCAGTAATATTGGGACGACCATTTCTAGCAACTTCAAATGCTTTAATTAATTGTCGAAATGGAATAATGAAATTGTCTTTTGGAAATATGACTCTAGAACTTAATGTGTTCAATTTATGTAAACAACCAAGTATTAATGAAAATGAATATGATAATGAAATTGAAACAATTATGGAAGAAAATATACAAGAAGAAAACTTAAATCAACAATCTGAAGTTTTTTCAATAGAAAGTTTTGAGTCTGAAAATAATTTTAAAAAAGATGATAATACAAAACTTGAATTAAAAGTTTTACCATTCGAATTGAAATATGTATTTCTTGGTGAAAATAAAACATTTCCTGTTGTAATTTCTTCCACTCTTCTACCAAATCAAGAAGAAGATTTAATTAAATTACTTAAGAAATATAAAAATGCAATTGGATGGACTTTGAAAGATATAAAAGGTATAAATCCTTTAATTTGCACACATAAAATTCATTTGGAAGAAAATGCTAAAACATATCAACAACCACAAAGAAGGTTAAATCCACATATGAAAGAAGTTGTTAAGAATGAAGTATTAAAACTATTAGACGCTGGAATTATCTATCCAATCTCAGATAGTAAATGGGTAAGTCCAACACAAGTAGTACCTAAAAAGTCAGGCATCACTGTTATAAAAAATGAAAAGGGAGAGTTATTACAAGCTAGGATTCCATCTAGTTGGCGTATGTGTATTGATTATAGAAAATTAAATGATGCAACTAGAAAAGATCATTTCCCACTACCATTTTTAGATCAAATTCTAGAAAAAGTAGCAGGAAATTCTTATTACTGTTTTCTTGATGGGTATTCGGGGTATTATCAAATACCTATATCATTAGAAGATCAAGAAAAAACTACTTTCACTTGTCCTTTCGGAACTTTTGCATTTAAAAGAATGCCATTTGGTTTATGTAATGCTCCGGCTACTTTTCAAAGATGCATGTTAAGTATTTTCAGTGATATGATTGAAGAATTTGTAGAAGTTTTTATGGATGATATAACTGTTTTTGGAAACTCATTTGAAAATTGTCTTAAAAACCTAGAAGAAGTATTAAAACGATGTGAAGAAAAAAATCTTGTTTTAAATTGGGAAAAATGTCATTATATGGTTAAATCTGGGATTGTGTTAGGTCATGTGATATCTGAAAAAGGAATTGAAGTTGATAAAGCCAAAGTTGATGTTATTGCTAATTTAACATCACCAAAAACGGTCAAAGAAGTTCGATCATTCTTGGGTCATGCAGGTTTTTATAGAAGGTTTATAAAAAATTTCAGCATAATATCTAAACCAATTTCGAATCTTTTAACAAAAGATACACAATTTGAATGGACTCAGAAATGTGAAAATGCTTTTAAAAAAATAATTAATCTTCTAATTACATCACCTATTTTACAACCTCCAGATTGGTCTTTACCATTTGAATTAATGTGTGATGCAAGTGATTATGCTATAGGAGCTGTGTTAGGACAGAGAAAAGAAGGAAAACTGTATGCGATCTATTATGCTTGTAGAACCTTAAATAGTGCCCAAATAAATTATTCAACTACTGAAAAAGAATTACTTTCAGTAGTATTTGCATTAGATTAGTTTCGATCTTATTTAATTGGTTCTACTACTATTGTGTACACTGANGATCTATTATGCTTGTAGAACCTTAAATAGTGCCCAAATAAATTATTCAACTACTGAAAAAGAATTACTTTCAGTAGTATTTGCATTAGATAAGTTTCGATCTTATTTAATTGGTTCTACTACTATTGTGTACACTGATCATTCTGCCGTAAAATATTTATCAAATAAACAAGATGCTAAGCCAAGATTAATACGGTGGATTTTATTGTTACAAGAATTTGATATTATAATTAAAGATAAAAAAGGAAAAGAAAATGTCGTAGCCGATCATTTATCTAGAATAATGACTGAATCATCTCATAATGAAATACCAATAAATGAAAATTTTCCAGATGATCAGTTGTTTTATGCTACTATTATGCCCTGGTTTGCTAACATTGTAAATTTTATTGTGACAAATAAAATGCCTTCTCATTGGAATTCACAGGATAAGAATAAATTCTTGATAGAAGTTAAAAAATTTTATTGGGATGATCCTTACTTGTTTAAGTATTGTCCTGACCAAATTTTTCGACGATGCATACCCGACAATGAAGTAAGTAATGTTATTAAATTTTGTCATTCTGAAGCATGTGGAGGTCATTTTTCATCCAATAAAACAGCTGCAAAAATCTTACAATGTGGATTTTATTGGCCCTCTTTATTCAAAGATACGCATTTATTTTGCAAATCTTGTGAAAACTGTCAGAAGATGGGATCAATTTCAAAACGAAACATGATGCCTTTAAATCCAATCATAATTATTGAAATATTCGATAGTTGGGGGATAGATTTTATGGGTCCATTTCCATTATCTTTTGGATATACGTACATTTTAGTCGCTGTTGATTATGTTTCAAAATGGATTGAAGCAATTGCATGTAGAACTAATGATCATAAAGTTGTTATAAAATTTTTAAAAGAAAATATTTTTAGTCGATTTGGAATACCTAGAGCAATAATTAGTGATGGGGGAAGTCATTTTATAAATAAATCATTTTCTTCTTTGTTAAGAAAATATGGCATTACACATAAAGTTTCTACCCCATATCATCCTCAAAGTAATGGTCAAGTTGAACTTGCAAATAGAGAAATAAAACAAATTTTAGAAAAAACAGTTAATCCAAATCGAAAAGATTGGTCTTTAAGATTAACTGATGCATTATGGGCATATAGAACTGCATTTAAGACATCATTAGGGATGTCACCATATAGGTTAGTTTTTGGTAAGCATTGTCATTTACCGGTTGAACTTGAACATAAAGCTTATTGGGCAATTAAAGCATTTAATATTAATTTAGATGATGCATCTAAATTAAGAAAATTGCAATTAAATGAACTTGAAGAATTAAGAAATGATGCATATGAAAATTCAAAGATTTATAAAGATAAAACTAAAGCCTTTCATGATAAAAATATTATGAGAAAGTCATTTGAAATTGGACAAAAAGTTTTACTTTATAATTCTCGTTTGCATTTATTTCCAGGAAAACTAAGATCGAGATGGTCAGGACCATTTATAGTTAAATTTGTTTATCCTCATGGTGCTGTTGATATTGAAAATCCTAAAAATAATGACGTGTTTAAAGTTAATGGGCAAAGACTTAAGCCTTTTATAGAAAATGAAATTCTTAATGATGATTTTATGCCTTTATATGATCCACAATAGTTGTTTGATATTTTCATTTTGTTTTTGCAGATTCTAGTTCATTTCCCGGTTAAGTGGCGGATAACGGTACTCCGTGACTATCTAAGTCGGTTTTTTCAGTTTTCCCAAAATAATATAAATATAATAATAATAATAATAATAATAATAATAATAATAATAATAATAATAATAATAATAATAATAATAATAATAATAATAATAATAATAATAATAATAATAATAATAATAATAATAATAATAATAATAATAATAATAATAATAATAATAATAATAATAATAATAATAATAATAATAATAATAATAATAATAATAATAATAATAATAATAATAATAATAATAATAATAATAATAATAATAATAATAATAATAATAATAATAATAATAATAATAATAATAATAATAATAATAATAATAATAATAATAATAATAATAATAATAATAATAATAATAATAATAATAATAATAATAATAATAATAATAATAATAATAATAATAATAATAATAATAATAATAATAATAATAATAATAATAATAATAATAATAATAATAATAATAATAATAATAATAATAATAATAATTATAATAATAATAATAATAATAATAATAATAATAATAATAATAATAATAATAATAATAATATGGATGCTTGTATTGTGAATCTTCGTAAATATTTTGCTTGTTTACCTGATAATGCGTTGAAAAAAATTTATAAAGCTAGATGTGAGCGACTAAGGTTGATGATGTCATATGGCATACCGAATGATATCCGGTTGATAATTGAAGCAAAAGTCCGATTGGTTGGGGAAGCAAGTGAAATAATAATAAGACATATGCCAGGATTTGGTAAAAGCACATATGCCAAGAAACGAAGAGCTAAACGTATAGGTGGATGTCATAAATGTGCAAGGTGGACTTGTAAAGGGAAATGCAAAAATGTTGGAATGACATCAATGAATAGAGAAGATAAAATTTTATTCATTAAGAATGGTCTGAGTAAAGAGCCTTTGGATAATTTTCTAGAGGTTCTTGATACGCATTCTAGTGGGTACGTGCAAAATGAACTTCTTAAACTATGGTGGCAATTTCAACATGAGGAATATCAATATGGACGGTGGAATCAGCCTTATAAAGATCCTACTGTAGTAACGCATATCTGTTTAGATAAGTAAATATATATATACAATTTCGTCTCGGGAATCTGACGTTAAAAGACCCTGTTTGCCAATTTATAAGAAAATTGGATGGGAAGCATATCCTCGAGTCATAGAAGGCGTTGAAGCCGTTACTGAACGTAAAATCAGAGGAAGATGCGAGCCACAATCACAACTACGCTGTATATATGTGTTTTAATTTATGTCATTTTTATTTTCTTTTAATAATAATAATTTCCTGTTCAAATATTGACTTTTGGCATGTTACGATTATAAATTCATATGCTGTGATTTAACAATTGCAGAAAACATATTTATCAACATGTCGAAGTCCACGGTAAGTAAAATCAAAAATATTTGTGTATTTTGTGGATCTAGTGCAGGAAAAGATTCAATTTATGAAGAGGCAGCAGAAAAGCTTGGAATAACACTTGCTAAAAAAAAGATTCATTTGGTATTTGGTGGTGGTGAAGTTGGTTTCATGGGAAAAGTTACAAAAGCTGCGCATGTAGATGGAAGTGAAGTCTTAGGCATTATTCCGACTATCTTAGCCAGTCTTACTGGACCAAAAATTGGAGAAGAAATGAAAGTGGACAACGTGTATGAACGAATTACTCAAATGATTGAACATTCAGATGCTTTCATTGCTTTGCCAAGAGGTTTTGGTACTTTGGAAGAAATATTTCATACTGTTTGTTGTGCACAATTAAATATCCACAATAAGCCAATTGGTTTGTTAAATGTTAACAATTATTATGATAAACTCTTATCGTTTCTTGATGATGTTGTGGAACAGGGATTTATTTCATTAGCTTCGCGAAGGATGTTAGTTTCTGCTACAAGTGAAGGTGAACTTATTGATTTACTGCAAGGATTTAGTCATGAACCAGATCCATTCTTATCTCAACTTAATTGGCCAACATCCAAGAGTAAGAAAAGAAAATTCATGTGATGCTGAACTTGTGATTCAACGGTATGTTTTAATATTTTGTTTTCTCTTTAAGGTATGAAAAATCTCCTCTTCTTCTTCTCCTCTTAGTTTGTTTTTATAAAAAAATAAAAAATATATATATTCATATGTAGTAATAATAATAATTATAATTTTTAGTTCACTGACGAGTAAGTTGTCAGTAAAATGCACCTCAGACGCATTAGTTAATAATTATTGGA
>NC_133315.1:8712055-8712869 GCF_012295235.1 Primulina huaijiensis | reverse complement strand
CCGCTGGTCCGCATAATTCTTCTGTCGACTCTGAGCAGTCCTCATTCTGTCACGGATCTGGGCTACTACATCCACCGTCTGCTGAATAATCTCTGGACCTAACTCTGCTCTCTCTCCTACCTCATCCCAATGGACAGGAGATCTACACTTGCGACCATACAATGCTTCATACGGAGCCATTCCTATAGACGACTGAAAGCTGTTGTTACAGGTGAATTCCACTAATGGCAAGTTCGACTCCCAACTCCCAGAGAAATCAAGGATGCAAGCACGGAGAAGATCCTCCAAAATCTGAATGACTCGCTCTGACTGCCCATCTGTCTGCGGATGAAAAGCTGTGCTAAACAGCAACTTCGTCCCCATAGTCGAATGCAAACTCTTCCAAAACGAGGAAGTGAATCTGGGATCTCTGTCAGATACGATAGAAACTGGAATACCATGAAGTCGGACTATCTCCCGGATATACAACTCTGTATACTGAACCATGGTGAAAGTCGTCTTAATAGGCAAGAAGTGCGCTGATTTGGTAAGACGATCTATAATCACCCAGATGGCATTTGATCCTCTGACTGACTTCGGCAATCCGGTCACGAAGTCCATGGTAACATTCTCCTACTTCCACTCGGTAATGGGAAGAGGCTTGAGTAAACCTGCTGGTCTCTGATGCTCCGCCTTCACTAACTGGCAAGTCAGACACTCGGATACAAACCGTCTGATGTCCTTCTTCATTCCTGGCCACCAATACAATAACTGCAGATCCTTGTACATCTTCGTACTCCCTGGATGAATAGAGTACGGCGACATATGGGCTTCT
>NC_133315.1:8708174-8710365 GCF_012295235.1 Primulina huaijiensis | reverse complement strand
TACTGAATAGGCTACATCTAGCCCAACTGTCTTGACCTTGAGGAAATTAGCAAAAACCCCCGAAATAAATGAGTGAGTGGCCCCTGAATCTATCAAGGCCTTCGTAGCGGAACCAGATATAAAAATTCTCCCTGAAAAATCGGAACTCTAAGTTGAACACAATAATCACAAGAACTAACTTATAGACATGCAAAGGCCAGAGTTCTTCTAACCTAATTCCCGAAAATGGTACTGAGTAGAGCATGCAATCCTATCGCAATTCTAAGTTCAAAATCTCAATCCCAATTCCCAAAACATTGAAATTCAATAATTAACTGAAAGCATTAAGATACCTGTCATAAGCATTGACTCCGGGTCCGTCTCTGTCGCATGAAGGGCAAAAACTCTGCCCTGGGTAGGCGGATTCCTCTGAGGGCACTGCAGAAATAAGTGGTCTGGACTACCACACTTATAACACTTTCCTGAGCCAAACATACATGCTCCAGGATGGCGACGTGAGCACTTAGGGCAAACTGGATGCTCAAAAGTCCTCGGGGCTGGGTGTCCCCGCTGCTGCTGCTGCTGCTGACCTCTGTTTCTAGGCGGCCCGTGAAAAGGCCTCTTGTTCTGCTGCTGATGCTGCTGAGGAGGAGGGCGGTGTGGTACCTGGGCTGGTCGCTTCCCCAAGCGATCTCTCTCAATATCACGCTGATCCTGCTCTGCGGCTAGGGCTCTGGAGACAGCGACCTCATAAGAAGTAGGGTCAGACACCCTAACATCACGGCGCAAGATCGGCCGTAGACCCACCAAGAAATGCATTAACTTGGCTCTAGCATCATTCGCGATCAGGGGCACAAAATGACAGCCCCTTTCAAACTTACGGATGAACTCCGTAACAGTCATATCTCCCTGTCTCAGGCTCATGAACTCAGTGGTCAGCCTGGTGCGCACTTCCTCCGTGAAATATTTGGAGTAGAATACCTCCGTGAAGCGCTCCCAAGACAGTGTAGCCAGATTCAGGGCTACTGAAGCTCCTTCCCACCATAAGCGGACATCTCTTCCGAACAGATAAGAGGCACAACGAACTCGATCTGCATCTCCAAGCTCCATGAACTCGAAGATAACCTCGAGGGACTTGATCCAGCCCTCGGCAACCATGGGGTCCGTCGTCCCTAAAAACTCCTTAGGACGCATCTTCATGAATCTCTCATAGACAGCCTCGGGCCTTGTCAGCCTGGCTGCTCCAGCATTGTCCCCCGCAAACTGTGCGAAGAACCTAGTCATCCCAGCTAGCATCTGGGCATTCATGTCGGGTGGAGGGGGTGGAGGTCCGAATCCCCCTTGTCCTCGATCCTCACCGTCTTCATGACGGTGCTCATCATTACCTCTCGGCCGTCCAACCTGGCGTCTAGAAGGCATACTGTTCCATACAAAACCCATACGTAACCAACATGCATAATTCCATAATTTAATTTAAATTTAAATACTGAACAATAAAAAAAAATCGGGACGTAAAATAATTCATGAAAACATGTTGTTAAATAATTCATGCTTTAAATAAAATGCGTAAATGTAAAACTTACAGACCGAAGACGTGACTTCGTGAGCTTCTCGAGGTCAGTATTAGTGCAACCCTATACAGNATCTAACAATGTAGAGGCCTAAAAATCCGTATTTGAAAATTTGCGGAAAAATTTAAAATTTTCTTTTAAACTAAATAAAATATCCAGTTCATAAAATAAATTGTTGAATAACGTATCATGTTTAAAAATAGCAGCGGAAGAAATTAATATTGTAAAAATAACTGTAAAAATTTATCCAACGGTAGATAAAAATGTTTGAGCGATAAAAATATTAAATGCTAAAAAGTGAGGTCCTCGGGTCGCACTACTGCCGACTCGAGCTGGCTCACTGATCCCCGCCCTCGGTCCCGACATCATCAGTACCTACAACAATCAAGTCTAGTGAGCCTAAAGACTCAGCATGCATATATCGTAAATAACAAGTAAATAAATAATAAAATAGCATGCAAGTGAAAATTTCCTGTACTGAGGTGTAACGTAAAATATCATTTCATTGGTAATTATAGTACGTGCATAACTGAACTGAAAATATCATAGTGAAAATGTTTGCTCCTTGGAGCCCTGTAATGAAATAACTTGTAATAATTTTCTGGTGAGATTATGGTCTACGCAAGTGGTCCCTGAACTGA
>NC_133315.1:8663671-8706120 GCF_012295235.1 Primulina huaijiensis | reverse complement strand
TAACTTTTACTTTCCGCATCTAACTTTTACTTTATCGCAACTAACTTTTACTTTCCCGCAAATAACTTATTAAATCATATATTTCATTTAGGCAATAGCGTGGCTCTGCCGGTTGTTCTAAATGAAATATAATGATTTAATTTAACATTTATTTTATGCAGTTATATATTTATATAGTTATATATAATCATAGGTACCATATATAAAATATCGGTGAATTCGGTATTTTCTATAGTGGGAATTATATTATATTAGGTGTGTGTTTAAATATTTTTATTTTCTTGGAACCATTATTTATGGTGGTTTCATTTGTTTTAATTTTAGTTAAACAATATTGCATAAACCAAGAATAAATCCTTGAGCCTTGACAAAATTTATAATTTGTAAACTTCGTTCTTGCATTTGGTAATCTATAAAATAATAAATTTAAACTTAAAATAACCCCTCTATGGATCGATCTCGTACTTACGAAATATATTACTTGCAGACAACCTACACTTGGGTGAATTATAATTTAAGTAGTAGCACATGCCTTAAGAATACTAGTAGGACAAATCTCATCACCAGGAGGCAACATAATAGTGAAGTGCAATGGCATAATAGTAGGTTCCACAGATATAGAATGCATCAAAGCTTCAGACATAAAAGAATGGGTTGCACCAGTGTCAATCAATGTAATTGTTTCTTTGCCATAGATTAAAATATTACCTGATATCACAGAAGAATCAGGATTAACACTTTCCTTCGTCATAGCAAAAATTCTGCCCTGGACCTTTCCTTTGCCTGAGAAGAGAGGACAATTCAGTGCCTTGTGTCCCATCTCCTTGCATCTAAAACATCGTCCGCTACCCACCAAACACTCACCCTTGTGTGGCTTTCCACACTTAGGACATACCGGTCGCTCCATATCTGAAGAAGGCGCAGAAGGTTTATTGCGTTGCTCCATCTTCCCTTTTCCTTTCTAACCACCTCGAGAACTAGTGCTTGTCCCTTGCCCTCTATCTTGAAAAGCTTGCCACCTTACCTGCCGTTCCTTTTCAATCTCTTGTTCATCGTGCTCGGCAAATAAGGCTCTATCAACGATGTCTTGATAAGTAATCACTTTTGCCATATGAACATCCCGTACAATTTCTGGTTTCAAGCTACGAAGTAAATGTTCTCCTTTGTCTTTATCATTTTCAGAAATGAACGGAACAAACACACATCCTTCTTCAAATTTCAAGATATACTCAGCAACAGACAAGGAATCTTGTCTTAACTCAAGAAATTCTTTAACTTTCATCGCTTTAACTTCTCTTGAAAAATACTTGGCATAAAATAACTCTTTGAACTCATCCCATTTTAACTCGCGAACATTGACAGTCACTTTCGTAGCTTCCCACCAGATGCGAGCAGCTTTGACTAACATAAAGACAGTTCTTCCACGACCACGACCCTGAGTGAACTTCAATTAATCAAATATAGCCTCCAATGATTTGATCCATTCAAGAGCAATTAGTGGATCAGGACCATCGATAAACTCCAGAGGGTTCATACGTCTGAAACGATCATATGCATTATCTTCAGAACTTTCCGTTGTGCCTTGGATTCTTCCACGACCACGACCCTGAGTCGAGGTGTGCATGCTCAATAACTGTTGGATTTGCTCACCATAAACCTTTGCTTGTTCTTTCAATAGCCTAATAAATTCATCTAAAACTTTTACCGTCTTATCAATGGGAGGGGTCCTATCGTCCCCTTCAGTAGTCTTTCGTTTGGGAGGCATGTCCTACACATAAGCTCACATTAACATAGATAGGAAGAAAGAATACATAAATGGTAATGAAATGGAATCAATACTCAATGTTAAAATCAATACATGCAGGATGGAAAACATACCGGATTGTCCTAGGTAGAAGAAGTCATATATGGTCCGAAGAACTTTCGCTCTAATACCAATTGTAACAACCCCCTTTCATGACATTTAAATTTAAAAGGAAAAACATACGCGGAAACATTATCATTTGAAAGGGAAAGAACAATATCCCATTTAACATCATAACAATTTCAAAATTAGTTTACATAAATATTAACTTTTGTATCATCCAAAAGAAAACCAAAAGTCAACATCATTCACCCCATGATTCATTTTACAAAATACATGATTAATGAAACTTTTCATGTTCACCATAATCAAAATAAAAGTGACATGAACAAACAAAATCTTTCCCATTGCCTTTTATATGACTTCTCCTACCTCAAACAATCCACTTCAATCCTTTTTATCACCTGCATCACATGATATTAACTGGAATGAGATAAAACTCAGTAAGCAGAAAGCTGTACATAACAAATACATATACATGGGCTTGGCTTGGAACATGGCTATAGCAATGGCAATGAACAATAAATCAGTGGCAATGAACAATGAATCAATGGCAGTAAACAATGAATAATACCATCTACAAGGAACAATAGATAACAAAGAAATATAGATGGTATTTTATGGCATGAATTAAAGGAAAGGAAATGATAATGATAGTCTGTGATATGTGACCAGTGGATAGTATCTCTTTGATATATAAATATATCAAAACTGTGTGAGATACTTATAATCATGTGATTGGCCAATGACATGCATGAATTACTATCATTCCTTGGATTTAATCATAGGAAATCTCATTGAAGCATTTAAACAAACACTTGGTAGACACAATGGTATATTAGCTCCTTGATCAATGAATTCAATGGAAATGCTTGAACAATGAACATATAACAATATATAGATCAACTGTATAACAATGAAAGGAGCAAATTAGCAATAACATGGCTTGATACATATAAAATCATGTGAGCACTTGAAAGACAGCTTCTACTTACAACCCACAAGCACTAAGATGGCTATGATGATCTTGAATGAAGCCTACAACAAGAATCACAATAATAATCATAAATCATCACAAATAATCCAATGAATCAATGAACCCAACTTAACCCTTCAATAATACAAACCCTTCTAAACTCCAAAATAATATAACCCTTACCTTGTAGCTTGAAATCTTTGGTAGGAGCAACTAAGAAATCACTATAATCCTTGAACTTGGAGTAAAAATTTGGAGAAGAGAAAACTTGAGGGAAAAGAAGCAAGAACCGATGAACAAAATAAAAGAGAAGAGGGAATGTTGTAGAAACATCTAGACAAGAGTTTATAAGCCTTCAATACCTAAAAAAACGTGTTTCCATGCCATAGACACGGACCACGTGCCTCCCTCCGTGTATGGTAATGAAACTTAAAATTAATAATTTATTCTATGTTAAAACCTATATTTTAAAATTTAAGTTTCATTAAAATTATAAAATTATGTTATTTTAGTATTGTTTGTTTATATTTAAATGTTTTACTAATTATGTTTTATTTTCAGGTTTTCTACGTGTTGGTAAAATAATGATAACTCAAGCTAGAAAATTCAAATGGAGGTGATTCAAACATGTTTGAAATCTTTGAGAAATTATCTACAACTTAGCAGCAGACATGATTGCCTAAAAAGTTCATTATGATGATCAAATTGTGCAAATATCAAAAGAAGGACAAATTTACTTTTACCATGACCAGCATATAGTAAAAAATCATAACTATTTCAATATTTAACCAAATGAGGTGAAACAAGTGGCCAAATTCATCTACAGACAATTCTCCACATGTTTGTTGTTTTGAGCAGAGTCATATTCGGTGATTAAAGTCGTGAAACAAAGCATTGAAAGAAGGGACATGGAATTGAAGTTGTAGAAGACAAAGACTACTAATACAACTACGTGGCATTAATAAAATTTTTTATCCTTTCTCTCTTTTGGCCTATAAATAGAGGCCTTGTGCTAGCTTGAGAATCATTCTATCCCATTGTAAAATATAGTGTGAGTGTGTATAAAAGTTCTAAGTTCCAATATAATTTTCATTTTCTCAATTATGAGTGATGTTTTTATTGTTGATCAAAAGTAAGCTCATGGAAAGCTAAATCTATTATGTCAAGGTGAATATGATAATTCTTGGTGAAGTAAGATTATTTATATTTTGTATATTCTTTCTTTATTTCTTTTCATTTTGCTAATTTCTTTTTATTGTAGGTATAAAAATGAATTATTTGTTGTTATCAATTTACATCAAATGCTTNAATCTCGGTATACCGTACAATTCGATATTTTTTCTCACTCCTACTTGTAATGAAATAGTAAATTATATTCGGTATTATAAAATAGTACCTAGGGAAGAGGATCAAGTTGGCCCTTGCGACAAAACCGTGCAGGAGACTTTCATCTCACACGGCTCCTAAGTGATAAAAGAAAGAAGAACTTATCGCAATTAACTTTTACTTTCTGCATCTAACTTTTACTTTTATCTCAACTAACTTTTACTTTCCCGCAACTAATTTATTAAATCATATATTTCATTTAGACAATAGCGTGGCTCTGCCGGTTGTTCTAAATGAAATATAATGATTTAATTTAACATTACTTTATGCAATTATATATTTTTATAGTTATATATATAATCATAGGTACCATATATAAAATATCGGTAAATTCGTTATTTTCTATAGTGGGAACTATATTATATTAGGTGTGTGTTTAAATATTTTATTTTCTTGGAACAATTATTTATGGTGGTTTCCTTTGTTTTACTTTTAGTTAAACAATATTATATAAACCAAGAATAAATCCTCGAGCCTTGACAGAATTTATAATTTGTAAACTTCATTCTTGAATTTGGTAATCTATAAATTTATAAATTTAAACTAAAAATAACCTCTCTGTGGATCGATCTCGTACTTTCGAAATATATTACTTGCAGACAACCTACACTTGGGTGAATTATAATTTAAGTAGTAGCATATGGGTCCGTGTACACACTGGATATCACACATTTTGCATGGAAAAACCCAGACCCCGTGCAGGGGTCCGTGTACCCCTCATCTTCCCTAATGATTTAAACAAAACTCAAAACCTAAAAGTTATAGTATTATACCTTATGTTTCTAATAGAATTGGACTCACATCAATTGGATCAATATACAAAATATTATACTAAAAACCACAACTACTGCCACATTTTTCACACCGTTTCTGCACTTCCATTTCCTATTTTGCTCAAGATCAACTTTCTATTCTACCCATTCATTTCCAAAACCAACACTAACCATAAACATAACTCCAAACAATAACCATATTTAATCATCCCAATAAACATATCCATAACCAATAAACATTAAAATATCTATAACCATACCTTATCACAAGAAATCATGAATTACACCATCAACAATAACATGATAAAAGGTCGAGATATTACAGAGGGCATAGTAAGTTATAGGGACCGTCTGTGGGTTACCGACTGTGATTCCCTGAGAGCAGATATCTTGAGCGAGGCCCACAACACCCCGGACTCCATCCACCCAGGAAGTACGAAGATGTATAAAGACCTTCAGACTCTTTATTGGAGCCCGGGCATGAAGCGAGATATTCTGTGATTCGTTTCCGAGTGTTTGACTTGTCACCCGGTTAAGGCAGAGCATCAAAGACCTTCAGGGAGGCTGAGACCACTCCCTATCCTCGAGTGGAAATGGGATAACATTACCATGGACTTTGTGTCAGGGCTTCCGAGGACTAATGGAGGATATAATTCGATCTGGGTGATGGTTGATCGGCTCACCAAATCAGCTCATTTTCTACCGATCAGGAAGACTTTCACCATGACTCAATACGCAGAGCTGCACATCAGAGAGATAGTCTAGTCAGACTTCACGGGATTCCAGTGTCCTGTTAGAGTAGATGCCCTGTAAGCCAACTGTTGGCTAGGGAATTTATTGACTCAGTTGTATAATTTACTTTTTAATGGTTTTGTTGTACTTTATCTGTATACCCATGCAAGCAGCATAGATAAAGTCCTTGATTATGCTTGAATACAGATGAATCGTGATTCGATGTTGATACTCATTTGTAAACACTGCATATTCTAAATTCGTTCCTAGTCGATTCAGCCGCCTAAAACAAGGATAAAGGTCGCTCGAGCTCGAGACTAGCATCTGTGATGTTGTGTACTACGCTTCTTGGTAAGGGCATAGAGATGTCCAAACATACAGATGGGTAGTCATATGATGATTATACTGAACAACCCTCCCTCGGACTTTCCAAGTGGTTATCATTCATGGAGAGGATAAGTCTATGGTTATGATTGTGCACCATTAGTCCTTACAACCAGGGACAACACCGAGGCTCTATATGCTAGGGCTGTGCTTTGACTCGTTTACCGGCTCCAGGAGAGTCATCAGGTGGCGAGGTTGGGCGACACATATAGGAGCCAGTGCATTGTAGTCGGGGATTCACCGCTCACCTATGGGTGTGGATATCCTATGTGATCGGATGTAATAATAGTGCATGGAATCTCTGGCCAGAGTATGAGATGTACGTTAGAGAAAGAGTTCTCCAATAGTACACGCGATGCCACTATTATAGTTGTCACATAGTTATCGAATTAATATGCAACCCTCGATGAACCTATGGTTGCAGATTCGATCGGGATATATGAGATGAAGGGACCGTACTATACGTTAATCATAATCGACTGGTTCTTGTAGGCACTATCAGGGATACCTAGGGGATCATGGGGCGATGCTACTAGACGCTCTTACCATGATCCGATGGGTGCAATCAGAAATGAGTTCTGACATACTTGATCAAGGTGTTGATGAAAAGAATGGGGCTAACTAGGGTAAGCCCGAATAAGAATAAGTGTTATTCTGAATCACAAAGAGTTGTGAACCCACGGCTAGCTGTATCCCTGAACCATTGAGGGTCACACAAGTACTGGATCATTTATTCCCGTTGAGAGAATAAATTCAAGTAGTTGAATTTATATATTATAGTAAATTCAAGGAGTTGAATTTATGAGATAATAAATTCAAGAAGTTGAATTTATGAAATATGGAGAGAATAAATTCAAAGTGTTGAATTTATAAAACTTGAGAATTTAATTTATTATACTCAAAAGTTGAGTTTATTGAATATTAAATTTTGGAGGTAATAAAATTCAAGGAGTTGAATTTATAATAAATTCAAATGTTGAATTTATAATGGATTTAATTTAATAAATTCAAATGTTGAATTTATAAATGATTTAAATTAAATGTAATGGGTGTATGCATTATGGGCTTGTAAGAGTACAAGACCAACATACAAATTATTAAGGTTGTTAATTGAACTTAAAAAGATTAATTAATTAATTAAACTAGTTGGACTAGAATAATTAATTGATTAAGCCCATTAAGTAATTAATTTATTAATGGGCCCTAAGCTTATATATATGTGTATTAGGCTTAGGGTTGATAAGAATTCATTCATAATTTTTCTAAAAACCTCTTCTCTCCTCTCAAAAGAATTTCGACCACCTTGAAGTAAATAGCTTGAGTCGTCTCTCAAATATTTTCTCCTACGCAAAATCTCTTCCATATTTTCTAGGGCAAATTGGAAGAGGAATAAAACATCTAGTCGTGGACCTGATTAGAAGGAAACAAGCTTTTGAAGAAAGTTTGTAGGGATTTCATCAAGAGCTATCTCCGCTAAACCCGGAATAGTTGGAGCCATGTGATTAATTCATCTAAGGTATGAAATTCCAACGCCCTATGAATGTTTATGATAAAACCATACGAGTGCCCAAATATAAACATATTTGATTGTCAAAATAAAATAAAATTTTAAACTTCCGCTGCGTTTGGGCACATAGAAAACCGAGATCCAACATGTCCATCGTGTCAGATAGGGATCTGAGGTTCACTTCTGCGCTCTGGAAGAGTCTACATCAGGCGTTGGGTACTAAGTTACTGTTCAGTACTTCTTTCCATCCTCAGACAGACAGATAGTCAGAGAAGGTGATTCAGATTCTGGAGGACCTACTCCGATCTTGCATGATCGACTTCCAGGACAGCTGGGAGCCGAAGTTACCTCTTGTTGAGTTCACATACAACAACACTTATAAGGCATCGATCGGTATGGCTCCATACAAGGCACAGTGCGGGAGGAAGTGTAGGTCACCAGTGTATTGAGATGAGGTAGGAGAGAGAGCAGAGTTGGGTCTGGATATTTTCAAGCAGATAGCAAAGTTAGTGGGCAAGATTCGAGACCGGATGAGGACCACTCAGAGCTTCCAGAAAAGTTATGCAGATCAAAGGCGCCAATATCTCGAGTTCGCAGTAGGAGATCATGTTTATGTGAAGGTCGCACCAATGAAGGGTGTGATGAGGTTCAGGAAGAAGGGAAATCTTAGCCCTAAATTAATCGGACCATTCGAGATCCTATAGAGAGCTGGGACTCTAACGCCCCGAAAATTTAAGGTCCACACGAACCACATGCCTACAAGTTATTAAATTCTTTGTGTATTTCAATTAATTGTTTTCATTGCATGAATTAATTATGTGGTGCATATTCGCATGTTTAAAATATATTTTTCTACATGGTTGCATTAAAATGTATTTTTTAAAGATTATTCGAGTTACGATCGAGGAACGGAGAACGAGGGCTGAAAAATAGAAATTGTTTTTATTAAACAATATTTTTTTAATTATTTAAAATAAGGGTGATACTTTTTCTTATTTTTGAAAATAAGGAGTTTTGAGGTGATTTTATATGTCGAGACGTAATTTTTAACGATGTAGGTTTTTCAACAAAAATACGAACTTATGGGCAACCCGGCTAATAAATTCACAAATTTATTTAAACAAAATAATTTTTATAATTTCAATAAAGACTAATGGGCCTCACTGACCTAGTTAATGGGCCTAAACTTTAACGCTCCGAAAATTTAAAAGTCCACGTAAGCTACATGCATGCAATTACTAAATTCCTTTGTATTTTAATTAAATATTTTAATTGCATTAATTAATTATGTTGTACATATTTGCATGTTTAAAATGTATTTTTCTACATGGTAGCATTAAAATGTATTTGAAAGGTTATTCGAGTTGCAATCGAGCAACGGAGACCGAGTGCTGAAAATTGTAAAATTTTTTATTAAATAATTGTTTTTAATTATTTAAATTAAGGGTGATGCTTTTTCTGATTTTTGAAAATATGGGGTTTTGAGGTGATTTTGTACACCGGGACGTAATTTTTATCGGTGTTGGTTTTTCAACAAAAATACAAACTTATGGGAAACCCGGCTAATAAATTCACAAATTTATTTAAAAAAAATTATTTTTAAATATTTTAATTAAACACTAATGGGCCAAATTAACATTGTTAATGGGCCTAAGCTACCATTAGCCTTTTTTATTAATATTTAAAGTACAAATTAACCCCAAACTAAATCATAACTCAGGCTCCACACCCCTTTTGCAAATCAAACTCTTTCTTCCAAAAATTCTACACGGCANATGGGAAACCCGGCTAATAAATTCACAAATTTATTTAAAAAAAATTATTTTTAAATATTTTAATTAAACCCTAATGGGCCAAATTAACATTGTTAATGGGCCTAAGCTACCATTAGCCTTTTTAATTAATATTTAAAGTACAAATTAACCCCAAACTAAATCATAACTCAGGCTCCACACCCCTTTTGCAAATCAAACTCTTTCTTCCAAAAATTCTACACGGCACACACCTAATATTCATCAAGGGAGAATTCAAAAATTTCAAGGGAAAATCAATCCACGGTCGTTCGTCGTCTTTCTTTGTAATCGTCAACGGTTTTTCGTGCATTTAAAACACAAAGGCACGCCATATTTCTTTCCTTCAAACATCTATCACACCATAGTATTTTATTTAATGAATTTTTTCATGAAAACAAGTCACACAATTCACAATTTCGTAACTATGTTCATGCTTGTGTTTAAACTTTGTTATTGGATTCAAATCATGTCTATGATGTTTAAGGGGCTGCCATGAATTAGGATACGAATAAGCATGTATTTCCACAAGTTTAAAGGTCTAGAATGACACACAAAAGCAACAAAACGCTGCACGAAATCAGAAACATGAAGCTGGAACTGAAACATGGTGTTGTGTGCTGTGAGGGCTCGATTTTTGCGGAATAAGAGGATAGGCCTTGCATGGCTCGTCTGGGGTTAGGGCTGGGTCATGGAATGAGTCAGGGAAGAGTCTTAGCCACGCTAGGACTCGAAAACTAGGGGCTGGGAGGAGTCCTTACCAAGAAGGACTCCACCCGAGAGTTACAGCAAGATGGAGTGCATGGTGTTCAGCTGGTGCAGGTTTAAAAGGCTCGGCCAGGGGGGCTCTGGGCTGGGTAGGGTGATTCTTTAGGGTCCTAGGAGGGTGCATGTGGGGGTGGTTCAAGGGCTGGCTTGTTGGTTAATAGGCTACGCAAGAAAACTTAGAGTCCTAGTATAAGTGTAATTCTCGGCCAAGCTGCATGAAATCTAGTGCAGTGCTTCGGGCGCGAGTTCAAGGAGATGGGCTGGCTTGGGCAGGGTCTGGGCGTGATCCAAAGGAGGTTAGGGTCATGAGGGGTCAAGTGGTTAAGGAAGGGCTGGAAGGGTCCTAGACCAGGTGGGAGTCCTATGGTTCAAGCGAACACACGCACACACACATGCATAAAATATGTATTTTTTTATATTTATGGGTTTAATATGTCAAAAATTTTATTTTAAATGTTTATTTTAAATGTTTATGATGTTAAAATGTTGATTTTAAAACGTTTATGGTTTTTTATGATTGTTATATGTTAAAACGTTTATTTTTAATGTTTATGGATTTTTATGATTTAATATTGGCATTTAAAAGATATGTTGCATGCTTGGTTTAAAAGAAAAACGATATTATATGCATGTTTATATTAAGTGATGGAAATACAAAATGTTGAAGGACGTGAAGGGATTGTGACTAAATATGTTGGAGATATCGTGAGGGTTATGGTCCCAGTGGGAGCCCGACGATTGTATTTCCATTGATACGAATACGATTGGAGATATCGTGAGGGAGAATGCCTAAGGGGAGCCCGTTTACGGGAGAAGGCCCCAGAAGGAGCCCGACGATCGTATTTCTAATGACACGAATATGTTTATACGTAAGGCCAAGGCCCAGTTGACCGGTGAGAGTGTTGCTGGAGTCCCCACCGCCCAGTACTGTGGTTACATGTACATTGATCCATCGCCCAATACGTTTAAGAATACGAGTTACAATCACGATCTGAATTCAACAAACACGAATATGAATATGAATATGAATATGATGATAGGAATATGTTAATATGAATATGAACATGTTTATGTTTATGTTTAAAGTTGATGCATCATTATGAAAATGTTTATGTTTAAAGTTTATGCATCATGAAAAGTTTATGAAAAATGTTTTTGTTTAAAGTTTATGAATCTTCATGAAAATGATATTTTAAAGTACAAGTATTTTTCACTGTTGCATGTGATATGTATATGTATTACTTGTTATCAAGATTATTGAGTATTGAGTCTTTAGACTCACTAGGTGTGATTGATGCAGGTGATTATGATAAAAAGGTTATGGAGGTCTTGATAGTTGACTTTGTTGGATTGAAGGTGCACATAATCTGTAAGGACCTGTAATTAATTATCTGGTAATTTGGCATAATTAGAATAATTATTGCGTTGTAAATTAAAATAATTATTTATGCCAAATAAATTTAAGAAGTTTGTTAAAAATATGTATTTTGAATATCGGAGAATTTAACGATATAAGATACATATAGAGTTTAATTAAAAAAGGAGAGCAAAATAAATACAGACCGGGATAAAAGGGCTTGAGTTACTAATTTAGTAACCAAATACACAATATATAAATATACATATACATAAACACAACTTACCTTTAAAAGAGAAATAAGGAAGAGAAAGAAAGAAGAAAACCCCAAATTCCCGTCACCCTTGGAGCAACCACGGCAAAATCGCGATATCTCTTCCTTCCAGCATTGAAATCTCAATCGGTCTAAAGAGGTGTCTTTCTAACATCTTGAGCTTCGATTAAAGATAAAAATCGTGAATTTTGAGCAAGTATACGGGTAGATCAGAGCTACTGTTTCGGTGCTCTGTTTCTGCACGAATTCTTTCGGTTTTTGGTTGAGAGTTTTTGTGTTGCTGCGATTTTTTTAATTTGAATTTGTAGAAATGACGTAAACAAACTTTTTAGTGGTTTAAGTTTTCTATTTATAGTTATTGGAAGAATGGGTTTTTGATTTGAAACGGATTTGTTATTATTTTCTACCAAAATGTGTCAAATGAAATTCTGTGTTGGAGCTGTGTTCAATAGCTACTCTAATTCAGGATTATGGCATTTGTGCACTTCGATTCTAGGTTTTTGTGTTGTAGAACTATGTGTTGTCTTCGTAATGATATAAGAATAGTTAAATTCCATTAAGAATTGAGATAGTTATACTCCTTTTGCCGAAACTGCTCAGTACAAGATTCTGTCCGAAAATCTGTTGAGTGGCAGTGTGTTCTTCATAATTCTGGGATTTATCTACTAAGATTTGGAAGATGGTTTCTCCTAGAAAAAGTTATATATTCAAGTTATCTTTCATTTCCAATTGGCGGATATTGATTTGAGTTAATATTGAGCGATATACGAATTTTATGCTCTTTTGTGCCAAATCGGACATTGGTATGGAATGTAGTTTTCATGATCAGGTTATTGTGGTTTTGTTTAGGCCGAGAGTCTTGAAGAGAAGTTGATATTGGATTGTCATGTTGGTTTAGGTATGTTACAGCTCGGTAACATACGACGGTAAAACCTAAATTATGTTTAATTGTCATTCTGTGTTACATTGATCTGTTTATTTCTTGTTAACTGTTGTAATTTGTTAAATGCCTTTGTTGTGATACATGTTATTATTGTGACATATAATTGGCATTTAGCATATGACATACTGTTGTGGCATTCATGTTAAGCCATATCGTTCTTGTTAGCCCATTGTTGATATTCGTTGTTATCTGGCACTGTTGTTTATCTCGGGATCTTAGTGTGGCTGATAGGCCTATACACATGAGACCGTAGATGTGATTGAAAAATTCCGTGGTTAGTGCAGCATTTTGAGGTGAGCGCTGGGATTGTGTCATCTAGTTCGTTCTGTTGTGTCATCCTGTTATATCGTATCAGCTGTATGGAGGCCGAGTCAGGGGTGTTATTCAATACAGCTTGGCATACCTCATATACTTGGCAGGGCAGTTTAGTTGCATGATGATGTAGCTCCCCTGTGTTGTTGCTCAAGCATTATTCCAGTTGTTATCGTACCATTTGTTGGATCCTGTTATCACGATTATTCGTTGAGCCTTTCATGCAATTCATATTACATGTTATTATATGATTATAGATGATTTATGATTATTGTTGAACTGTTTCATACCAGAATCCTAACCTCAGTTGTTTTCTGGGGGGGCTGCTGTGGTTGTTATTGGGCACCATGGTAGATCTCTCGAGTCATTTTGCAGCATCAGGCCGAGGTTCCGCCAGTGGAGCTCGGGATTGAGGTTGGATTGCTTGGTTCTGTTCAGTGGAATCTCCCAGTTAGTCTATATGTATGTCTTGAGTTTGTGATGTTCTGAGTTGACCCTATTATTCTTATGATCTGGTGAGTATTTGGCAAGTTTTAATTTCTGTTTAGTCCTGTCCAGTGCGGCTATAGGTTGTTGACTTCGGTTTTTGTTTTTATATCTCTAGTTGGAGTATATTTTGATATAAACTGCTGCTTGAGTTTTTCGGGATGTCCTACTTACGGGGAGGTCATGCCGAAATTTTTCTAGGCCCTGAGTTCCATTTTAAAGTATTTTTTAAACCATTTCCGCTGCAGTTTTAAATCAAACCATTATTGTTTGATCTTTAATTGTCGTTATGCCTCACATATTTTCCTCCATCATTTTACAGTTCTAAGGCTTCAGAGTTTCATAACTTGAAGCAGGGTGATATGTCAGTTGCAGAGTATGCGGATACTTTTTATGCTATGCTGAGATATGCGCCTCATGTGGCTGCAAGTCAGGTTGCGGTTGTTGAAAGTTTCATTGAAGGATTGAACGATCATCTGAACCCTTTTGTTCCTACCGGTAAGCCACTGAATTATCTTGAAGCAGTGGAAATAGCAAAAAAGGCCGAGGCTAGTTTAAAGAGGAGTGGCAATCGAGTGTTATTTGTTACTGGAGCATCTCATTCCTTTGTTTCTCATGCATTCGTTGTTTTGCATGATCTTCGCACCACTAGTATGAATTCCAGTCTATCTGTTGCTACTCCGATGGGAAAAATGATTATCACTGATAATGTGGTGTTCAATGCGGTGTTGTTTCACGATGAAAATGTTCTGTATCTGAATCTCATAGCCCTACCTATGCATGACTTTGATTGTATCATAGGTATGGATGTTTTGACTGCAAATCGTGCCACTGTTGATTGTTATCGAGGAATAGTTCATTTCAGGCCTAGCTTTGCTCCTAAATGGAATTTCTATGGCCGTGGTTCTCAAGCCAAGATTCCTCTAGTTTCTGCCATTGAGATGAATCGATTGTTATATTCTGGTCATGAAGGGTTTCTGGTTTATGCTGTTGATCTATCGCAAGATGAGTGACGGATTTCTGATATTCCTATAGTCTGTGAGTTTCCTGATGTGTTTCCAGAAGAGATTCTTGGTTTTCCACCAGAACGAGAAGTTGAGTTAAGTATCGAATTAATGCTAGGAACTGAACCCATATCTCGAGCACCATATCGTTTAGCTCCTGTTGAGCTAAAAGAGCTTAAAGAACAATTATAAGATTTGTTGAGTAAAGGTTATATTCGTCCGACTTCTTCACCATCGGGTGCACTGATTCTACTTGTCAAGAAGAAAGATGGTAGATGCGGATGTGTATTGATTATCGGCAATTGAATAAGTCTACTGTCAAGAATAAATATCCACTCCCTAGTATTGATGACTTATTTGATCAGTTGCAAGGTACTTCAGTGTTTTCTAAGATTGATCTCCGTTCTGGGTACCATCAAGTGCGACTTAGACAAGAAGATTTGCCGAAAACAGCTTTCCACACGAGGTACGGACACTTTGAATTTTTGGTTATGTCTTTTCGGTTGACCAATGCTCCTGCTGTGTTTATGGACTTGATGAATCGAGTATTTCGTAATATCTCGATCGTTTTGTGATTTAATTCATCGATGATATTCTTGTCTATTCCAAGTCCGAAGAAGAGCATATTAAATATTTGAGATTAGTTCTTCGAATTCTTCAAAAGAAACAGTTGTAAGCCAAGCTATCCAAGTGTGAGTTTTGGTTGGATAGAGTTGGGTTTCTGGGTTAGGTCATATCTCAACATGGTTTTTCTGTCGATCCAAGTAAAGTGGAAGCAGTTCTGAACTGGGCACGACTGACCAATGTGCCAGAGATTCGTAGTTTCATGGGTTTAGCTGGTTATTAAAGGAGATTTATCGAAAATTTCTCAAAGATTGCTAGACCTATCACTCAACTGACTCAGAAAAATAAGAGATTCATTTGGTCTGATGAATGTGAGTCAAGTTTTGTCGAGTTGAAGAAGAGATTGACTTCTGCACCAGTTCTTACCATTCCAAGTGGTTCTGGAGGATTCGTTGTTTGTGCCGACGCATCAAATAGAGGACTAGGTTGTGTACTGATGCAGCATGGCAGAGTGGTGGCCTATGGTTCTCGTCAGTTGAGACCGCATGAGTTTAAGTATCCTGTTCATGACTTGGAATTGGCTGCTATCATTTTTGCTCTCAAGATTTGGAGACATTATTTGTTTTGAGAGCAATTTGTAATTTATTCTGATCACAAAAGCTTGAAGTATCTGTTCTCTCAGCCAGATCTGAATATGAGACAGACACGTTGGATGGATCTTTTGAAAGGTTATGATTGTGAGATCCAGTATCATTCGGGAAAAGTAAATGTCATCGCCGATGCTTTGAGTCGTAAGGTTGTTGATGTTAACTTATCATCGATTCATGTTTCTAAATTACGAGAGGATATTTGCACTTCTAGGTTGGATTTTCAAATCCAAGGTAATGTTGTTTGTGTATCTCAAATTTCTGTTGAGCCAGAGTTGATTCAGATTGTAAAGTCAGCTCAGAAAACTGATGATCGAATTTTGAAATCTTATGAGTTAGTATCTCAAGGACACCAATCTGGTTTCTCAGTTCACTCAGATGATTCTCTTCGGTTGAATGGTAGGTTGGTTGTCCCAGATATTCCTGAATTGCGTGCAGCCATTCTTAAAGAAGATCATTGTACTCGATATAGTATCCACCCACGAGGCAGAAAAATGTATCATATTCTACGGCCTCAGTCTTGGTAGAAGAATATGAAAAAGGATGTGGCTGAGTTTGTGTCTCGTTGTATGATATGTCAGCAAGTCAAAGCAGAACGAATGAGACCTGGAGGATTACTACATAGTCTTGAGGTCCCTCAGTGGAACTGGGAGCACGTGGCTATGGATTTGTTCACGCATTTGCCACGTACTTCTCGTCATTTCGATGCCATTTGGGTGATTGTCGACAGATTATCTAAATCGGTACACTTTATTCCGTATGAGAGGACGTATTCGTACAAGAAGATGGCTCGTCTGTATATTGAAAATGTTGTGAGACTTCATGGAGTTCCAGTTGCAATAGTCTCAGATCGTGACCCTAGATTTACATCAAATTTTTGGACTAGTTTTCAAAAAGAAATGGGTACACGAATTTGCTGGACTGAAGGTGCTCATAATCTGTAAGGCCCAGTAATTAATTATTTGGTAATTTGGCATAATTTGAATAATTATTCTGTTGTAAATTAAAATAATTATTTATACAAAATAAATTTAAGAAGTGTGTTAAAAATATGTATTTTGAATATCGGAGAATTTAACGATATAAAATACATATAGAGTTTAAATAACACACGAGAGCAAATAAATACAGACCGGGATAAATGGGCTTGAGTTACTAATTTAGTAACCAAATACACAATATATAAATATACATATACATAAACACAACTTACATTTAAAAGAGAAAGAAGGAAGAGAAATAAAGAAGAAAAACCCCAATTCCCATCACCTTGGAACAACCACGGCAAAATCGCGATATCTCCTTCGTCCGGCATCAAAATCTCAATCGGTCTAAAGGGGTGTCTTCTTAACAACCTAAGCTTCGATTCAAGACATAAATTGTGAATTTTGAGCAAGTATACGAGTAGATCAAAGCTACTGTTCCGGTGCTCTGTTTCTGTGCGAATTCTTTCGGTTTTTGGGTGAGAGTTTTTGTGTTGCTGCGATTTTTGTAATTTGAATTTGTAGAAATGACCTAAACAAACTTTGTAGTGGTTTAGGTTTTCTGTTTATAGCCATTAGAAGAATGGGTTTTTGATTTGAAACGGCTATGTTATGATTTTTCTACAAAAATGTGTCAAATGAAATTCTGTGTTGTAGCTGTGTTCAATAGCTACTGTAATTCAGGATTATGGCATTTGTGTACTCGGATTCTGGGTTTTTGGTTAAAATAAAAGTTGTAGAGCTATGTGTGGTCTTCGTAATGATATAAGAATAGTTAAATTCCATTAAGAATTGAGATAGTTATACTCCTTTTGCCGAAACTGCTCAGTACAAGATTCTGTCCGAAAATCTGTTGAGTGGCAGTGTGTTCTTCATAATTCTGGGATTTATCTACTGAGATTTGGAAGATGGTTTCTCCTAGAAAAAGTTATATATTAAAGTTATGTTTCATTTCCAATTGGCGGATATTGATTTCAATTAATATTGAGCGATATACGAATTTTATGCTCTTTTGTTTAGGCCGAGAGTCTTGAAGAGAAGTTGATATTGGATTGTCATGTTGGTTTAGGTATGTTACAGCTCGGTAACATACGACGGTAAAACATAAATTATGTTTAATTGTCATTCTGTGTTACATTGATCGTGTTTATGACTTGTTGACTGTTGTAATTTGTTAAATGCCTTTTTTGTGATATATGTTATTATTGTGACATATAATTGGCATTTAGCATATGACATACTGTTATGACATTCATGTTGAGCCATATCGTTCTTGTTAGCCCATTGTTGATATCTGTTGTTTTATTGCACTGTTATTTATCTTGGGATCATAGTGTGGCTGATAGGCCTATACACATGAGACCTGGGATCATAGTGTGGCTGATAGGCCTATACACATGAGACCGTAGATGTGATTGAACAATTCCGTTGTTAGTGCAGCCTTTTGAGGTGTGCGCTGGGATTGTGTCATCTAGTTCGTTCTGTTGTGCCATCCTGTTATATCGTATCAGCTGTATGGAGGCCGAGTCAGGGGCGTTATTCAATACAGCTTGGCATACCTCGTATACTTGGCAGGGCGGTTTAGTTGCATGATGATGTAGCTCCCCTGTGTTGTTGCTCGAGCATTATTCCAGTTGTTATCGTACCGTTTGTTGGATCCTGTTATCACGATTATTCGTTGAGCCTTTCATGCATTTCATATTACATGTTATTATATGATTATGCATGATTTATGATTATTGTAGTTATTGTTGAACTGTTTCATACCAGAATCCTAACCTCAGTTGTTTTCTGGGGGGGCTGCTGTGGTTGATATTGGGCACCATGGTAGATCTCCTGAGTCATTTTGCAGCAACAGGCCAAGGTTCCGCCACTGGAGCTCGAGAATGAGGTAGGATTGCTTGGTTCTGTTCAGTGGAGTCTCCCAGTTAGTCTATATGTATGTCTTGAGTTTGTTTCAGTCTTGTATTGTAGTTTATTTGCCGGGGAGATGCCCTGTGTATCTGTAGTGATGTTTGGTTTTTTTTGTGATGTTCTGAGTCGACCCTATGATTCTTTTGATCTGGTGAGTATTTGGTTAGTTTTAATTTCTGTTTAGTCCTGTCTAGTGCGGCTACAGGTTGTTGACTTCGGTTATTGTTTTTATATATCTAGTTGGAGTATATTTAGATATAAACTGCTGCTTGAGTTTTTCGGGATGTCCTACTTACGGGGAGGTCATGCCGAAATTTTTCTAGGCCCTGAGGTCCGTTTTAAAGTATTTTTAAACCATTTCCGCTGCAGTTTTAAATCAAACCATTATTGTTTGATCATTAATTGTCGTTAGAGTAAATGAGCCTCACATAATCCGAAGACCAAAGCTAGTTTTCCTCACTAGTTATGAATTATGATTTAAAGTTATATTAAAGATATTTTTACGACTTTTTATTTATGTTTATGAGTGGTTTTTGAGAGGTTATAGTATGGGCTATACTTTTCAAATAATATTTTTAGGTTGGTAAAATGTTTGACGATGTAATATCCCAACCTTTTAGCATTTTATTGTTTATGATATTATTTTTGGTTGAGTGTTTAGGAAATATGGTTGGATATTTATGGTTTATTATGGTAATGGATATTTCATATGGTTTGATTGTTGAGATTATGTGTAATGGTTATGTTTATTAGAATGGTTAAAATATGGTCATTGTTTATGGTTATTGTTTTGGAATTATGTTCATAGTTTGTAATGATTAAGGAAATGAATGGGTAGAATAGAAAGTTGATTTTGAGCCAAATAGGAAACGGAAGTGCATAAACGGTATGAAATATTTGGCAGTAGTTGTGGTTTTTAGCATAATGTTTTGTATATTGATCCAATTGATGTGAGGCAACTTTCATTAGAAAGATAAGATATAAGGCTATAACTTTCATGTTTTGAGTTTTGTTCAAATCATTAGGGAAGACGAGCCAAAAGTGGCCCGAAGTGTGTCGTGTGTTTCATTATTCCTGCACTGACGCATGTTGGGAGAATGAATATAACTTTTTACTCAGACTTTCAAATGACATGAGGCCAATTGGAGATGCAAGAAAACACATAGGGCTACAACTCTCATGTTTACCACTTTGGCTAATTCGGACGAAAAAATGCAGTTTTGGGCCTTGGCAGAGGGTACACAGACCTGTACACGGACCCCAACAAGGGGTCCAGGTCTTGCCATGCAAAATGAGCGATTTCCAGTGTGTACACGGACCTCTACACGGAGGTGGGCACGGGGTCCGTGTCTATGGCTTAGAAAATACGTTTTTTGAGGGAATGAAGGCTTATATATGTCTTTTCTAGATGCTTCTACTCTATTCTTCCTTCCTCCATTAGTTTCCAACGGTTCAAGCTTCTCTTCTCCCTCAAATTTTCTCTCCAATATTTCTCCACTTCAAGGTCAAGGATTTTAGTGAATTTCTTAACTTCTCCTACTAAGTCTCTAAGCTTCACGGTAAGGGTTCTATCGTTTGAGCTTAGAAAGGTTTGAAGTAATGAAGGTTTAAGTTGAATTTATTGATTTCTATGGTTATAGGTGATGATTGTTGGTTGTTATTATGTATTGTGTTGTAGGAATTCATTCAAAGAAAATCATAGCAACCAAAGTGATTGTGGGTTGTAAGTAGAAGCTTCCTTTCAAGTGCTCACATTATATATATGTATATAAGCCATGTTTATTGATGTCTAGCTCCTTCCATGGTTAAATTATTGATGTATGTATTGTTATTTGTTCATTGAGCCAAGAATACCATTGAGTTCATTGATAAGGAGCTAGTACTCTACTGTTGCCTACTAAGTATTTGTTAAAATGCCCCAATGAAGTTCCCTATGATTAAAGCCAAGGAATGATAGTAATTCATGCATGTCATTGGCCAATCACATGATTATGAGTATCTCTCACAGTTTTGATATATTTATATATCAAAGAGATACTATCCACAGGTCACAGGTCACAGACTATCATTTCCTTTCCTTTAATTCATGTCATGAAATACTATCTATGCTGCTTTGTTATCTATTGTTCATTGGAGATGGTATTATTCATAGTTTATTGCCATTGATTCATTGTTAATTGCCACTGATTCATTGTTCATTGCCATTGCTATAGCCATGTTCCAAGCCAAGCCTATGTATATGTATTTGTTATGTACAGCTTTCTAGCATACTGAGTTTTATCTCATTCCAGTTAATGTCATGTGATACAGGTGATAAAAAGGATTGAAGCGGATTGTCTGAGAAGGAAGAAGTCATATAGCTATGGAAGGGAAACTTTTGAACTTTTGTTATGAAACTTTTAGATTGGAAATTATGGGGTGAATAATGTTGACTTTTCGTTTTCTTTTCAAGGATTTAAAAGTGGATGTTTATGTAGAGGAATTTTGAAAATGCTTATGATGTAAATGATTTAATGTTCTTTCCCGATTAATTTCAAATGCTTCCGCGTATGTTTTTCCTTTAAAATTTAAATGTCATGAGAGGGGGTTGTTATAGAAGATTTTATGCTTTAAAATATTTTCCTTTGATTTTTAAATGACAGTTGGGTATTTTATTTCAAAAAATGGTGTCAAGGTATTTTAAAGTACATATATGTATATTTTGAATTGTGGAGATTAAAGAGAAAAAAAAATTTTAGCACGTTTTAAGAAAACGAATAGTATACGTTTCAGTTGATATCAGAGCAATGGTTCTGTAAAGTGTTGTGCCGCCATCAGTGCCGGGAAGCTCAGTCGTCAAGCCTCAACTTGTAAGTTTAAATGCTTTATATGATTTTATGATGTTACCTGCATAATTTTATGAATTATATGTTTACGTCACATGTTTAATAGCTTCATGATAATATATGTTTTATATGCTTTGGATTTTTATACGTGGTACGATATGAATTGAGAAATTATTTGATTTCAACGCATGTTGTCTTGTAGTGCAATTGGACTATGTTGATTTTTTATGAAAGATATTGGTTATAGGAATTGATTTTTAGGTAAATAAGTTTAAATTAATGAAATTATGTTATGGGAAACCTTTTGAAGGAAATTAAGAATGCCAAGAACTTATTGGTTAATCGTAGGATTTTCGAATTTTAGGACCAATTAAGATAATTTTGAGGAAATTAAGAATTAATTTTTCAATTGTTAAGGAATTTGGGGACTGGTTTAACAATAAGTGAGAATTAAATTGGTTAAATGATAAAAATTTTCGATGATTTAGACTTTTAAGAATATTTTGAACCTTGGGGTATCTTGGTTATAGTATTATAAGGAATGTTAGTCAAGGGTTTTTAAGAATGAATCAATACTAAGCTTGAAAAATCTAAGCGTTAGCGGATGTGTTTGGGATTTTAAAATTGAAATTTGATAAGTTGATGAACATTTTGAGTATAAAATAAGAAAAGTAATATACGATAAGTATAGTCATCCATCTTTTATTATTGGAAATTGTAAGAAAAATTGAAATTCGAGGTTATAATAGAAACAACACTAAGTCATCATGGGTCGTTTTAAGCTGCGATTTGCAAATACGGATTTAGAAGGTAAATTTAATTGGGATCAAAGAGACGCAAGGACCTTCTAGAATTTAAGTTTTATCAGAGTAGCGCAGCAGAAGCGTGGATTTTCGGATACTAGAACTAAATCTAAACATTGGGTTATTAAGGATAAGCGAATTTCGAGGACGAAATTCAATTTAAGGTGGGAAGATTGTAATGCCCCGAAAATTTAAAAGTCCACGTAAACCACATGCATGCAATTATTAAATTCCTTTGTATTTTAATTAAATACTTTAATTGTATTAATTAACTATGTTATGCATATTTGCATGTTTAAAATGTATTTTTATACATGGTTGCATTAAAATATATTTTTAAAGGTTATTCGAGTTGTGAGCGAGGAACGGAGACCGAGGGCTGAAAAACGTAAAATGTTTTTATTAAATAATCGTTTTTAATTATTTAAATTAAGGGTGATGCTTTTTCTGATTTTTGAAAATATGGGGTTTTGAGGTGATTTTATACGCCGAGACGTAATTTTTATCGGTGTTGGTTTTTCAATAAAAATACGAACTTATGGGCAACCCGGCTAATAAATTTACAAACTTATTTAAATAAAATTATTTTTAAATATTTTAACTAAACACTAATGGGCTAAATGGGCCTAATTAACATTGTTAACGGACCTAAGCTATCATTAGCCTTTTTAATTAGTATTTAAAGTACAAATTAACCCCAAACTAAATCATAACTCACGCCCCACACCCTTTTTGCAAATCAAACTCTTTCTTCCAAAAATTCTACACGGCACACACCTAATATTCATCAAGGGAGAATTCAAAAGTTTCAAGGGAAAATCAAGCCACGGTCGTTCGTCGCCGTTCTTCGCAATCGTCAACGGTTTTTTGTGCGTTTAAAACGCAAAGGCACGCCATATTTCTTTCCTTCAAACATCTATCACACCATAGTATTTTATTTAATGAATTTTTGCATGAAAACAAGTCACACAATTCACAATTTCGTAACTATGCTCCTGCTTGTGTTTAAACCTTTGTTATTTGATTCAAATCATGTTTATATGATGTTTAAGGGGCTGCCATGAATTAGGATATGAATAAGCATGTATTTCCACAAGTTTAAAGGTCTAGAATCGCACACAAAAGCAACAAAATGCTGCACAAAAACAGAAACGTGAAGCTGGAACCGAAACATGGTGTTGTGTGCTATGAGGGCTCAGTTTTTGGGGAATAAGAGGCTAGGCCTTGCATGGCTCGTCTGGGGTCAGGGCTGGGTCATGGTATGAGTCAGGGAAGAGTCCTAGCCATGCTGGGACTCGAAAACCAGGGGCTGGGAGGAGTCCTGACCAAGAAGGACTCCACCCGAGAGTTACAACAAGATGGAGCGCATGGTGTTCACCTGGTGCAAGGTTAAAAGGCTCGACCAGGGGGGCTCTGGGCTGAGCTAGACGGTTCTTTAGAGTCCTAGGAGGGTGCATGTGGGGCTGGTTCAAGGGCTGGCTCGTTGGTTAAGAAGCTACTCAAGAAAACTTGGAGTCCTAGTATAAGTGTGATTCTCGGCCAAGCTGCATGAAATCTGGTGCAGTGCTTCGGGCGCAAGTTCAATGGGCTGGGCTGGCCTGGACAGGGTCTGGGCATGGTCCAAGGGAGGTTAGGGTCATGAGACGTCAAGTGGTTAAGGGCTGGAAGGGTCCTAGACTAGGTGGGAGTCCTATTGTTCAAGGGAACAAACGCACACACAGGCAGAATATTGGGTTAAGGTTCCAGGTGTGTTAAGAGAGCCAGGGCTAGATTCAGGGGCTTGGGCTTGGTCAAGAGGGTTCCTAGATGGGTTTGTTAGGTTTTGGTTCAAGGCGTCTCAGGCGTGGCTCGAGTGAATTGGGAGATGGCTCGGTGTGTTCGAATATGTGTGAAAAACGAAAATAATAAAGCTAAAATTGAATCCATGGGTCCACGGGTGTGGCTCATGACTTGTAAGGGTAGAATAAATCACAAAAGGTTATGTTAAAAAATTGGGATCAAAATATTGAGTTTTGGATTTATTTGTGATTTAATCGCCGCACGAAACGCTAATTAACGAATTAATGGAAATGCCTAGATTTATGCTTAATAAAATTATGAAAAATTATATTTAAGCTCAAATAATTATTAAAAGCCTAAGTTCTTAATTTGAGAATTTTATATTATGTTTTGGTTTAATTCGGGATTAAAATGCATTAATACGTCATATTTAAAGATTAAATTAAAAGTCATCGATTTAAGCTAAATAAAAATACGAGAAAATTCATGTAAGCTTAAATAATTATTTGGGACCTGTTAGAGTCAATGAAATTAAGAAAATGTCAGAAACGTGAAATTTTACGTCCAGGGGTAAAACGGTCATTTTACACCTAGAAATTAGTAAACGTCATAGCAGTGCCCTTAATGCTGTTTTACGTACTAATATGATTATTTTCAAGGTTTATGGAAGTTTATGAATTTGTATATGACAAAATATGTATTTTTTTATGTTTATGGATTTAATATGTCAAAACGTTTATTTTAAATATTTATTTTAAATGTTTATGATATTAGAATGTTGATTTTAAAACGTTTATGGCTTTTTATGATTTATATATGTTAAAATATTTATTTTAAATTTTTATGGATTTTTATGATTTAACATTGGCATTTAAAAGATATGTTGCATGCTTGGTTTAAAAGAAAAACAATATTATATGCATGTTTTTATTAAGTGATGGAAATACGAAATGTTGAAGGACGTGAAGGGATTGTGACTAAATATGTTGGAGATATCGTGAGGGTTATGGTCCCAGTGGGAGCCCGACGATCGTATTTCCATTGCTACGAATACGGTTGGAGATATCGTGAGAGAGAAGGCCCTAGAGGGAGCCCGTTTACGGGAGAAGGCCCCAGAGGTAGCCCGAAGATCGTATTTCCAATGACACGAATATGTTAATACGTAAGGCCAAGGCCCAGTTGACCGGTGAGAGTTTTGCTGGGGTCCCCGTCACCCAGTACTGTGGTTACATGTTGATGGATCCATCGCCCAATACGTTTAAGAATACGAGTCACAATCACGATATGAATTCAACAAACACAAATATGAATCTGAATATGATGATACGAATATGTTAATATGAATATGAATATGAATATGAATATGAACATGTTTATGTTTTATGTAAAAATGTTTATGTTTAAAGTTGATGCATCATTCTGAAAATGTTTTCATTTAAAGTTTATGCATCATGAAAAGTTTATGAAAAATGTTTTTGTTTAAAGTTTATGCATCTTCATGAAAACGATATTTTAAAGTACAAGTATTTTTCAATGTTGCATGTGATCTGTATATGTATTACTTGTTTTCAAGATTATGGTGTGTTGAGTCTTTAGACTCACTAGGTGTGATTGATGCAGGTGATTATGATAAAAATGTTATGGAGGTCTTGATAGTTGACTTTGCTAGACTAAAGGTGCACATAAGCAAAGGACCGACGCTAGTTTTCCGCACTAGTTATGAATTATGATTTTAAGTTATATTAAAGATATTTTTTCTTCTTTTTATTTATGTTTATGAGTGGTTTTTGAGAGATTATAGTATGAGCTATACTTTTCAAATAATATTTTTAGGTTGGTAAAACGTTTGACGATTTTATGCTATAAAATATTTTCCTTTGATTTTTAAAGGTCAGTTGGGTATTTTATTTTAAAAATGGTGTCAAGTTATTTTAAAAATGGTGTCAAGTTATTTTAAAGTACATATATGTATATTTTGAATTAAGGAGATTAACGAGAAAAAAAATTTCTAGCATGTTTTAAGAAAACAAATAGCAGACGTTTCATAAGCTATGATTATTTTTTTAATTACTATTTGAAACAAAAACTCACCCCTTAACCCACACACAACACACGCCCACCTCCCCAAAACAAATCGAAACTCTCCCCATCAGCATACCACCAGCAAAACACGGCACACACCAAAACAAAAGGGAAAAGCTTCGAAAATCCTTGAGGAAAATTCAGCAAGCCCTCTCCGCCGTCGTCCCTCGAATCGCCGTAATGTTTTCTTGCGTTTTAAACGCAAAAGCACGCCATATTTATTTCTTTCAAACATCTATCACACCATAATATTTATTTGAACATGTTTTGAAAGAAAAACAAGGCACGAACTTTAATATTTTCATGTATGCATATTGTATGGTTTTAAGAACATGTATTTTGACCCAAAATTCTCGAAATTCATGTATCTAAGGTGCTGCCATGATTAGAAGTGTTAGGGTCAAGTTTTACACAAGTTTAGGGGACTTAGAACACACGGGAATCGCTGCTAACGAAAGAAACAAACTGGACAACCGAGGGCAGCAAGGTAAGGAACGTTAGTTTTGAGTGCAATTCTCATGCTTTATATTAAGAAGAAGACTTGGTGGCTGGCATGGGGCCTTGTGGCTTGGCTAGGGCTGGATGGGGCTCGAGAAGGGTCTGGGGCGAGGGCCTGGTAGAGCCCTAGGGGGCTAGGACTCGCGCAGCATGGCTGGAGAGGAGACCCCGCTAGATGGGACTCTTCTCGAGGGAGTTGTGGTGTGGCCGAGAATTTCAGGGGCTGCGACTAGGTCAGGGGCTGGGCTACGTTGTTTGGACGGTGGCCAAGGATGGTCCAGGGATGTTTAGGAAGGGCTGATCTCGGTGGTGGCCTGGGTAAGAACCTCCACGAAAGAAATAGCAGCAGTGGCATGAAGGATGCTGGTGCGCGCGCTAGGCTGGTGTTCTTGGCTCAGGGGCTTCGCTGCTAGCGTCTAGGGGCTGGGCTAGTCTGGGCAGGAGAGGGGCATGTTCCAGGGAAGGTTAGGGTCATGAGTGGTCAAATGGTTAAGGGCTGGAAGTGCCCTAGTTGGGTTAAGAGTCCTACTTAGGCTAGGAGACTCACGCATACACATGGGCAGAACTTGGGTCAGGTTTCAGCAGGTATTAAGCAAGCTAGGGGCTGGTTCTTTGGACTAGGCTGGGCTTGATCAGTAGGGTCACTAGATGGGTTGGCTCTGGTTTGGCTCGAGGTGGCACTGGCGTGCCTCGAGTATTTTGGGAGATGGCTCGGTGTGTTCGTATATGTGTCAATTTCGAGATTTTAAGAACTAAAATTGAATCCATGGGTCCACGAATATGGCTCATGACTTGGAAGGGTAGAATAAATAATAAAAATGCTATGTTTAAAATTTGGGATCAAAATAACGATTTTTGGATTATCCGATATTTAATCGACGCACGAAATGCTAATTAAATAATTAATTGAAAAGCCTAGTTTTAAGATTTATAAAATTATGAAAATTTATATTTAAGCTTAAATAATTATTAAAAGTTTAAGTTTTTAATTTGAGAATTTTATATTAAGGTTTGGTTTAATTCGTGATTAAAACGCAATAATACGTCTTATTTAAATATTAATTTAAAGTCCTCGATTTAATCTAAATAAAAATTTGAGAAAATTCATGTAAGCTTAAATAATTATTTGGGACATGTTAGAGTCAATGAAATTAAGAAAAAGTCAAAAACCTCAAATTTGACGTCCAGGGGTAAAACGGTCATTTTACACCTAGAAATTAGTAAACGTCATGGCAGGGTCCTGAAGGTTGTTTAATATGCTAAAATGATTATTNGGACCCTGCCATGACGTTTACTAATTTCTAGGTGTAAAATGACCGTTTTACCCCTGGACGTCAAATTTGAGGTTTTTGACTTTTTNGTTATTATTTAATATGCCAAGATGTTTATTTTAAATGTTTATGGAATTTTTATGTTTATGAATTTTTATGTTAAAATGTTAATTTTAAACGTTTATGATTTAAATATTTATTTTAAACGTTTATGATGTTAAAATTGTTATTTTAAAACTTTTATGACTTTTTATGATTTTTATATGTTAAAACGTTTATTTTAAATGTTTATAAATTTTTATGGTTTGGCATTGACATTTAAAATATATGTTGCATGCATGGTTTAAAAGAAAAACGATATTATATGCATGTTTTTATTAAGTGATGGAAATACAAAATGTTGAAGGACGTGAAGGGATTGTGACTAAAAATGTTAGAGATATCGTGAGAGTTATGGTCTCAGTGGGAGCCCGACGATCGTGTTTCCTTGGATATGGATACGAATACGAATACGAATATGTTAATACGTTGGCCAAGGCCCAGTTGATCGGTGAGAGTGTCGCTGGTGTCCCCGCCGCCCAGTACTGTGGTTTTCTCTAAATGGATCCGTCGCCCAATACGTATAAGAATACGAGTCACAATCACGATCTGAATTCAACAAACACGAATATGAATATGAATATGAATATGAATATGATGAGATGAATATGTTTATATGCATATGGATACGAATATGAATATGTTTATGTTTATGTTTAAAGTTGATGCATCATTATGAATATGTTTTCATTTAAAGTTTATGCATCATGAAAAGTTTATGAAAAATGTTTTTGTTTAAATTTTATGCATCACGATGAAAATGATATTTTAAGTACAAGTATTTTTACGATGCAGGTGATCTGTATATGTAGTATTTGTAATCAAGAATATGATGTGTTGACTCTTTAGACTCACTAGGTGTGATTGATGCAGGTGATTATGATATTAATATTTATGGAGGTCTTGATGGTTGACTTTACGGGACTGAAGGTGCACATAACCCGAGGACTGACGCTAGTTTTCCGCACTAGTTATGATTTATGATTTTTAGTAATGTTAAAGATATTTTTACGACTTTTATTTATGTTATGAGAGATTATTGAGAGGTTATAGTATGAGCTATACTTTTCAAATAATATTTTAGGTTGGTAAAACGTTTGACGATTTTATGTTTTAAAATATTTTCCTTTGATTTTTAAATGGCAGTTGGGTATTCTATTTTAAAAATAGTGTCAAGGTATTTTAAAGTATATATATTTATATTTTGAATAAAAAAGATTAAGGGGAAAAAAAAATTTTTAGCACGTTTTAAGAAAACGAATAGCAGACGTTTCAGGAACACTCGCATATAGAGTTGCATTACCGTCGAATCTGGCGGGAGTTCATAATGTGTTCCATGTCTCCATGCCGCAGAAGTACGTGTCGAATCATTCGCATGTGCTGAACTATGAGCCACTTAGCTGACACCGCACTTGTCATTCTAGGAGAAATCCATAAAGATACTGGACAGACAGGAGAAGAGGCTCCGGAACAAGGTGATCCACATGGTCAAAGTCAAGTGGCTGAATCATTCCGAGGAGGAAGCTACTTCGGAGACGGAGACCGTGATGAGGAGTCGCTACCTGGAGTTAATCGGTATGTTTTAAATTTCGAAGACAAAATTTTATTTAACGGGGGAGAGTTGTAAGGTCCAGAAAATTAAATTTACATAACCTGAATGCATGCAATCTAGGGTCTTATTTAAATTAGGTATTTATTTTATTTTATGCATTTAATGAATAATTATTGCTTGATAGGGATCATTTCAAGATAATTCGAAAACTCACGCATTAGAGTTTCTATATGCATTTCGTGCTCGATTGAGGAACGGAGACCGAGGAATCAAGAAAATTATTTTTATTCCATGATTAATTTTTATTAAGTAATATAAGGTGTTTTGAGTGTATTTTTCAAGAAATGGGCTTTGTTGGGTATTTTCACCAGTCAGAACATATTTTTAAGAGATACGCAAATTTTAACGATTCGGAGGATTTTTTGAGGGCTCAGGCATATTTTAAAAAACGTAACAAGACTAAATATTTTTCGGGAGCGAGTTGGGCTTGATGGGTGTATTTTTAAGCTTAGTGGGATCAATATTTTTTTTAAACATTTTCAAAAGATAATTGAGGGCCCATTAGTGGTTTGTTTTATATTTAATTACACCCTAATCAACCCTAAACCTAATTTCACTCAAGTGGCCGCCCCCCTCCCCTCTACACCAGCAGCTTCTCACGTGAAAGAGCAGTAGCCACCAACCCCTCAGTTTTTCCTCCATTTTCTTTCAAACAAGCTACCTCCCCGCTTCTCCAGTGCTTCCCCGATGCGCATTCCTTCTAGTTTTCGAGTATCTACACATCAAAGCACGCTTGTATTTTCATTTTATCCTCATACACGCCCTAAGTATGCTGAAGTTTATGTATTTGTATGAAAATTTTATGATCTACATCATGCTTACGTTTTTGAAGAGGTTTGACATGAAATGTTGCATTTTAAGCCTCATACTCATGTTTTCTTTGTGTGGTTGCAAGGGGCTGCCGACTTCTTGCTGTTAAGGGGCTATGAACAGTGGTTTAATGTTGTCATAGTACTTGAGTCGATAGAATGCAGGTGCTAGGTGAAGGTCGAGACTTGGTGCACTAGGCGGCTAAAGTTTCGAGAGGTTTTGTTGCAAAGTAGGGTAGACTCGGGTGAAAGGGGGCTGAACCAGACCAAGGTGCAATCCATGAGGGTACAACTGAGGTCCAGGGGAGGTCTCAACACAACTGGTCTCGAGTGGAAGAGGGGTATCTAAGTTAGGAACCGATGCGCTCCAGAGAGGCTCGGTCGTGCGTTTATTTTGATGGTTCGAGAGGCGTGCTTGAATCGGGCTGAAGGATAGGCTTAGTTGAGTCCAGTAGGGTCTTGTCTTGGTCCCAAGTGGTCTGGTTCAAGTCTGGCTGGGGTGGTTATCGTGCTAGGGCTGAGAATTGGTGAGTAGGGTTTTTGAATTGTTGGTGCTGAAAATTTCAGTAGCTTGTAGCAAGGTTTTGGGGACTTTGGGTGGTTCGAATTAGATATTTTTAGGTCTAATTTGATGATATTAAGTGGTGTTTTTAAGTTGGGAGAAATGTGGTTAAAGTTCGAGTCGATTCGGGTAAAAACCGAGAAATCGGTCCAAGTTTTATAACGAATCGGTTAAGTTTTGAAAAGGGCTCGAGTTTATGCTTAAGGAATGCTTATAAATATTTTTTGGGATGTTTTAAGGAGTTTGGTAGGCTTCGGGTCGAAATTTAGAGGTCCAGGGGTAAAACGGTCATTTTGGGTTTCCGTGCCAAAATGGTCATTTTACACCCGGGATGAGTTTTTTGTCCTGGCAGTGCCCCCAACACAAATTTATCATGCTTTTAAATGTTTATGCATCATGATTTTGATTTTTGTGAAATTATGAAAAATACACTGTATGCTTGATTTTAAGAAAAAATTATGCATGTGCATTATTTTGATAAGTGATGAAAATGATGATGTTTTGAAGGATGAGAATAAATTGTGACTAACGATGTATATGTAAATGTTTAAGATATATAAGTAAATGCTGATGATGAGGCCTAGGCACAGTGGATGGGTAATATTGTCACTGATGTCCGACAGCCGTCGGGTACCACGGTTTTATGTAGATGGATCCATCGTATAATGATGAATGGTGTTACAAAAATCACAACTAATGAACTGAATTCAATTAAAGGAAAGGTTTATGTATACGATGTTACGATGAGCTGTTTTGACATGTTATGATTTCATAAGACACGCTTTTAAATTTCATCAAAGGTATGTTGATTACAGTATATTTTTCACTGCTGTGTGCAGCATATATGTACTTGTTATTTCAGTACAGGTGTGTTGAGTCTTTAGACTCACTAGGCGTGTATGATGTAGGTGAGCATGTTTATGAGAGGACTGGAGGTGCCAAACTCTGAGTAGGTAGGACTGTATGTGCGAGCACGACCCGAGGACCACATTTCTTCCGCACATAGTGATTTTTGAGAGTTGAGAGGACATGAGCATTTCTATTGATTGGTTTTGATACGATGATAATTACTAGGATTTTTACTCGTTGTTTACGCATTTTCTGTTGGTCGAGTTTGGCCATTTTAAACTGCACTATTTTAAATTGTTAAATTTTTTCGCATTTTAAATTAGTAGATGTTACAACGTATGTTCAGTTACGTTGCGTTCAGTTGAGTCCATCAGTTCGGGCAATCTTTAAACACTTAATTTGTCAAACTTCGAAATTCTGATTGCAACGGTCTTTATGTTTCTAACTTATTGTTGTGCATATTCATTTAAACCATCATTTCAAATTTTTCAATGTTTCTTTCCAAACTTTTTATCTTCGAGCCTTCTGTTTTCTCTGGATTTTTCTACTATCTGCGAATCTTGTTTCCGATTTTACTAACTCTCAAATCACAGAAATGACAAATTCATACACTAGCAGGTTTACTATGCTTCAGTCTACACCATTCAAGATACTCATCTGGTCACGATGTTCAAAGCTTTGGATACATCTGATCTATGTACCTTTCTGGAAACACCTGCAGTTATTTACAAGGCACCATTGTTGAATTTTTATGCGAAACCTTCTCTTACTGAGGATGGAAAGATGGCCTTCTCTCACAGCAGGCTTCTCTGCATTCGGAGAAGAATTATCTTCATTTTGCTTTATGAAGCTGTTGAAGATGGGATTTCAAACAATGGCTGATATTGTAACCAAAGATATTTTAATCAAGGCCGTGACCTTTCACAGTTTGACCTAGGAGAAGGTCTAGGTGATATCTGACATTACCTCTGGAACTAAAGTTAATTGGGCCTCTGTTTTTTTAAGACGTATTTGAAATTGTCCACAAGAAGAGTACTTGTTTTTTTATGCAGTGATTCTGAGCAGACTGCCTCCGAGAAATCCTTGGCTCTTATTTAGCCTCTGCCTAAATCAACCATAACCAAGAAGAAACTCAAACCAACCATCCACATCAAGAAAACTTCAGCTCTCGCAGACATACCCTTTATCCCAACTGACAATATTCCATTGTACCAAGTTTTCAAAATTGTTGTTACTGTTGCAACACCACGAGCACCCATAAAATTTTCACCTCAAACCACTTAGGCTCCTATTCAGTCACCAAGACGTTCAATGACTCTTGGATCCAATTCAACACCTTACCCTCTCCCTAGACCCCAAGGAAGAGTGGCTATTAGTGATCCTCTACCTGGATCAAAAAATAAATTAGATTAAACTCCTTGTTTTCAACAGAAAAAGGCAAACTGCATGTTATCTGTGAAAAATAAGAAGAATCAGGGCGCAAATACTCTGTCCAGACGAACATTGATATTTATATGGAAGAAATTGAAAGTTTTGTTGCAAAGAAGATGGCCTATTTTGATGAATGGGTATTGTTCGCATCATTCAAAACTTATCTACTTTCAAGGAAACTAAGGGTTCCTTTGATAAGGCCTTTAAGTATGAAAGGAAGGTATCTGTTGTAGTCATAACTTTATCTGTCATTGAAGTCGTGAACAGAAGGAACTAGATCCTTCTGAAAATTAAAGTTTAGAAGTTGAATGAGACACTAGCTATTTTGTGCTCAAACTACGACTGTCAAGGTCCAACAGCTTTTCGTGACAATGCAGTTGTCACTCATCTATCCAATGATCTCAGGACTATAGAGGTCTCAGGAATATAGAGGCCTCAGTATCTTTCATTGAACAATATTTGAGATCGAATGTTGTTGTGGGGATTCCACAAACCTTCAGAGTTAATTTCATTGCTCAAGAAGCTATTGCAGAATTCACCATTGTTGCTCCTTCTTCTGATGGTGATTTGTTAGCTTCTGTTGTTCCGCCTACTGTCTCAATCATGCATGCACGCAAATTCTCCATCAAATGATAATAAAACTGCCTTAGAGATTGAGATGGAAGATATTAAGTGTAGCTGCAACAAGATCATTGAAGTCTTTAAAATCATTACGTTTGAACAAGTTTATGCTAAATTGGCTTTTAATATTTTTAAAGATCATTTGGCTAAATAAGTCCTGTAGTGAAGATGAGACTAAAATGTCTATTAAGCTCTCTGGTCTCAAATCAACTTTTTTTCAATACTCAAAAAGACTTCATTCTTCCTCAAATGGGTCTCACATTTTTTGTAGTTGCTCAAGGTGATTCACTTCGGACACTAGACTCCAAGTTTGAAGGTTTAGATGCCAAGTTGACTAATTAATCCCAATATCTTCATAGTGGATAACAGAGTTGGTAACATTTCTGAACATTTGTTTGAATTCATTCATTGGGTTAAAGAATGTGCTGCCAAAAAGGGTGAAGAATATGAAGAGAAAGAGCAGAAGCAAAACTTGAACAAAATAGAGTTGAAAGTGAAGATGAAGAAATCAATGATGATGAGAAGTAGACTACAAAATCAGAATTCGCTTTTCATCCCTAATCTTTTAAGTTTTTCTTAGAATTTGGCTACAATTAGTCTATATATCATCATTTTCTTGATGTTCCCACTTTGCTTAATTACGCACTTATCCTTTTTCTCTTCTTTATAGTCTTCTAGGCTTTGGCATTACCACAAAAGAAAAAAATTGTTATGGACATCTTAATTGTGGTGTATTCTACTCAAGGAAAACCAGTACCGTAGTTTTGGGGGTTATGCTGGTTTTATGGCGATGTGCTACTTAAGGAAAAGCATAACACACCTTAAGAAGAAACACCTGTAGATAGCCAATATCAGACATTCGCGAACTTAGAATTCAATTGTTAAAAATCAGAAGTAGTATTCATTATGTTAGTCTCTTATGATAACATGTCACTGAAAGGGGATCAGTTACGGTGCCCGAAAGCGCAACGAAAGTTTGAAAAATATGTTTTACCACAAGAAAACCGAGCACCTCACAAGATTGTGTAGCAAATAACAAAAACACAAAAATGTCATACATAGTGTGTTCAGAAATTTTTACATATCAATCACAATGATTGATGTTTTGGCTCCAACTAAGTTGTAAACAACTTAGCTCTTAAGAGTAGACAATCTACAAGATATCCAAGAGCACTCCTTGCTCAAATTCCTTCATATTAGATCCACCAACAACAAAAAAGATCCACTCTAATTTTGCACAAGAAAAATTAGAGGATTTTTCTTTGAAAAGAGTATGCTTTCAAGAATAAAATCAAGAAGCAAAATGTTGAAGAAAATAAGCTCAAAATTTCGGCCTTGCTAGGAGGAGAGAAGGGGAGGAAATTTTCTTGGTTGTGTAAAAGTTAAAGTGTATTCCAAAGGCATGCATGCGTTTTACTCAAAAAGTTGACTTCCAACCTTTCATCTCCCAAGCATGCAATTAATTAAGGCTTGTAGCAATTACAAAGTCCATGGAATTTTATTTAAATATCTCAAACACATTTGAGACCAATTAAACTTTGCTTGAATTTACTCAACCCCACTAGTTGAATAATTATTTCCTATTGGGCTCTACAAGGCCAATGTTATTTAATTAATTCAACACTTGAATTAATTTAATTATTTGAACACTACTAGGTCCACTATTGTTTAATTAATTCAACAATTGAATTAATTTAATTTAGTCAATAATAATGTTTATGAAAATCACAATTTTCAAATACATTATTTATTTGAGCCATCTTTTAATTTAAGAACACTTCCACAAATTAAAAGTTACATTTCCCATAATTCCTTATAGAAGTCATACTTCTATTTTTCGTTGCGCTTATAAACTCCTTTATAAGGCGTTCAATACATTAAACTATTTTCCTTCTCAACGGGATCTAGAAAGTTAGCACTTGTGTGACCCTCAATGGTTCAATGATACAGCTAGCCATGTGGTCACATCTCAATGTGATTCGGGACTAAACATGTCCTTATATGAGCATACACCAATTGCTCCATTCTCACTTATTAACTCCTTGATAATAAGAACGTCAGAACTCAAGTCTGATAGTACCCAACCAATCATATTAAACGCCTAGCAGCATCGCTCACATGATTTCCTAGGTATCAAATGATAGTGCCTGCAAGAACCAATCCATTATGGTTAGCGTACAGTACGGTCCCTTCATCTCATATATCCCGACTAATTCGACAACTATTGGTGTATCGAGAGTTGCCAAAAAATCGATACTATGCGTCATGTCTTAGTTGCATCGATGGTGTAATCTAAGAAACCCCTTTCTTAATTACCACCAACACTCTGATCAGCGATTTCAAACTACAATGCATCGACTACGATATGTTTCGACAAAAAACCCAAACTTGCAACCTGATGACCCCATAAGAGTCGGTAAACAAGTCAAAATATAATGCTAGCATATAGAGTCTCAATGTTGTCCCGGGTCATAAGGACTAATGGTGTACAACCATAACTAGGACGTTTCCACTCGATAAGTGAGAAACACTTGGAAAGCCCTTTATGGAGGGTTGTTCGGTGCACTCTACAAGGAGCACCTATCTGCATGCTCGGACATCACAATGTCCCCTACCAATGAAACATGGTACTCACATCGCAGTTACTAGTCTCAAACTTGAGCGGCCTTTATCCTTCTTAACGACGGCTGAATCGACTAAGAACTTTTTAGAATATACAATATTCTAAATATGAGTTTCATGATACTCATCATATGAGCATCTCATATTCTTTCTACTATATGTATATCCAAGAACTTTATCTATGCAACAAACATGAGTATAAAGATAAAGATGTGCCAAAAATAGTAATTTCAAATATAATTAAAATAAAGATTGTTTATACATAGAGTTTCAATGTGAACCCTCGGCCAACACTTGGCTCGACAAGCACCTACTCTAACAATCTCCCACTTGCACTAGAGCCAACTACCCATATGCTTCAAACCCATGGATTCGCGATGCTTCTCAAATAATGGTCCAGGCAAAGGCTTAGTTAGTAGATCAGCAACATTATCTGCGGAGCCGTCTTTGTCAATCGACACTTCTCCTCTTTCCACAATCTCTCGAAGGATGTGGTACTTTCTCAATACATGTATGTATTTCTGATGAGACCGTAGCTCCTTCGTCTGAGCAATGACTCCCATGTTGTCACAAAACACCGGGACCAAAGCAACTCCATTAGGAATGACGCCCAACTCTTGAACGAAATTCCTTAACCATACAGCCACCTTTGCAGCTGATCCAGCAATGTATTCGGCCTCAGTAGTGGAATCCGCAGTACTGCCTTGGTTGGAACTCTTCCAAGAGACAGCAGCACCATTAAGCATGAATACGATCCCAGAGGTTGAATTTGAGTCATCGATATCGCTTTAGAAGCTAGAGTCGGTATAGCCTTCCAATTTCAGTTCTCCACCCCCATAGACCAAGAACAACTTATTAGTCTTTCTCAAATACTTGAGGATGTCTTTCACAGCTTTCTAGTGTGGAAGACCAAGGTTCGATTGATATCTACTCACTACACTTAGTGCAAAAGCTCCGTCAGGACGTGTATATATCATCCCAAACATGATACTATCTATTGCAGATGCATAAGGAATGCTTGTCAACGCCGCTATCTCTGCATCAGTCTTGGGAGACATAGACTTGGATAGGGACACGCCATGACACATTGGTAGATGTCCTCTCTTGGACTCATCCATCGAGAACCGCTTAACGATGGTATAAATGTATGTGGACTGAGTGAGACAAAGCAATCTTTTTGATCTATCTCTATAGAATTGTATTCCCAATACAAAATATGCTATACCCAAGTCCTGCATCGAGAACTTACTTGCTAACCATATTTTAGTTGATTGCAACATCCCTACATCATTCCCAATGAGTAGAATGTTATCAACATAAAGCACCAGGAATGTCACAGCACTCCCATTGACCTTCTTATACACAGGGTTCCTTAGTATTCTTAGTAAAACCAAAATCTTTGATTGTACTATCAAATATGAGGTTCCAACTCCTAGATACCTGCTTTAGACCATAAATAGATCTCTGAAGTTTGCATACCATATGCACACTTCCGATAGATGTAAATCTTTCAGGTTGAGACATGTAAATCTCTTATTCAATATCCCCATTAAGAAAGGCTGCGTTTACATCCATCTGTCATATCTCATTGTCATACCAGGCAGCTATGGCTAGCAATATCCTTATAGACTTTAAAATTGCAACTGAGAAAAGGTTTCCTCAAAGTCAACTCCATATCTTTGAGTATAGCCTTTTGCTACCAATCGCGCTTTGAAGGTCAATACCTTCCCATCCGCCCCAAGTTTCCTCTTGTAAATCCATTTAAAACTTGAATGCATGGAATTCATCTCAGATTCCATAGCTTCAAGCCACTTAGATTAATCGGCATCAGATAACGCTTCCTTGAAGGTCATTGGATCACATCCATGGTTAGGCTCATCATGGCCCTCTTCAAGAAGCATACCATACCTCTTACGTGATCTCGAGACTCTCTCGGATATTCTAGGAGCTTGTATCTCCTCTCTTCGCTCTTCGAGTGTGGGTTCTACAATTGTGGGTGTCTCTCGAACCTCTTCGAGTTCTATCATCTCCCCTTTTCTATCCAATAGAAATTTATTTTCCAAAAAGGTTGCATTCCTAGAAACAAACACCTTTGTTTCTTAGGGAGAAAAGAAATAATATACAACTGAATTTCTCGGATATCCCACAAAGTAACATAAAATGGATCGATTATTCAATTTATCTCCCACTGCCTGCTTCACATAAGCAGGGCATCCCCATATTCTAAGATAAGAATATTTGGGAGGCTTACCCATCCATATCTCATATGGTGTCTTATCAACTGCCTTTGAACGAACATTGTACAACAACAGTGCCGCTGTCTCAAATGCATATCCTCAAAAGGATGGCGACAACTCCGTGAACCCCATCATAGACCAAACCATGTCCATCAAAGTTCGGTTACGACGCTCCGAAACACCATTCATTTGCGGTGTAGCAGGCGGAGTCCACTGCGAGAGAATCTTATTCTCCCTAAGAGACTCTTGGAACTCAGCACTCAAGTATTCACCACCTCGATCCGATCGAAGTGATTTGATGCTTCGTCCCAACTGTTTCTCGACTTCACTTCTGAATTCTTTGAACCTTTCAAAAGATTTGTATTTCATCAAATACACATACGCATACCTTGAAAAATCATCGGTATAGGTGATGAAGTAGGCATGTCCATGCTTAGTGGTGATGCTAAGCGGACCGCACACATCGGTATGGATCAAATCCAATAATCCATTGGCTCGCTCCACGTGGCCCTTAAAGGGAATTTCGGTCATCTTTCCTTTTAGACAGGATTCACAAGTCGTGAGAGAATTAATATCATACATATCAAAAATGCCTACTCTAACTAGCTTGTTCATCCTTCTTAGGGAAATATGTCCTAATCGAGAATTCCATAATTGTGCCGAATTTAGAGTATCTTGTTTTCGTTTGTTTGTTGTTGTTATTGCTTGGACATTGTTTAGTGTAATATCTTTCAATTTTAAATTATAGATATCATTTTCAAGTTTACCCGTACCAATCAAACATTCATTCTTGTAAATGTTGCAAACACCTTTGCTAAATAAACAAGAATATCCATCTTTATCAAGCATAGAAATGGAAAAAATGTTTTTAACCAAATCAGGTACAAACAAAACATATCTTAAAATTAACATAAAATCATTGTTCAACAACAAGTAAACATCTCCAATAGCCTTGGTAGCAACTCTTGCCCCATTGCCCCATCCTCAAAAAGGTCTCACCTTCCCTTAGTCTCCTATTTCTTCCCATCACTTGCAAATCATTATAGAGATTTGAGCCACAGCCGATATCTAATACCCAAGAAATAGAGTTAATTGAAATGTTTACTTCAATATAAAACATACCGTTTCCAGAACCTTTCTGGGCAAGATATTCTCTACTGTTATGTTAACCATCTAATGGCCCAACAACTCAAGGTCCATGACACTTTGATATTCAAAAACACTTTTAAAAATCTTAGTCGTCATCGTCGTTCCCGGAGCTCAGTCGCCAGATTCCAGCCAACACACACATTTTTTTTATTAAAATAGGGGGATGTTCGCCTTGCTGCCCGAAATGGGCAGCAACATGGGGCTGAAGAACAACCCTCATTTGGCCTTCGATTTGTTGCGACGATTATCTCATGCTGTTAGAAATTGTCTTCAATATAATATCATGTATTTTCTACACTATAAAGTAACCTTAGCTCATGATACCACTTGAAAGGGGATCGGTTACGGAGCTCGGAAGCGTAACAAAAGTTTGAAAAATATGTTTTACCACAAGAAAACCGAGCACCTCACAAGATTGTGTAGCAATTAACAAAAACACAAAAATGTCATACATAGTGTGTTTAGAAATTTTTACCTATCAATCACAAGGATTGATGTTTTGGCTCCAACTAAGTTGTAAACAACTTAGCTATTGAGGGTAGACAATCTACATGTAGAGCCCAAAATCAGTACATGTGTAACCCATACATTTATTTAAAATTTTAAATTATTTATTTAAGTTTAAAATGATTTTAACAGTGCATGACTTACGATTTGAATTATTTTAAATTATTACATGTTTATTTGATGCACGTTAAAATATTTTCTTGAGTATCGTGTTTCAGGCGATTATTCGATGCGTGATCGAGAAAAAGAGATCGGAGACGATTTGGGCGATTTGTCAAATGTTGTATTTTATTTCAAGTCAAGAAAGTGGCATTTTAAAATTTTAATTTAATAGAGAATTTTAAGATTTTAAAACTTTTAAATATTTACCACTTTTATATTTTTATTTTAAATTAAGAGATTTTAGAATAGTTAGTAGGGGGTTAGTATTTTAATTAGCTTGCTAATTGTTTAATTAAGCAAGGTTACCCCCTAATTAAAAATAAAACACATGCGCACACACAAGTTCAGCACACAACACACATTCACATTTCATTTCAATTTTTTGAGAGGAACCTAGGGTTCTAAGCCTTTCCCCAGCAGCCACTTCCTCTTCGAATTCTTCCAGCAAATTGGAGTTGTTTTTAGCAGCAAAATCACGCCACAATTCGACCCGGATCGGCCCTCGCATCTCTCCGGTTCTGTATCGTGGTGTTGTGAGTTTTAAAAGATCAAAGGCATGTATATTCTTACGTTCTTGCATCGATCTTATCATAATATATGTTTTTATGTTTATTGTGTATAAAAATTCATGTATGTTGTGTAAAGTTTGAGCGATTATGTTTTTAAACGATTCCTGAAAGTTTTTAGATCTCAAACCAGATGTTGGTGTCATTTCATGTACTGTACAATTTCGGTTGCTTTTCGTGAAAATGTTTGAACATATAAAACGTATTACTTTTTGATATCTTCGATTTGACAGTAAATTCGAAACTTTTGGACAAGAAACAAGTGAGTTATGATTTTTCTCATGTGACTGCTCAAACTGCAATTTTATGAAAATGTGTTCTTGACGTATTCTTGAGAATTGTTTGTTTTAGGCTTCTTTTGAAATCATCGGGTGATTGCTGCTGCGTTTAGGTATATTGAGTATGATTTTTGTACGATTTTTGGTGCTTCGTTTCGTTTCGATAGGCATTTGGTTGTATTAGAAGTCGTAGGAAGCGTTTTTGTGTCAAAAGTTCGTGTCCACGGGTTATGTTGCGATGTATGATGTGCATCGTTGTTTTGAGACATTGTGTGAGTTTGAATCATCGCCATAGTGTCCTAGGATGGGTCTCGTTGCATCTGTTAGTTGGTTGGGCGTTGCTACTACTTAAATTATAATTCACCCAAGTGTAGGTTGTCTGCAAGTAATATATTTCGTAAGTACGAGATCGATCCACAGAGAGGTTATTTTAAGTTTAATATTTTTAATTTATAGATTACCAAATGCAAGAACGAAGTTTACAAATTATAAATTTTGTCAAGGCTCGAGGATTTATTCTTGGTTTATGCAATATTGTTTAACTAAAAGTAAAACAAAGGAAATCACCATAAATAATGGTTCCAATAAAATAAAAATATTTAAACACACACTTAATATAATATAGTTCCCACTATAGAAAATACCGAATTCACCGATATTTTATATATATGGTGCCTATGATTATATATATAACTATATAAATATATAACTACATAAAATAAATGTTAAATTAAATCATTATATTTCATTTAGAACAATCGGCAGAGCCACGCTATTGCCTAAATGAAATATATGATTTAATAAGTTAGTTGCGGGAAAGTAAAAGTTAGTTGCGATAAAGTAAAAGTTAGATGCAGAAAGTAAAAGTTAATGCGATAAAGTAAATGTTAGATGCAGAAAGTAAAAGTTAGTTGCAATAAAGTAAATTTTAGATTGTTAGATATCATAATATTTCATTTAGAACAACCGGCAGAGCCACGCTATTGCCTAAATGAAATATATGATTTAATAAGTTAGTTGCGG
>NC_133315.1:8662919-8663035 GCF_012295235.1 Primulina huaijiensis | reverse complement strand
ATTTTAATTTTCATCACACCCCCACTCTATCTTATTACTAGTCCCTTAGTAATAAAATTTATCGGAAAATCACAACCTAGATTCTTTATTCCTTTTATATATTCAAATATACAAAC
>NC_133315.1:8642326-8661518 GCF_012295235.1 Primulina huaijiensis | reverse complement strand
TAATCTGTAATTTGAATATAATGAATATTAAAATCTAGTGTATTGTAATTTTCCAATAATTATTAACTAATGCGTCTCAGTTGCATTTTACTGACACCTTACTCGTCATTGAACTAAAAATTATAATTATTATTATTACTGTATATGAATATATATATTTTTTTATTTTTTTATAAAAAAAAAACTAAGAGGAGAAGAAAAAGAGGAGATTTTTCATACCTTAAAGAGAAAACAAAATATTAAAACATACCGTTGAATCACAATTTCAGCATCACATGAATGTTCTTTTCTTACTCTTGGATGTTGGCCAATTAAGTTGAGATAAGAATGAATCTGGTTCATGACTGAATCCTCGCAGTAAGTCAATAAGTTCACCTTCACTTGTAGCAGAAACTAACATCCTTCGCGAAGCTAATGAAATAAATCCCTTTTCCACAACATCATCTAGAAACGATAGCAGTTTATCATAATAATTGTTAACCTTTAACAAACCAATTGGCTTATTGTGGATATTTAATTGTGCCCAACAAACAGTATGAAATATTTCTTCCAAAGTACCGAAACCTCCTGGCAAAGCAATGAAAGCATCTGAATGTTCAATCATTTGAGTAATTCGTTCATACACGTTGTCCACTTTCATTTCTTCTCCTATTGTTGGTCCAGTAAGACTGGCTAAGGTAGTCGGAATAATGCCTAAGACTTCACTTCCACCTGCATGCGCAGCATTTGCAACTTTTCCCATGAGACCAGCTTCACCACCACCATATACCAAATGAATCTTTTTTTTAGCAAGTGTTATTCCAAGCTTTTCTGCTGCCTCTTCATAAATTGAATCTTTTCCTGCACTAGATCCACAAAATACACAAATATTTTTGATTTTACTTACCGTGGACGTCGACATGTTGAGAAATATGTTTTCTGCAATTGTTAAATCACAGCATATGAATTTATAAGCGTAACATGCCAAAAGTCAATATTTGAACAGGAAATTATTATTATTAAAAGAAAATAAAAATGACATAAATTAAAACACATATATACAGCGTAGTTGTGATTGTGGCTCACATCTTCCTCTGATTTTACGTTCAGTAACGGCTTCAACGCCTTCTATGAGTCGAGGATATGCTTCCCATCCAATTTTCTTATAAATTGGCAAACAGGGTCTTTTAACGTCAGATTCCCGAGACGAAATTGTATATATATATTTACTTATCTAAACAGATATGCGTTACTACAGTAGGATCTTTATAAGGCTGATTCCACCGTCCATATTGATATTCCTCATGTTGAAATTGCCACCATAGTTTAAGAAGTTCATTTTGCACGTACCCACTAGAATGCGTATCAAGAACCTCTAGAAAATTATCCAAAGGCTCTTTACTCAGACCATTCTTAATGAATAAAATTTTATCTTCTCTATTCATTGATGTCATTCCAACATTTTTGCATTTCCCTTTACAAGTCCACCTTGCACATTTATGACATCCACCTATACGTTTAGCTCTTCGCTTCTTGGCATATGTGCTTTTACCAAATCCTGGCATATGTCTTATTATTATTTCACTTGCTTCCCCAACCAATCGGACTTTTGCTTCAATTATCAACCGGATATCATTCGGTATGCCATATGACATCATCAACCTTAGTCGCTCACATCTAGCTTTATAAATTTTTTTCAACGCATTATCAGGTAAACAAGCAAAATATTTACGAAGATTCACAATACAAGCATCCATATTATTATTATTATTATATATTTCAATTATTTTGGGAAAACTGAAAAAACCGACTTAGATAGTCACGGAGTACCGTTATCCGCCACTTAACCGGGAAATGAACTAGAATCTGCAAAAACAAAATGAAAATATCAAACAACTATTGTGGATCATATAAAGGCATAAAATCATCATTAAGAATTTCATTTTCTATAAAAGGCTTAAGTCTTTGCCCATTAACTTTAAACACGTCATTATTTTTAGGATTTTCAATATCAACAGCACCATGAGGATAAACAAATTTAACTATAAATGGTCCTGACCATCTCGATCTTAGTTTTCCTGGAAATAAATGCAAACGAGAATTATAAAGTAAAACTTTTTGTCCAATTTCAAATGACTTTCTCATAATATTTTTATCATGAAAGGCTTTAGTTTTATCTTTATAAATCTTTGAATTTTCATATGCATCATTTCTTAATTCTTCTAGTTCATTTAATTGCAATTTTCTTAATTTAGATGCATCATCTAAATTAATATTAAATGCTTTAATTGCCCAATAAGCTTTATGTTCAAGTTCAACCGGTAAATGACAATGCTTACCAAAAACTAACCTATATGGTGACATCCCTAATGATGTCTTAAATGCAGTTCTATATGCCCATAATGCATCAGTTAATCTTAAAGACCAATCTTTTCGATTTGGATTAACTGTTTTTTCTAAAATTTGTTTTATTTCTCTATTTGCAAGTTCAACTTGACCATTACTTTGAGGATGATATGGGGTAGAAACTTTATGTGTAATGCCATATTTTCTTAACAAAGAAGAAAATGATTTATTTATAAAATGACTTCCCCCATCACTAATTATTGCTCTAGGTATTCCAAATCGACTAAAAATATTTTCTTTTAAAAATTTTATAACAACTTTATGATCATTAGTTCTACATGCAATTGCTTCAATCCATTTTGAAACATAATCAACAGCGACTAAAATGTACGTATATCCAAAAGATAATGGAAATGGACCCATAAAATCTATCCCCCAACTATCGAATATTTCAATAATTATGATTGGATTTAAAGGCATCATGTTTCGTTTTGAAATTGATCCCATCTTCTGACAGTTTTCACAAGATTTGCAAAATAAATGCGTATCTTTGAATAAAGAGGGCCAATAAAATCCACATTGTAAGATTTTTGCAGCTGTTTTATTGGATGAAAAATGACCTCCACATGCTTCAGAATGACAAAATTTAATAACATTACTTACTTCATTGTCGGGTATGCATCGTCGAAAAATTTGGTCAGGACAATACTTAAACAAGTAAGGATCATCCCAATAAAATTTTTTAACTTCTATCAAGAATTTATTCTTATCCTGTGAATTCCAATGAGAAGGCATTTTATTTGTCACAATAAAATTTACAATGTTAGCAAACCAGGGCATAATAGTAGCATAAAACAACTGATCATCTGGAAAATTTTCATTTATTGGTATTTCATTATGAGATGATTCAGTCATTATTCTAGATAAATGATCGGCTACGACATTTTCTTTTCCTTTTTTATCTTTAATTATAATATCAAATTCTTGTAACAATAAAATCCACCGTATTAATCTTGGCTTAGCATCTTGTTTATTTGATAAATATTTTACGGCAGAATGATCAGTGTACACAATAGTAGTAGAACCAATTAAATAAGATCGAAACTTATCTAATGCAAATACTACTGAAAGTAATTCTTTTTCAGTAGTTGAATAATTTATTTGGGCACTATTTAAGGTTCTACTAGCATAATAGATTGCATACGGTTTTCCTTCTTTTCTCTGTCCTAACACAGCTCCTATAGCATAATCACTTGCATCACACATTAATTCAAATGGTAAAGACCAATCTGGAGGTTGTAAAATAGGTGATGTAATTAAAAGATTAATTATTTTTTTAAAAGCATTTTCACATTTCTGAGTCCATTCAAATTGTGTATCTTTTGTTAAAAGATTCGAAATTGGTTTAGATATTATGCTGAAATTTTTTATAAACCTTCTATAAAAACCTGCATGACCCAAGAATGATCGAACTTCTTTGACCGTTTTTGGTGATGTTAAATTAGCAATAACATCAACTTTGGCTTTATCAACTTCAATTCCTTTTTCAGATATCACATGACCTAACACAATCCCAGATTTAACCATATAATGACATTTTTCCCAATTTAAAACAAGATTTTTTTCTTCACATCGTTTTAATACTTCTTCTAGGTTTTTAAGACAATTTTCAAATGAGTTTCCAAAAACAGTTATATCATCCATAAAAACTTCTACAAATTCTTCAATCATATCACTGAAAATACTTAACATGCATCTTTGAAAAGTAGCCGGAGCATTACATAAACCAAATGGCATTCTTTTAAATGCAAAAGTTCCGAAAGGACAAGTGAAAGTAGTTTTTTCTTGATCTTCTAATGATATAGGTATTTGATAATACCCCGAATACCCATCAAGAAAACAGTAATAAGAATTTCCTGCTACTTTTTCTAGAATTTGATCTAAAAATGGTAGTGGGAAATGATCTTTTCTAGTTGCATCATTTAATTTTCTATAATCAATACACATACGCCAACTAGATGGAATCCTAGCTTGTAATAACTCTCCCTTTTCATTTTTTATAACAGTGATGCCTGACTTTTTAGGTACTACTTGTGTTGGACTTACCCATTTACTATCTGAGATTGGATAGATAATTCCAGCGTCTAATAGTTTTAATACTTCATTCTTAACAACTTCTTTCATATGTGGATTTAACCTTCTTTGTGGTTGTTGATATGTTTTAGCATTTTCTTCCAAATGAATTTTATGTGTGCAAATTAAAGGATTTATACCTTTTATATCTTTCAAAGTCCATCCAATTGCATTTTTATATTTCTTAAGTAATTTAATTAAATCTTCTTCTTGATTTGGTAGAAGAGTGGAAGAAATTACAACAGGAAATGTTTTATTTTCACCAAGAAATACATATTTCAATTCGAATGGTAAAACTTTTAATTCAAGTTTTGTATTATCATCTTTTTTAAAATTATTTTCAGACTCAAAACATTCTATTGAAAAAACTTCAGATTGTTGATTTAAGTTTTCTTCTTGTATATTTTCTTCCATAATTGTTTCAATTTCATTATCATATTCATTTTCATTAATACTTGGTTGTTTACATAAATTGAACACATTAAGTTCTAGAGTCATATTTCCAAAAGACAATTTCATTATTCCATTTCGACAATTAATTAAAGCATTTGAAGTTGCTAGAAATGGTCGTCCCCATATTACTGGAATTTCATTATGTACTTCTATTGGTTGTGTATCCAAAACAATAAAATCTACAGGATATATGAATTTATCAACTTGAACCAACACATCTTCTACAATACCTCTAGGTATTTTGATTGACCTATCCGCCAAAAAGAGAGTAACAGAAGTGGGTTTTAATTCTCCTAAATTAAGTTTTTCATAAACTGAATAAGGAAGTAAATTCACACTTGCTCCCAAATCTAACAAAGCTTTTTTAATTTTATTTTCTCCAATAATGCATGAAATTGTTGGACAACCAGGATCTTTATATTTTAAACTAGAATTATTTTGAAGAATAGAACTTACTTGTTCAGCCAAGAATGCTTTCTTCTTCACATGCAATTTGCTCTTCACAGTACATAAGTCTTTTAAAAATTTTGCATATGAAGGTACTTGTTTAATAGCATCTAATAATGGAATATTTATCTTTACCTGTTTAAAAACTTCATAGATATCAGAATCATTTTTTTGTTTTTTATGATTTGTTAAAGCATGAGGAAATGGTGGAGGTTTAATTGATTCATTTACTATTTCAGATGATTTATCATTCAACATATTATTTTTAGAATTTAAGGTATCATCATTCTCAAAAGTATCAGGATTATCATCCTTACTCTTTGATTTTAAATGATCCTTGTTTTCATTACTATATGGATCATTAACTATTTTACCACTTCTAAGGGTAATAACAGATTTTATTTGATCAATTTTTTCATTTTTTAATTCTTGATTTTGATTTTTAGGATTAGGTTGAGGTTGAGATGGAAATTTTCCTTTTTCATGAATATTAAGTGCAGATGCAAATTTTGCAAGAGTTTCTTTCAAATCAGTCATAGATTGACTGTTTTGAATATTGATAGATTCTTGCTTTTGGATAAATGCATGAATTACATCTTCAAAGTTTTTTCTTGGAGGTGTAACATAAGGAATATAACCTTGATGATTTTGGTTATTTTGAAAATATTGTTGTGAGGGTTGTGCATTATTATCATTCCTCCAACTAAAATTAGGATGATTTTTCCATCCAGGATTATATGATGTTGAAAAAGGATCTAGTATTGGTTTTTTATAATTGTTAACATAATTTGCTTGTTCATGGAGACATTCTTTAAATGAAGGTAATGTTGGACAATCTTTTGTAGCATGATCATGTGTATCACATATATGACAAACAATTTCTTGAATACTTTTTAATTGACCACTCTTTTTCATTTCTAATGACTCAATTTTTCTTGCTAAAGATGCAAGTTTAGCTTGAATATCTATATCATCTTTAAGATTATAGATACCACCCCCATTTGTTGAATTATTGATTTTAGTTGTTGGTGGTTCTATTGTGCCTATATTATCCCAATTTTGAGCATTTTCTGCTAATGAATCCAAATACTCCATAGCTTCATTTGGGTTTTTATCTTCAAAAGTTCCATTACACATGAATTCTATCATTTGCCTATCTTTAGGTATTAGACCTTCATAAAAGTGAGAAACTATTCTCCATGTTTCAAAACCATGATGTGGGCATGTATTAAGTAATTCTTTATATCTATCCCAACATTGATAAAATGTTTCTCCTTGTTTTTGAGAAAAAGTAGTAATTTGTCTTTTAAAAGAGTTTGTTCTATGGGAAGGAAAAAACTTTTTGAGAAATTGTTGTTGCATTTCTTCCCATGATCTTATTGAACTTGATCTCAAATTTTGTAGCCATGTTTTAGCTTTATCTTTTAAAGAAAAAGGGAAAAGCTTTAATCGAACTATATCCATGCTACAATTTTGATCATTATAAGTGTTACAAACTTCCTCAAATTCTCTTAGATGTAAATATGGATTTTCAGAATCTAAGCCATGAAAATTTGGTAAAAGTTGAATAATTTGAGGTTTAAAGTTGAAATTAGATGCATCAGGAGGAAAAACTAAACAAGATGGGGCACTAGTTCTAATAGGGTTCATATGGTGCCTAAGTGTTCTTAATTGATCATGTTCTTGATTATTATTATTATTATTGTTATTATTGTTATCATTATCTTGATTATTTGAATTATCATCCATGTTTAAATTATTTTCAGATACTCGAATAAGTCTACCACTTTTTTTTCGACTCCAAATACTCAAAAAAAAAAAAACACAATACTTATAAATAAAACATAATTAACAAATATAAACTTAATTTATACCTCCCCGGCAACGGCGCCAAAAACTTGCTACTACTTAAATTATAATTCACCCAAGTGTAGGTTGTCTGCAAGTAATATATTTCGTAAGTACGAGATCGATCCACAGAGAGGTTATTTTAAGTTTAAATTTATTAATTTATAGATTACCAAATGCAAGAACGAAGTTTACAAATTATAAATTTTGTCAAGGCTCGAGGATTTATTCTTGGTTTATGCAATATTGTTTAACTAAAAGTAAAACAAAGGAAACCACCATAAATAATGGTTCCAAGAAAATAAAAATATTTAAACACACACCTAATATAATATAGTTCCCACTATAGAAAATACCGAATTCACCGATATTTTATATATGGTACCTATGATTATATATATAACTATATAAATATATAACTGCATAAAATAAATGTTAAATTAAATCATTATATTTCATTTAGAACAACCGGCAGAGCCACGCTATTGCCTAAATGAAATATATGATTTAATAAGTTAGTTGCGGGAAAGTAAAAGTTAGATGCGGAAAGTAAAAGTTAGTTGCGATAAAGTAAAAGTTAGATGCGGAAAGTAAAAGTTAGTTGCGATAAAGTAAAAGTTAGATGCGGAAAGTAAAAGTTAGTTGCGATAAAGTAAATGTTAGATGCGGAAAGTAAAAGTTAGTTGCGATAAAGTAAATGTTAGATGCGGAAAGTAAAAGTTAGTTGCGATAAAGTAAATGTTAGATGCGGAAAGTAAAAGTTAGTTGCGATAAAGTAAATGTTAGATGCGGAAAGTAAAAGTTAGTTGCGATAAAGTAAATGTTAGATGCGGAAAGTAAAAGTTAGTTGCGATAAAGTAAATGTTAGATTGTTAGATATCATAATATTTCATTTAGAACAACCGGCAGAGCCACGCTATCGTCTAAATGAAATATATGATATAATTATATATATATATATATATATATATATGTATAATATAACAATAATAATTGATGAAATATTTATTGTATCAAAATTAAACAACAAATCAAGATAACCACTTCAATGGTATCAAGCATTTGATGTAAATTGATAACAACAAATAATTCATTTTTATACCTACAATAAAAAGAAATTAGCAAAATGAAAAGAAATAAAGAAAGAATATACAAAATATAAACAATCTTACTTCACCAAGAATTCATCCTCTTCACCTTGACATAATAGATTTAGCTTTCCATGAACTTACTTTTGATCAACACTAAAAACATCACTCATAATTTGGAAAATGAAAAATATATTGGAACTTAGAACTTTTATACACACTCACACTATATTTTACAATGAGATAGAATGATTCTCAAGCTAGCACAAGGCCTCTATTTATAGGCCAAATGAGAGAAAGGGTCAAAAATTCTATTAATGCAATGTAGTTGTAATAGTAGTCTTTGTCTCCTCCAACTTCAATTCCATGCCCTTTCTTTCAATGCTTTGTTCCACGACTTTAATCACCGAATTTGACTCAGCTCAAAACAGCAAACATGTGGGGAATTGTCTCCATTTGAATTTTCTAGCTTGAGTTATCATTATTTTACCAACACGTTGAAAACCTGAAAATAAAACATATTTAGTAAGACATTTAAATATAAACACACAATACTAAAATAACATAATTTTATAATTTTAATGAAACTTAAATTTTAAAATAAAGGTTTTAACATATAATAAATTATTAATTTTAAGTTTCATCAGGCGTGACATATAAATTTCATCAAAATCCATTCATTGTGTTGGGTGTGCGCAAGGTTAGCGCCGCTACGGCGCCACTAGGCGTTCGGCACTGCTAGCGCCTAGGCGCTAGGCAGCGCAGCAAGGCCCAGCACCTAGGCGTTTGTCCATGATTTTTAAACCACTATTCTATGCTCATGTTGTAGTGCCCAAATTCTGTACACGTATAACCCATGCATTTATGTAATTATTAAATCATTTAATTAATTTTAAAGCGAGTCCTAGTAGTGCATGATTTATTTAAATACATTATTTTAAATTATTCATATTTATGTGATGCACGTTAAAATATTTTTCGAGTTTCATGTTTCAGGCGATTATTCGATGCGGGATCGAGGAAGAGACCGGTGATGATTTTGGCAATTTAAAATGTGTTATTTATTTTAAGTTGAAGATGTGGCATTTTTAAATAATTTATTCAGTTTAGTATTTTAAAAGTCTACTTTATTGATTTTAGTGATTTTAGAATCATAAAACTTTAAGTCTAGTTTATTGATTTTAGTGATTTTAGAATCTTAAAACTTTTAAAGTCTAGCACTGATGCATATCATTTTTTTTTAATTAAGGGATTTTAGTGAAGTTAGTCTTTGACTAAGATTTTTCTATTAGCATTTTATTTGCATTGTGATTAGCAACTTTTAATTAGCCTTATTAACTCCTAATTAAACAATATTCCCCCTTTATTATATTAATATACACGACATACACACATATATCCCACAATACACACACATACACATCTATTCATTCATACTTTTTTGAGAATAAACTTAGGGTTCATATCAATACAGCAGCCGCCCATTTTCTCTCAAATTCCAGCAAGGTGTTGTTGTGTTTTCTGCAAAGAAAATCGAGCCACCATCGTCCTGGATCAAGCCTCGCTTCCTTCCCGCTTCGGTATCGTCGTCACGGTATTTCTAATTATCAAAAGGCACGTATAATCTGTTATTTCTGCATCTATCTTGTCGTAGTATGCGTTGTGTTGTTATATATGTGTAAAATATATGTGTGACATGTAGAAGTTTGAGCAATCATGTTAGATAAATTTTGAAACGATTTTGGATCACAAATTTTACGTTTTTGCTGTCAATTCAAATACTGCGATTTTTCGATCGCTTTTCTGGAAAAACTTTCCACGCAAAATCATAAAACTTTTCGATACCTTCGATTTGATATAAAATTCGAGTTATTTGGATAAAAATTGAGTTAGTTATGGTGTTTTTCGTAAGACTGCTCAAACTGCGTTTTCAGAAAATTACGATGTTGATGCGTTCTTGAAGTTAATTTGTTGCAGGCTTCGTTGGGAATCGACGGGTGATCGTTGTTGCGTCTAGTTATGTTTAGTTCGATGTTGGGATGACTTTTGGTGTCTCTTTTCGTGTCATTAGGCACCAAGTCAAATCAAGAGTCGAGGAAGAAAATGGTGTCGAACTTCGAGTTGTGTCGTTAGTGGTTGATTGTCAAACTTGGGAACAATTATAATGGCTTACTTGGGTTTGGTACAATGTCGTGACGTCCTAGGACGGGTCTTGTGGTGTCGATTCATGGTCCGTTTGATCGAGTCTAGACTGTTAAGCAAAGCTTTTTCAGAATTTTCGTATGTTGGCTTGTCCCACAGGTACACGGACCCATGGACGGACCCTGGCACGAGGTCCGTGCCTTTGTTTCCTCGTCAGTGTCATTTTTTTCGTGCCGACACGGACCCCCACACGGACCAGGGCATGGGGTCCGTGCCTTTGTTTCTTTTCGGTGTCAAAATTTGCGAGGCTACTTGGACCCCTACACACCCTTCTTTTCAAAGTCCTTCTTACACGAACCTACACGGATGTAGGCACGGGGTCCGTGTCCTTCACATTTTGGGAAAAATTTATAGTATGCTTTGAGGGTGATGTCATGGTTTAGTACGATGATTTATAAGGTCGAGTCATGGGAATTTTAGAACGTCCTAAGAAATTGAATGAGCTCGTAAGTAAGCGTAATACTTACGTCTAAGTTTGACAAGTTAAGCTTTGAATTCACGTTAGTATGTGCAACAACGGCCCTAATCGAAGTCCAACGAATCCCTCAACGCCAAGTAAGTACGTTGACGTGCAAAGAGAATATTTTCAAGTTTTTGAGGTATGCTAAATGTCTTGTGACCAAATTATGTGTAGGATTGAAAAGCGTTAAATTATGAACGGAGACCAATCCGCCCGTTAAATTATGAACGAGTTTAGATCGAGATTGGAAAGCGTTAAATTATGAATGGGGACCAATCAGCCCGTTAAATTATGAACGGGGATCTCATGTATGTGGCAGTGGATACGTCCCTGTCAGCCCAGTACTGTGGTTTAGTCTGATCAGGCGATTATGTTATGGGTCACTTGCTTTGAAACATGCCTCTACGAAAAATGATGAAGTTATGTATGTTCTAGTATGTTTTGGTATGCAAGCATGTAAGAAAAGTTTTATGTTGATGGTACGTCTATGTATGTATGTACATATGTTCAAGCTTTTGATATGCAAGTTCAAGTTTTAAGTATGCAAGATCTATTTTGAAGTTGCATGTGGTTTTATTACGTATTATTCGTTACTTCCAGTTTATACGTGTTGAGTCTTTAGACTCACTAGACTTGATCGATGCAGGTGAGGATGTTCATGAGGAGACAGGAGGTGGGGACCAAGGAGCAGGCTTGGACTGAGCGGAAGGCTAGACCCGAGGACCGCCCACGTTATTTTAAGATTTTAAGCATGAAAATATTAATACTCTGATTTTATGTTTTGTAGCGAATAGTTGTTCGACCAGTTGCAGGGAGCTACAGTGTTCTCTAAGATAGATCTTCGATCAGGGTATCACCAGCTGAAGGTGAAAGATGCAGATGTTCACAAAACGGCCTTCAGGACTAGATATGGGCATTACGAGTTCTTAGTGATGACATTTGGATTGACTAATGCTCCAGCGATTTTCATGGACCTCATGAACCGAGTATTTCAGCCTTACCTTGATCAGTTTGTCATAGTATTTATCGACGACATGCTCATTTACTCGAAAAGTCATGAGGAGCACAGTCAGCACTTGAAGACAGTTTTGCAGACTTTGCAGAGTCGCAAGCTATTTGCGAAGTTCAGTAAGTGTGAATTTTTGTTGGAGAAAGTAGCATTTTTGGGGCATATAATATCTAGCAGTGCAATTGAGGTGGATCCAGCCAAGGTGGCAGCCGTTAAAGATTGGGTTGAGCCGAAGAATGCATCACAAATCCGCAGCTTTTTGGGTTTAGCCGGTTACTACCGTAAGTTCATCCAGGGATTTTCGTCGATAGCAGTGCCACTCACTTCACTGACCAAGAAGAATGCTAAATTCACGTGGGGTGACGAATGCCAGAAGAGCTTTGACACTTTGAAGCAAGCTCTTATTTCAGCACCTGTGTTAGCCATGCCGACAGGGCAAGGGGGTTTTGTACTATACACCGATGCATCTAAGCTCGGTTTAGGCGTAGTGTTGATGCAGCAGGGTCGGGTTATAGCCTATGCTTCCAAGCAGTTGAAAGTGCATGAGAGGAACTATCCGACGCATGAGCTGGAGTTAGCCGCCGTTGTGTTTGCGTTGAAGATTTGGAGACACTACCTGTACGGCGAGAAAAGTCAGATTTTCACTGATCACAAAAGTCTCAAGTATTTTTTTACGCAGAAAGAACTGAATATGAGACAGAGACGGTGGTTAGAGCTGGTAAAAGACTACGACTGCAAAATTAGCTACCATCCGGGAAAGGCTAACGTTGTGGCAGACGCCCTAAGCAGAAAAGTCACAGTCATAGCACAGTTGTCATTGCAGAGACCTCTTCAGTCCGAGATTCAGAAATTCGGTCTAGAGATTTATCGTAAGGGCAGAGCTCCCAGACTATCTAATCTGACAGTCGAGTCTGATTTGCTAGACCGTATCCGTCAAGGACAGTCTTCAGATGAACAGTTACAGAAGTGGAGGCTGAAAGATGAAGCCAAGGGCAGTATGTTCTACTCAGTGTCAGACGGTATTGTGAGATACAAGGGAAGAATGTGGGTGCCTAATGTAGATTCGATCAGAGAAGATATCTTAAGAGAGGCACATGCATCTCCGTATTCAATCAACCCAGGAGGTACCAAGATGTACAAAGACATGCAAATCTTGTATTGGTGGCCAGGGATGAAGAGAGACATTTTCAGATTTGTGTCTGAATGCCTCACTTGCCAGCAGGTGAAGGCAGAGCATCAGAGGCCAGCAGGAATGCTTAAGCCACTCCCTATCCCCGAGTGGAAATGGGAGAATATCACTATGGACTTCGTAGTTGGGTTGCCAAAGTCAATTAGAGGTTTTAATGCTATTTGGGTCATAGTGGATCGACTCACTAAGTCAGCGCACTTCTTGCTAGTGAAGACGACTTTCTCCATGTCGCAGTATGCGGAGCTTTATATAAGGGAGATCGTTCGATTGCATGGGATCCCAGTTACTATTGTGTCCAACAGGGACCTGAGGTTTACATCTTCATTCTGGAAGAGCCTACATGCAGCTATGGTGACGAAGCTGCAATTCAGTACAGCTTTTCACCCGCAGACAGATGGCCAGTCGGAGCGAGTGATTCAGATCTTGGAGGATCTATTGCAAGCATGTATGATCGATTTCCAAGGGACGTGGGAATCGAAACTACCTCTAGTGGAGTTTACATACAACAACAGTTTTCAAGCATCCATTGGTATGACTCCCTATGAGGCATTATATGGAAGGAAGTTCAGATCACCGATTCATTGGGATGAAGTCGGTGAAAGAGCAGAACTTGGTCCAGAGATAGTTCAGCAGACCGCAGATGTGGTGGTCAAGATTCGTGACAGGATGAAGACCGCCCAGAGCCGTCAGAAGAGTTATTCTGACAAAAGGACGAGAGATCTCGAGTTTGCCATAGGTGATCACGTTTTTGTAAAGATAGCACCTAGGAAGGGTGTTATGAGATTTGAGAAGAGAGGCAAGCTGAGTCCGAGGTTTATTGGACCGTTTGAGATTCTTGGCAGAGTTGGGACACTAGCTTATCGTGTAGCCCTTCCGCCGAATCTGGCCGGGGTACACAACGTGTTCCACGTCTCGATGCTGAGGTAGTATCTAGCTAATCCTTCGCATATTCTGAGCTATGAGCCTCTACAGCTTACTCCAGACCTGTCTTATGAGGAGAAGCCGATTCAAATCCTAGACAGGCAGGAGCACAGACTCCGGAACAAAGTGACCAAGTTGGTCAAAGTCCAGTGGCTAAACCAATCCGTGGAGGAAGCCACTTGGGAGTCCGAAGTGGACATGAGGATTCGCTACCCGGAGTTGTTAAGTAAAATTTAATTTCGAGGACGAAATTTTTATAAGTGGGGGAGGAACTGTAGTGCCCAAATTCTGTACACGTATAACCCATGCATTTATGTAATTATTAAATCATTTAATTAATTTTAAAGCGAGTTCTAGTAGTGCATGATTTATTTAAATACATTATTTTAAATTATTCATGTTTATGTGATGCACGTTAAAATATTTTTCGAGTTTCATGTTTCAGGCGATTATTTGATGCGGGATCGAGGAAGAGACCGGTGACGATTTTGGCAATTTAAAATGTGTTATTTATTTTAAGTTGAAGATGTGGTATTTTTAAATAATTTATTCAGTTTAGTATTTTAAAAGTCTACTTTATTGATTTTAGTGATTTTAGAATCTTAAAACTTTTAAAGTCTAGCACTGATGCATATCATTTTTTTTAATTAAGGGATTTTAGTGAAGTTAGTCTTTGACAAAGATTTTTCTATTAGCATTTTATTTGCATTGTGATTAGCAACTTTTAATTAGCCTTATTAACTCCTAATTAAACAATATTCCCCCTTTATTATATTAATATACACGACACACACACATATATCCCACAATACACACACATACACATCTATTCATTCATACTTTTTTGAGAAGAAACCTAGGGTTCATATCAATACAGCAGCCGCCCCTTTTCTCTCAAATTCCAGCAAGGTTTTGTTGTGTTTTCTTCAAAGAAAATCGAGCCACCATCATCCTGGATCAAGCCTCGCTTCCTTCCCGCTTCGGTATCGTCGTCACGGTATTTCTATTTATCAAAAGGCACGTATAATCTGTTATTTCTACATCGATCTTGTCGTAGTATGCGTTGTGTTGTTATTTATGTGTAAAATATATGTGTGACATGTAGAAGTTTGAGCAATCATGTTTAGATAAATTTTGAAACGATTTTGGATCACAAATTTTACGTTTTTGCTGTCAATTCAAATACTGAGATTTTTTGGTTGCTTTTCTGGAAAAACTTTCAACCCAAAATTGTAGAACTTTTTGATAACTTCGATTTGATATAAAATTCGAGTTACTTGGATAAAAATTGAGTGAGTTATGGTGTTTTTCGTGGGACTGCTCAAACTGTGTTTTCAGAAAATTGCGATGTTGATGCGTTCTTGAAGTTTATTTGTTGCAGGCTTCGTTGGGAATCAATGGGTGATCTTTGTTGCGTCTAGGTATGTTTAGTTTGATGTGGGGATGACTTTTGGTGTCTCTTTTCGTGTCGTTAGGCTCCAAGTTGAATCAAGAGTCGAGGAAGAAAATGGTGTCGAACTTCGAGTTGTGTCGTTAGTGGTTGATTGTCACACTTGGGAACAATTATAATGGCTTACTTGGTTTCGGTACAATGTCGTGACGTCCTAGGACGGGTCTCGTGGTGTTGATTCATAGTCCGTTCGATCGAGTCTAGACTGTTAAGCAAAACCTGTTCAAAATTTTCGTATGTTGGCTTGTCCCGCAGGTACACGGACCAATGGACGGACCTTGGCACGGGGTCCATGCCTTTGTTTCCTCGTCAGTGTCATTTTTTGCGTGCCGACACGGACCTCCACACGGACCAGGGCACGGGGTCCGTGCCTTTGTTTCTTTTCGGTGTCAAAATTTGCGAGGCTACCCGGACCCTGACACGGGGTCCTTGTCCACCCTTTTTTCAAAGTCCTTCTTACCCGAAGCTACACGGATGTAGGCACGGGGTCCGTGTCCTTCACATTTTGGGAAAAATTTATAGTATGCTTTGAGGGTGATGTCATGGTTTTGTACGATGCTTTATAAGGTCGAGTCATGGGAATTTTAGAACGTCCTAAGAAATTGAATGAGCTCGTAAGTAAGCATAATACTTACGTCTAAGTTATACAAGTTAAGCTTTGAATTCACATTAGTATGTGCAGCAACGGCCCTAATCGAAGTCCAACGAATCCCTCAACGCCCAGTAAGTACGTTGACGTGCAAAGAAAATATTTTCAAGTTTTTGAGGTATGATAAATGTCTTGTGACCAAATTATGTGTAGGATTGGAAAGCGTTAAATTATGAACGGAGACCAATCCGCCCGTTAAATTATGAACGGGTTTAGATCGAGATTGGAAAGTGTTAAATTTTGAACTGGGACCAATCAGCCCGTTAAATTATGAACGGGGATCTCATGTATGGGGCAGTGGATACGTCCCTGTCAGCCCAGTACTGTGGTTTAGTCTGATCAGGCGATTATGTTATGGGTCACTTGCTTTGAAACATGCCTCTACGAAAAATGATGAAGTTATGTATGTTCTAGTATGTTCTGGTATGCAAGCATGTAAGAAAAGTTTTATGTTGATGCCACGTCTATGTATGTATGTACATATGTTCAAGTTTTTGATATGCAAGTTCAAGTTTTAAGTATGTAAGCTCTATTTTAAAGTTGCATGTGGTTTTATTACCTATTATTCGTTACTTCCAGTTTATACTTGTTGAGTTTTTAGACTCACTAGACTTGATCGATGCAGGTGAGGATGTTCATGAAGAGACAGGAGGTGGGGACCAAGGAGCAGGCTTGGACTGAGCGGAAGGCTAGACCCGAGGACCGCCCACGTTATTTTAAGATTTTAAGCATGAAAATATTAATACTCTGATTTTATGTTTTGTTGCGAGATGTTTTGAGCAAGCTTTTCGTTTAGCAAAATTTTATTGGTGACGGATGATTTCAAAGATATATTTTTTTTATGCACGATGAGTTGACGACCGTATGGATGTTTACATTTAAGAAACTTTTTGATTTTTCCACAAATATTAAGTAGAAAAAGTACGGTGCGTCACACATGTCTTCTATCGTTGAGAAATGTTCACACATCATTTTAGGGTTTGTTTCGAAGGTTGATGTCATGGGTTAGTATGATTAAACGAGGTCAAGTCCCGAGTGCTCTAGAACGTCATATGCCATTTAATTACTTCGGAGTTGAGTACGAGAGCACGTCTAAGTCATGAAAATTAAGTACTTTATAATGTGTTAGTATGTGCAGCAGTAGCCCAGGCGAGATCCAACGAATCTTTCAATGCCATATAAGTATGTTCCACGTGCAAGAGAAAATGTTTATGTTTTTGAGATATGCTAAATATCTTGTGACCATATATGAATGGGTTTGGAATTCGGTGAACGTGGCCGAGGACCTCTCCACCCCAATAAATTATGACCGGGTTTAGATCAGGATTTGAAACCAATAAAGAATGACCTGGGACCAATCCACCTAATAAAGAATGACTGGGGATCTCATGTATGTGGTAGTGGACATCCCTGCCAGCCCAGTACTGTGGTTTAGTCTAATTAGGCGCATTTATGTTATGGGTCACTTGCTTTAAAACATATCTCTACGCAAAATGATTATGTTTATGTATGTTCAAGTATGTATGATGCAAGTACGTTTATGAAAATGTTTATGAACTGATGACACGTTTATGTTTATGTAAGTACGTCAAGTTTAAGTATGTATGTCCTACTTTAAAATGCATGTGGTTTTATTATGTATTACTTTTTACTCCCCGTTTATACATGTTGAGTCTTTAGACTCACTAGACTTGATCGATGCAGGTGAGGACGAGTATGAGGAGATGAGGGGTGGGTACCAATGAGCCGGCTCGGACTGCGCGGAGGCTAAACCCGAGGACCGCCTACGTTTTTAAGAACTTTATGCATGTTTTAAATACTCTGATTTTCATGAGATTGTTTACGTTGTTTAAACATTAACTTTTTGCAAAATTTGTTCGTAATTGTTTTTATTTCAAATATTTTTAGACGAGAAGATTGTTTTTATCGCATTTTGAAAGTTTATTGTTAATTTAAGAAAATTTTTATTTTTCCGAAAATTTTAAATAGTTTAAAATATGGTACGTTTCAGTTGATATAAGAGCGGTGTTCTTGTAAAAGATTATGCTTACTATGTGTTGCGAGAAGCTCATGAAGACACACCTCAAGTCTGTAAGTTTTAAATTCTTTCATATAGTAAGCATCAAGTCATGATTTCAGCATGTATATGTTTTAAACTCGAATTATATGCATCTTATGATATAGATATTATGTTCATGCATGCTAGGTTTACGTGTTGGGTAAATATTGGAACAGTATGTGAAACGTCTGCTTATTCTTTTAGCAAAAAACGTAGTAGAATTTTTTTTTTTCAAACCTCATATAGCATTCGGTCGAACCATAAAATATTTTTGACATCATTTTAAAATAAATCAACCAACTATAATTTTAAAACCAAAGGAAATAGTTTAGCATAAAATTATCCAACATTTTACTACATAAAAATAACATTTGAAAAGTATAGCCCATACTATAACCTCTCAAAAACCACTCAGTAATAAACTGTCGTAAAAATATCTTTAACATCACTTAAAATCATAAATCATAACTAGTGTGGAAAACTAGCGTCGGTCCTCGGGTTATGTGCACCTCCAGTCCAGTCAGATCATCCATCAAGACCTCCATAAACATTACTACAATAATCACCTACATCAATCACACCTAGTGAGTCTAAAGACTCAACACACCAAAATCTTGATAACAACATAATACGTATACAAATCACATACAACAGTGAAAAATACTTGTTCTTAAAATATCGTTTTCATGAAGATGCTTGAACTTTAAACTTGAACATTTTTGCAAACATTTTCATGATGCATAACCTTTAAATATAAACCTGTTTGTAAATATTTTTATAAACATTTTCATAAACTTTTGCATAAACGTTTTCATATCATCATAAACATATTCATATTCATATCATCATCAACATATACGTATTCATATTATCACCAACATATACGTACTCATTTTTCCTTTCGTTGAATTCATATCATTAATTTTGACTTTCGTGTTCATCTACGTCTACGTCTACGT
>NC_133315.1:8555435-8642245 GCF_012295235.1 Primulina huaijiensis | reverse complement strand
CTCAAAACATTTAAAATAACATTTTGACATATTAAATCATAAACATATAAAATTCCCTAAACATTTAAAATATCATTTTAACATATAAAATCTCATAAACATCCATAACTATAGAAAATACTCATATTAGCACATAAAACAGCATTCATGACACTGCCATGACGTTTACTAATTTTTAGGCGTAAAAAGACCATTTTACCCCTGGACGTAAAATTTCATGTTTTTGACATTTTCTTAATTTCATTTACTCNAAAAAAATCCATAAACGTTTTAAAAATAACATTTTAACATATACATATCCATGAACATTTAAAATAAAATTTTAACATATAACAATTCATAAACATTCCAAATAATTGTATTAGCATATAAAACAGCATTCAGGAAACTGCCATGACGTTTACTAATTTCTAGTTGTAAAATGATCGTTTTAGCCCTAGACGTAGAATTTAACGTTTTCGACATTTTCTTAATTACATTGATTCTAACATGTCCCAAATAATTATTTAAGCTTACATGAATTTTCTCATATTTTTATTTAGCTTAAATCGAGGACACATAATTTAATCTTTAAATGTGACGTATTAATGCGTTTTAATCCCAATTAAACCAAACCATATTATGAAATTCTTAAATTAAAAACTTAGACTTTTAATAATTATTTGAGCTTAAATATAATTTTCCATAATTTTATAAAGCTTAAAACTAGGAGTTTCAGTTAATTCGTTAATTAACATTTCATGAGGCGATTAAATCTCGAATAAATCCAAAACTCGTTATTTTGATCCCAAATTATAAACATAACATTTTTATTATTTGGTCTACCCTTACAAGTCATGAGCCACACCCGTGGACCTATTGTTTCAATTTTAGTCCTTTAATTTTTGAAATTGACACCTTAATGAACCACCCGAGCCATCTACCAATTTACTCGAGGCACGCCCGAGCCACCTCAAGCCAAACTCAAGCCAACCCACCTAGGCACCTCAAGCCAAACCCGAGCCAGCCCAGCCCTAAGAACCAGCCCTGGCCCGCTCAAAAACTTGCTGGACAGAAGACCCGTTCGCATGTGTGTGTGCATGTAGGGTGTCCTAGTTGTATTAGGTTTCCTAACTGCCTTAGGACTCTACCAGCCCTTAGCCACTAGACCCCTCATGACCATAACCTTCATTGGACCCAGCCCAGACCCAGCCCAGGCCAGTCCAGCCCCTTGAACTCGCGCCCGAAGCATTGCACTAGATTTCATGCTTGGCCGAGACTCACCCTTGACTTGCACTCTTGGTTTCTGTTGCTAGCCACCCAACCATCAAGCCACCCCTTGAACCATCCCCGCAAGCACTCTCCTAGGACCCTAAGGACCTATCCTATCCCATCCCCAAGCCCCCAGGCCGAGCCCCTTCTTCCCTGTAACAGCTGCCAACCTGCGCAACTTCTTGAAGCTCTCGGGGGGGAGTCCTAGCATTCTAGGACTCCTCCAAGCCATCCTAACTCTGGCTAGGACCCCTTCTCAAACTCCTCACAATTCTCTAGCCCATTCATGGTCCAAACGAACCAAGCTAAGCCACCATGTCAAGGAAAACGAGCCCTATGATCAAAAACGTTACGATTTCGGTCCCGACTTGTTTTCTATTATCGTTTGCGGCGTGTTGTGTAGTTCTAGGACTCCTTAACTCGTGTAAAACATTCCTATAACATATCGTGATCATGACAGCCCCTTATGCACATAAAAATCATGTTTTTGGAACACAATCAAGCTTTAAAAAAATTCATGAAGATGCATGAACGAAAATATTCAAGGTGCACTTGTTTTTCATTCAAAACTCAATTAAATAAATACTATAGTGTGATAGATGTTTTAAAAGAAGAATATGGCGTGCCTTTGCTTTATTAACGCGATTGAAGAACGGCGACGAAGAGACGATGGCTTGATTTTTCCCTTGAGGATTTCGAAAGTTTCTCTTCAATAATTGATGTGTGTGCCGTGTAGAATTTGTTGGAGAGAGTTTGTGTTGCCTTGGACATTGGGGAAGTGGGGCGTGCATATGTTATGGGTGTGGGGAAGGGTTTCGTATATTATATATTACTCAATTAATCCACTAAAAAGGCTTAGGCCCATTAATAAATTTGATTAGGCCCATATAACCTCTTACTGTTTAATTAAAATATTTAAAATAATTTTGTTTTAATAAAGTTTGTGAATTTATTAGTCGGGTTGTCAAAACGTTCGTATTTTTGTTGAAAAACCAACACCGATAAAATTTACGTCCAGGCGTTTAAAATCACCTCAAAACTCCTTATTTTAAAAAAATAAGAAAAAGCATCACCCTTAATTTAAATAATTAAAAACAATTATTTAATAAATACATTTTCTATATTTTTTTCTTTTTTTCAGCTCTCGGTCTCCGTCCCTCGATCGCAACTCGAATAACCTTTAAAAATACATTTTAATGTAAACATGTAGAAAAGTATATTTTAAACATGTCAAAATACACAACATAATTAATTTATGCAATTAAAATATTTAATTAAAATACAAGAGAATTTAATAACTTGTGCATGTGGTTCGCGTGGACTTTTTAAATTTTCGGGGCGTTACAGTATGCCTCCTAGACGTATGGTTGCCCGTGGAGCAAGGGATGAGGATAGAGAGACTCAGAATGGGGAGAGGGCCACTCCTCTTCCTCCTCTACCGCTAGATTTGCATGCTCAGATGCTTGTAGGGATGACTCAGTTCTTCACACAGTTTGCAGGGAACAAGGATGCAGTGGACACAGGGACGAGGTCCGGACCTGAGGCAGTTTATGAGAGGTTCAGGAGGATGGACCCATAGGAGTTCTCGGGGACCACTGACCCGATGGTAGCTGAGGGATGGATTAAGTCCATCGAGGTAATTTTTGCTTTTATGGAGCTGCAGCATGCAGACAGGGTCAGGTGTGCCACTTTCTTGCCGACAAGAGATGCTAGACTGTGGTGGGAGAGTGCATCAGTGTCAGTGAAGTTGCAAACACTGACTTTGATTGGTTTCAAGGAAGTCTTTTACTCCAAGTACTTCACTGGGGAAGTACGCTCCCGCCTGAACAGGGAGTTCATGACGTTGTGACAGGGAGATAGCAGCGTGGCCGAAATTTTCAGGAAGTTTGAGAGGGGGTGCCAATTTGTTCCCCTCATTACAAATGATGCCCGGGAGAAGTTGAGGCATTTTATTGATGGACTGCGGCCGATCTTGCGCCATGATGAGAGAGTTGCTGGTCCTACGACCTATGCTGTAGCCGTGTCGAGAGCCTTGGTAGCAGAGCAGGACCAAAGAGACTTTAAGAACGATAGGCAGGGCAAGAGGCCTTATCAGACACCTCAGCAGCAGCAACAGTTTAAGAGGCCTTTCTAGGGGCAGCAGGGGAAGAGGTCGTTTCAGGGACCGCCGAAAGGCAAGGGTCCTACTTCGCAGAAGAAGGCTTCTTAGAGGCTTGATGAGTACCCAGTGTGTCAAAGATGCAACCGTCAGCATGCGGGAAAATGTCTATGGGGCTCGGGAAAATGCTTCAAATGTGGAGCCAATGATCATATGTTGAAGGACTGCCCGCAGTGGAGGCAGCCTACCTAGTGCAGAGTGCTCGCCATGCAGGCTAAGGAGGCAAACTCGGACATGACTCTGTTGACTGGTAAACTCATTTAATATAGCACCATATTATTTTGCTATGCATTTTTAGAATTTGTTTTGGGATTACTAGTGTGTTGTTTCGTATTTTTGGTGACTTTGTGTTGATTTTTTTCTACTAAGCTTAAGGTTAAGATGAGTATTTTGGGATATAAGTTTTGCGTGTTGTGCTAACGTCTCTCAGAAAATATCTTCATAAAGAGAGTAGTCACGAAGGCCTTGATAGATTCCGGGGCCACTCACTCTGTTATTTTGGAGACGTTCGCTAATCTGGAGACGTTCGCTAATCATTTGTATGTCAAGTCTATTGGACTCTACGTGAATTGCTCAGTGACAGTCCCATCAGGGGAAGAGTTATCAACTACTAGCGTGGTCAGAGATATTGATCTTGAACTGCAGGGCCACCTAGTGTATGCCTATCTGATTGTGTTGTTCATGCCAGAGTTTGACATTATATTGTGAATGGACTGGCTGAAAAAGAACAGAGTTCTGATTGACATTCAGAAAAGGTCAGTGTTAGTAAGAGCGATGGGCATGGAGCAGTTTCTTTTTGATCCGGACAGATGGAGGAGCTTCCCTCGCATGATCTCTTGCATGCAGGCATGGGGACTTATTCATAAGGGATGTCATGTTTTCTTGGTCAGTATTAATTCCGCACCTTACGTACCCACTCCATCGATATCTGATGTACCAGTAGTCAGAGATTTCCCTAACGTTTTTCCTGATGATGTCATGGGCCTTCCACCAGAGAGAGAGGTGGTGTTTGCCATTGACCTTGTGTCAGGCACTAGGCCAATATTTAAGGCACCTTACCGTTTAGCTCAAGCCGAGATGTTAGAGCTCAAGCAGCAAATTCAAGAGCTCCAAGATAAAGAATTCATCCGCCCTAGTTTCTCACCATGAGGCGCACCAGTGCTCTTTGTTAAGAAGAAAGATGGGAGCATGAGGTTGTGTATCGATTACCGAGAACTGAACAAGATAACGATCGAGGATTTGTTCGATCAGTTGCAGGGAGCTACAGTGTTCTCTAAGATATATCTACGATCTGGATATCATCAACTGAAGGTAAAAGATGCAGATGTTCATAAGTGTGGGGACTCGGGCTCTAACTCAATTATCTTTGGGATTAAGTGGATCTTTGCTAGAAAATGTAGGACAAAATTTTGCTTTTAACATTATAAACAAGTGTATATAAATCATACACAATGCTATCATATTATTTAACTCAAAGTATCATTTACTTTTTCAACTACAAGTATCCTACTAGTGTTTAAAATTTAAATACAAGTCTAGTAATAAACCACTAGTTCTTCTTCTCAGCCCGAAATCTCCATGCTATCTCGATCTCTCATCTTTGTCTCGACCCTGATCCTGTCCCACCTGTTGATATGCACACATACAGACACAACAACAGCCGGATATTCCGGTGAGAACAAATCCTAGTAGAAAACATGTATACATGCATGTCATGCAATTAAATACAAAATCATATCACATGAATCAATAATTATGACTCATTAGTGAATACAGATAAAATTCTTCGACTCTTATTCTTTGACTCGACTCATATCTAAGTCTAGGGATCCCGGTGTGACTAAGACGTAACAAGTCTCCCACCTACTCTCCCAATCGTGGTGGCGGTACGTCTTATTCCTAGACTTCGGTCCTGTCTGTATCGAGTATCTACAATCGGAGTCGATCTTCTCCTATGCTTCGATACCACCGAACATCTAGAAAGTTTGGCAAATCTGCCAATGAGTCTCCTATCTCAATGCGTGTAACTAAATCAAGATAAAGCACAAGCATAGCAAGGTATAGAAATCTAGTATGTGATTTTGGGAAACTCGAATCAAATCTAACTCGAGTTGTATCTTCCCTAATCAACATGAATTATACCTTTCTATCTGTTAATCTGACTCTATCGAAGTCTTGAACTCAAGGCATGTCAATACTCAATCTGGGAATGACAATATCGAGGAGTACAATATCAATACACCGATCAATTCAATACTGGATATAATCAGAATTAAATCAAATTCTGTTTCGACAGCATAACTGCACAATCTCAATATACCCAACAATACAAATATCAATAGACAGCAATCTCAACTCATAATCCGTAACAATACAAATCTGATATCAATTCTCACTCATTCAACTCCGAAATTCATAACTATTTTATACGGTATCCGTTCTTCAATCCGGTTTCGATTATATGAGGTCTAAAATATCAAGAACATCATATAGGAATCAAATCAGATTCTGGCAATACCATAATTTCAAATCATCTCAAAACGTAGTAAAACTTACGTCCAGTTGAAGCCTGCGCCGATAGGAACACAATACTGAAGTCTGATTTAAAATCAGATGGACGGATCTTTCGTAAATCACCAATCTACAAGATAAAATTACCGCCCGAGCGCAGGAGCTCTTATCGTAGTTTCCCAGGAGCTCTTATCGTTTCTTTTGCTGGGAGGAAATGAATGAATTGCAACTTTATATATATCAAGTTGCATGTCTAAGCTACGTGTCCTCTTTTCACATATTTCAGGCGGCGCTCGGGCGGTCAAAAATTACCGCCCGAGCGCGGAATGTTCTGCCCGCACTTGTTATGCACTGGCGCTCGGGCAGTCACAAACTACCACGAGGGCGCCACATCTTCTGCCGGAACATAATCCTATTGAACACTGGTGCTCGGGCGGCCACAAACTACCGCTCGGGCGCCAACAGATATGTACAAAATATACATAAAGCACATGCTTCACCCAATCTGGTCTCGGGTTGGTCCATCTAAAATCATATCAATTCAAAAAAATCAATAATCTCAGATTAAAGGAATCAAAATCTCGGGCATTACAATAAGAAAGCCTTCAGAACCAGATATGGGCATTACGAGTTCTTAGTAATGCCGTTTGGAATGACGAATGCTCCAGCGATTTTTATGGACCTCATTAATCGAGTATTTCAGCCTTACCTTGATCAGTTTGTCATAGTATTCATTGACGACATTCTTATATACTCAAAGAGCCATGAGGAGCACAGTCAACATTTGAGGACAATTTTACAAATCTTGCAGAGTCGCAAGTTGTTTGCAATGAGGAGCCATGAGGAGTACAGACAGCATTTGGGTATAGTTTTGCAGGTCTTGAAGAGTCATAAGTTGTTTGCAAAATTCAATAAGTTTGAATTCTGGATGGAGAAAGTAGCATTTTTGGATCATATAATATCTCGCAGCGGAATTGAGGTGGATCCAGCTAAGGTGGCAGCAGTTAAGGAATGGGTTGAGCCGAAGAATGCGTCAGAGATCCGCTGTTTTCCTCGATTGCAGTGCCACTCACTTCATTGACTAAAAAGAATGCTAAATTCTTTTGGAGTGAAGGATGTCAGAAGAGCTTTGATACTTTGAAGCAAGCTCTTATCACAGCGCCAGTGTTAGCCATGCCAGCACAGCAAGGCAATTTTGTGTTGTACACCGATGCCTCTAAGCTCGATTTATGCGCAGTACTGATGCAGCACGGTCGGTTTATAGCTTATGCCTCCAGACAGTTGAAAGTGCATGACAAGAATTACCCGACTCATGATCTCGAGTTAGCTGTCGTTGTCTTTGCATTGAAGATATAGAGACATTATTTGTACGACGAGAAATGCAGATATTCACTTATCACAAGAGTTTCAAGTATTTCTTCACGCAGAAAGAGCTAAACATGAGACAAAGACGGTGGTTGGAGTTAGTGAAAGACTACGATTGTGAAATTAGCTACCATCCAGAGAAAGCTAATATTATGGTAGATGCTTTGAGCAGAAAAGTAGAAGTCGTAGCACGGCTGTCAGCACAGAAACCTCTTCAGTCAGAGATTCAGAGGTCTGGCCTGGAAGTTTATCCTAAGGGCAGAGCTCCTAAGCTATATAATCTGACAGTCCAGTCTTCATTGCTAGACCGAATCCATAGAGGTCAACCGTTTGATGATCAGTTACTGAAATGGAGACTGAAGGATGAGGCCAAGGGCAATGTACTCTACATAGTGTTAGAAGGTATTGTGAAGTACAGAGGAAGGATGTGGGTTCCTAAAGTTGATTCGATCAGAGAGGATATTCTGACAGAGGCACATGCATCTCCGTATTCCGTTCATCCAGGGGGTCGCAAGATGTAAAAGGATTTGTAGATGTTGTATTGGTGGCCAGGTATGAAGCTAGACATCTGCCGATTTGTATATGAATGTCTCACTTGTCAGCATGTGAAAGCAGAGCATTAGATGCCAGCAGGAATGCTTAATCCGCTCCCTATCCCCGAGTGGAAATGGGAAAATATCACCATGGACTTCGTTGTTGGTTTGCCGAGGTCAGTTTGAGGATCCAATGCCATTTGGGTTATAGTGGATTGACTTACTAAGTCAGCACATTTCTTGCCAGTGAAGAAGACTTTCTCCATTACTCAGTATGCAGAGATCTATATCAGGGAGATAGTTCGATTGCACGGGATCCCAGTTTCTATTGTGTCCGACAGGGACCCGAGATTCACATCGTCCTTTTTGAAGAGCTGACATTCAGCCATGGGGATGAAACTACTATTCAGTACGGCATTCCACCATCAGACAAATGGCCAGTCTGAGCGAGTGATTCAGATATTGAAAGATCTATAGCGAGCTTGTGTAATAGATTTTCATGGGAATTGCGAATCAAAGCTACCTATAGTGGAGTTTACCTACAACAAAATTTTCCAATTATCCATAGGTATGGCTTCCTACGAGGCACTGTATGGAAAGAAGTGCAGATCACCGATTCATTGGGATGAATTCGGTGAGAGATAAGAACTTGGCCCAGAGATTGTTCAGTAGACTGCTGATTGTTAGAGTAGATGCCCTACAAGTCAACTGTTGGCTAGGGATTTTATTGACTCAGTTGTAATAAACAATCTTTATTTTAATATAATTTAACTTTTAATGGTTTTGTTTCACTTTATATGTATACCCATGCGATTAGCATAGATAAAGTCCTTGATTATTCTTTAATACAAATGAATTGTAATTCTATGTTGAAATTCATTTGTAAACACTGCATATAGGAGCCAGTGCATTGAAGTCGGGGATTCACCGCTCACCTACGGGTGTGGATATCCTATGTGATTTGATGAAATAATAGTACGTCGAATCTCTGGCCAGAGTATGAGATGTACATTGGAGAAGGAGTTCTCCAATAGTACATGCGATGCCACTATTTATGTAGTGCCCAAAATAGTACACGTAAATTCAATGCATTTATTTAATTATTAAATCATTTTTTTTAAATTTAAAATGAGTTTTAGCCATGCATAATTTATTTGAATGCTTTATTTAAAATTATTTATGTTTGAATGATGCACGTTAAATGTTTTTCGAGTTTCATGTTTCCGGCGATTGGTCGAGGCGGGATCGGGGAAAGACCGGCGAGGACTTTTGGCGAAAGTTTTTAATGCGGTATTTTATTTTTTTTAGTTAAGGATGGGGAATTTTAATTAATTTATAAAGTGTTAGTCTTTTAAAGCCTAATTTATTTATTAAGTGATTTTAAGATTTTAAAACCTTTAAAGATTTAGTGTTTGTGCTTTTTATGGTAATCAGGGGATTTTATTTAAAGATTAGTAGGGATGGTATTTTAATTAATTTGTTAATTGAGCTAACACTTTAATTAGTATTTTTGTTTAGCATGGTTAATGGCATAATTAAGCAAAAATCAACCCCTAATTATTTCTAAACTCACGCACACACACCTACACACACACACTTACACGGCCAAAAACACACAACACACACTACACATTTTTATTTTAAGATTTTGAAAGAAAAACCTAGGGTTCCTAATCCATAGAGCAGCCGCCTCTTCCTCTCTAATTTCCAGCAAGAATTTCGTTGGTTTTCTTCAAAGAAAATCGAGCCAAGTCGTCCGGGATCGTCTCTCGCACCATCTCCGATTCGGTATCGCCGTATCGTGAGTTTTAATATAAAAAAGGCACGTATAATCTGTTTGTCCTGCGTCGATCATGTCATAGTATGCGTTGCGATGTATTTTGTATGAAAACCATGTGAATGTTGTGTGGAAGTTTGAGCAATTATGTTTAGATCACTTTCGAAACAATTTTTGGATCTAAAATCACGTTTTTGCTGTTTTTTAAATACTGCGAATTTTCGGTCGTGATTTTGAAAAAACTTTCAACACAAAAATCGTAGAACATTTATAAAATTCGAAATTTTTGGATATAAATTGAGTGAGTTATGGCGTTTTTCGTGGGACTGCTCAAACTTCTTTTTTCCGAAAATTATGATATTGATGCGTTCTTGAAGTTTTAATGTTGCAGGCTTCCTTGGGGATCGACGGGTGATCATTGCTACGTATAGGTACATTGTTAATGATGTTGGAATGGTTATGGATGTTTCGTTTCATGTCGTTAGGCACTTGGGAGAATGAGTAGACGTGCAAACCATTTTGTTGTCAAGGATCGTGTTTACGGGTTTATTGTGCACTTGTGATTGCGTGGTTGTTTTGGGGCAATTGTATAGGCTTACGTCAATGTAGTAGCATCCTAAGAAGGGTCTCGAGGTGTCGGTTTATAGTCCGTACAATCGAGTCTAGCATATTAGGCAGCACATTTACAGGATTTTCGTAAGTTTGAGCATAAAGCAGGTACACAGACCCCTTCCCGGACCATGGCACGAGGTCCGTGCTAGTGTGTCACTCGAGGTGTAGATTTCCAGTAGGTACACGGACCTTTACCCGGACCTGTACACGGGGTCCGTGCCTTTGTTTCTTCCGAAATGTCATTTTCCAGAGCCTACACGGACCTCCACACGGACCCTGGCACGGGGTCCGTGTCCTTCTTTTTTTTCGATGTGTCATTCCAGAACCTACACGGACCTCCACATGGACCCTGGCACGGGGTCCGTGTCCTTCTTTCTTTTCGGTGTGTCATTCCAGAACCTACACGGACCCAGAGCCGGACCTTGGCACGGGGTCCGTGTACCTTCATTTTTGGGGAATAATTTTAAGTTCACCTTATTTATTCAAACTCATGTTAGTATGTTGCAGCAGCGGCCCCAAGCGAGATCCAACGAATCTCTCAACGCCAAGTAAGTATGTTGACGTGCAAAAGAAAATATTTCAAGTTTTTGAGGTATGCTAAATGTCTTGTGACCAAATTATGAATGGGTTTGGATGTCGGTGAACGTGGCCGAGGACCTCTTCACCCCGTTAAAACATGAACGGGTTTAGATCAGGATTGGAAAGCGTTAAAGCATGAACGGAGACCAATCCACCCGTTAAAGCATGAACGGGGATCTATTGTATGTGGTTGTGGATACGTCCCTGTCAGCCCAGTACCGTGGTTTGTCTGATCAGGCATTTAGTATGTATGGGTCACTTGCTTTGAAACATGCCTCTACGCAAAATGATGAAGTATGTATGTTCAAGTATGTTCAAGTATGCATTCATGTTTAAGAAAAGTTTTTATGATTATGGCACGTCTATGTTATGCTATTATGACCACGCTCAAGTACGTTTATGTTATCATGTCCAGATTTATGTTTCCAATATGCACGCTCTATTTTGAAGTTGTGTGTGGTTTTACTACGTATTACTCGTTACTTCCATTTTATACGTGTTGAGTATTTAGACTCACTAGACTTGATCGATGCAGGTGAGGAGTATGTTGAGAAGGCTAGGGGTGGGGGCCAAAGAGCTGGCTTGGACTGAGCGGAAGGCTAAAACCCGAGGACCGCCATGTTTTGAAGTTTGAGGAAATACTCTGGTTTTTATGTTACGATTTTTGTGGTTAAAGCAAATACGTTAGGCAGACATTATGTTGAGACTTACAGTTTATTTTACCAAATTTTCAAAGTTCATTATTTAAGCAAGAAAATTTTTAATTCTTCCACAAATTTTAAGTAGTAAAAAGTACGATACGTTACAATTTATATGTGTCACATAGTTATCGAATTATTATGCAACCCTCGATGAACCAATGGTTGCAGATTCGATCGGGATATATGAGAAAAAGGGATCGTAATGTACGTTAATCATAATCGACTGGTTCTTGAAGGCACTATCAGTGATACCTAGGGAATCATGGGGCGATGCTACTAGACGCTCTTACCACGATTCGATAGGTTTAATCAGAAATATGATTTCTGACATTCTCATGATCAATTGTTGATACATGGAATGGGGCAAATATGGGTAAGCCCGAATAAAGGATTATGTCCTGAAACACAAGGAGTTGTGAACCCACGGCTAGCTGTATCTCTGAACCATTGAGGGTCACACAAGCACTGGATCGTTTGTTCCCGTTGAGAGAATAAATTCAAGGAGTTGAATTTATATTATGATATAGTAAATTCAAGGAGTTGAATTTATGATAATTAATCTTTGATAAAATAAATTCAAGGAGTTGAATTTATGATATAGTAAATTCAAGAAGTTGAATTTAAGAAATTTGAAGAGAATAAAATCAAGGAGTTGAATTTATAAAATTTGAGAATTTAATTTATTAAACTCAAATGTTGAGTTTATTAAATATTAAATTTTGGAGGTGATAAATTCAAAGAGTTGAATTTATAATTTAAATATTAAATTCAAATGTTGAATTTATGATGTATTTAATTTATTAAGCTCAAAAGTTGAGTTTATTAAATATTAAATTTTGGAGGTAATAAATTCAATGAGTTGAATTTATAATTTAAATATTAAATTCAAATGTTGAATTTATAAGGAATTTAAATTAAATGTAATGGGTATATATATAATGGGCTTGTAGAAATACAAGACCAGCATATATATTATTAAGGTTCTTAATTGGACTTTAAATGATTTATTAATTAATTAAACTAGTTGGACTAGAATAATTAATTGATTAAGCCCATTAAGTATTTAATTTTATTAATGTGCCCTAAGCTTATATATATGTGTATTAGGCTTAAGATTAAAAATAATTCATTCACAATTTTTCGAAAAACCCTAGCCTCCACTAGTCTCCAAATTTTCGAAAAACACTTCTCTTTTTTTTCAAAATTTTTGGTCTCCCCTCCTAGAATTTTAGGGGTTTTTGTGCCGCCTTTAATTTTGATCTTTAACGAAAAATATCTTCTATTTTTCTAGTGCAAATTAACAGAGGAATAAATCTTCTAGTCGTGGACCTGATTCGAAGATTGAAGGAAGGAGTCCTTGAAGAAATTTCGTAGAAAATTTATCAAGGGCTATATCCGCTAACCCCGGATTAGTTGGAGCCAAGTAAATTAATTCATCAAATGTATAAATTCTAACGCCCGATGAATGTTTAATCATAAAACCATATGAGTGCTCAAACATATATATTTTGATTGTCAAAATAAACTAAAAATTTTAAACTTTCGCTGTGTTTTGGGCACGAAAAAACCGAGATCCAACAGTGGTATCAGAGCCAGGTTTTACTAGATCGTATGGTTTTGATGTTGAATAATTTATTTCTAACCACAGAAGAAAATTTTTCAGAAAATTATAGCACCACAAAATTATTTTTTCGGAAGTAAAAAAAAAAATTTGGGTCTGCCCAGAACTGTTCCGGGCAGACCGCGTGCAGGGCAGCGCGAGCGGCGCGCAGCTACGCACGCAGCACGGTGCGGCCTGCGGAGCATCCCCACACCGTGCGCCACCCTGCGGGGCGCGTTGCGCACGCCTGTGCACGCCCTGCGCGCACAAGAGACCCGCCACTGCTCGAAACGTTCTGGCAGCGGGCGGGCAGCGCGGGCGACTGCCTGGGAGTGTCTCAGAAAGCGTGCTGGATGATGGGCTTGAATTGTTTGTGCCTAGGGTGCTATTTTCTGATTTTTCAAATTTTTAGGTAAAATTGATATTTTTGAAAATTGGTTCAATTTTTCTTTTTGAAAATTAATTTTTGGAAAATTAATAATTTTCTTGTAAAATAAATAATTAGAATATGATTTTAATTATTTATGGTAAAAATGAGTTTTACAAGAAATCAATTATTATTGATTTAATTGGAAATTAAATAAAGGTGTTTATTTAATTTATTAAATTCTTTTATAATTGTGGTGGTTAGTGATAAAATTATTAGATATATGATTTATCAATTAATTAAATTTGTTTAATTAAATTGATGTTAATATTTGATATTAAATGCATGAAGGATGATCGAGAGCATTGACCTATGTGTTAGATGTATGTTATGATAAATAATTAGAGCATTGACCTATTGGGGAGGCCTGGACACCGGAAAGCTGTGACTTCCACCGGACATATGATGTGAATTGAGTGGAATTGCCATGACTTCGGCTCATATTATTGGGGAACTCATGGCGACCGTCCACTACAATTCAATATTGATAGGTTGGTTTGACACGTGAAAATAAACGGCGTCATATTATTGGGTCCTTATTAAACGTGAGGTAAAACACGTGGAGATTGCATAGGGATGCAATTGGATTTTAGAAATTATAATTGGTTGATATTATTCGGGATTATAATTGGCTAATTGGACTCTACGTTCCCACTAAGGAAATACGATTTCCCTTTTTCATCAGAAGGTGGTGGAATTGTCAAAATAGTGGGAGGGAGATTTATAAAATAAAATCCATATTTTATATCTTAAAATTATTTTAAAATAATCAGCAACAATTATTCTGTTTCCATATCAGAATATTTTCAATTTCGTCACGTAATACATTTTTGTTATTAACAAGCTAACCGAACCAAACATTCAAGACTGGTTGAGAAATTTTTCTGATTTTGGAGAAAATGCATACACACTAATGTCAGTCTTGTTGAACTGACAAAGCAGGCAAGATAGTAGGACCATAGTATGCAAGCTAAAGTGTAACATGCTCGCTTTTATGTCAAATGTACTGTAGGGACAGTTTGAGAAAATGTTGAATGTTGCTGACATTCGAATGCACTTGCAAGAATTGCATGGTGCATGAAACTCATACAATGATGCACACCACTTTCAAGGAGCTCATGACTACACGTATGCAAGATGGGGCTTTGGCCCATGAGCCTTGTGTACGTATGACTGAGCTTACTGAGAATGTGGTGGGCCTGGAATATGTGATTCCTAATGAGTTACTAGATAACATCGATTTGTTGTCTCTCTCTTCCTCATTTGACGGGGTTATGGTAAACTTGAATTTGAATAAGATAGATGATAGCCTTGAAGAGCTAGTCAATACGCTTATGACTTATGAGATCACCATAATAGAGAAAAAGTAAGGGAAAGAAATGTTCTGTCCCTCAAAATAAAAACAAACTGAATAAGAGGCCAACTCTGAAGGACACTTATAAAGGGTCTACAAAGCCTGATAAGTCAGAACATATTTATTTTACTGCAAGAAGCTCGGACATAAAAAATTATATGCGCCAGAAATGTACTGAAAATGATAAGTGAATGTCCAAATAAACAGGATTTCAACAACAAACAAAAGAAAGTTAATGATCCAAATCACACACAAATATGGCACGCTAGAATATGTCACATTTCCCAAAGAAGGATGCACAAGCTAGTGGGAGAATGCATGTTTGACTTGTCAGACATAAATTCTCTACTTACTCGTGAGTCCTGTCTAAAAGGAAAATTGACAAACGGTTTTTAACAAACCGTTGTCTTTCAACTGGTTTTTTAAAAAATTTGTTGTCAATATTACATTTTGCGACAGTTTAAGAAAAATCTGTCGCTAAAATTAGCGACGGTTGTACTACACCGTCGCTAATTTAAAACTTGCGACGGTTAAAGTATAACCGTCGCTAATTTTAGCAACGGTTGTAAGCAAAACTATCGCTGATTTAAATTTAGTGACGGTTTTGTAAAAAGTGTCACTAACATTAGCGACGGTTTTTGTATAACCGTTGGTAGTTTTAGCGACGGTTTTATTGATTTAAAAGTAGCGACAATTTAGCCTTAACCGTCGCTATATGTAGCGACAGTTATTAAGAAACCGTCGCTAAATATAGCGATGGCTCTTGTAAAAGCGTCGCTAATTTTAAATCGGCGACAGTTAGAAAAATAACTGTCGCTATTTGCGACGGTTGAAGTCAAAACCGTCGCAAACTGTCTATAAATATCCCTTTCCTCGGTCCATTTTCTACCACACCACTTCACAACACTTAAAATTTTTCTCCCTTACACAATTTTAGTTTCTCTTTAAATTTTAGTAAATTTTTAAAATCAATAATATAGTTAGCATAGTAAGATTGTGAGTTTTTTTTTATATTTATTAAAATATTAAAAGTGAATTTTTTTTTATTTTACTGAAAAAATTAGCGACGGAAAACATACTAAATCGTCGCTAAAATTAGCTACGACATATCTCCAAAAATGTTGTCTTTTAGCAAATGCTTTAACCACATGACCTTTAACAACGGTTTTACATCCCTATGACAACGGTTTTTCACCGTCGTCTTTAGACGTCTATGATAACGGTTTTTTACCGTTGTTTTTGAGCACACCCTTTAACCATAGGGCTTTTAACAACGGTTTTATTTGACCTACAACAACGGTTTTTAACCGTTGTCTTTTGCCTTTTTTTGTAGTGTATGCAAGCAGAACTTTAAACAATGCTCAAATGAATTACTACACAACTGAAAAAGAATTACTTGATGTAATATTTGCATTAGATAAATTTCGTTCTTAATTTATTAGATCAACAACTATTGTGTTTACTGATTATTCTGCTATTAGATATTTATTAACAAAATAGGATGAAAAGCCACGACTGATACGATGGATTTTGTTGCTCCCAGAATTTGACATTGTGATCAAAGATAAAAAAAAAAAAAAGGAACCAAGAATGTCGTAGCCGATCATTTATCGAGATTAGTAACAGGATCATCTTGTGAAATGACCCCAATTAACGATAATTTTCCTGATGAACATCTATTTTCAGTTACTACTACTCCTTGGTTTGCTAACATAGTAAATTTTCTTGTGACAGGAAAAATGCCACCGCAATGGAGTTGCCAAGATAAAAGAAAGTTTTTGAATGAAGTAAAAAACTTTTATTGGGATGATCCGTATCTAAATTATTGTCCAGATCAAATTTTTTGACGTTGCATACCCGAAAATGAGGTAAGTAGTGTCATTAAATTTTGTCATTCAGAAGCATGCGGAGAACATTTTTCTTCAAATAAAACGGTTGCAAAAATCTTGCAGTGTGGATTTTATGGGCCCACTTTGTTTAAAGACACTCACGAAATCTGCAAGATCAGTGAAAATTGTAAAAAATTTGGTCGATTTCAATAAGAAACATGATGTCTTTGAATCCTATCATTGAAATTGAAATCTTTGACTGTTGGGGAATTGATTTTATTGGACATTTTTTACCGTCGTTTGGATACTTATATATTTTTGTTGTAGTTGATTATGTTTCCAAATGGATAGAGGCAATTCCTTGCCGAACAAATGATCATAAAATCGTCATCAAATTTTTGAAAGAAAATACTTTTAGTAGATTTGGAATTCCCCGAGCCATGATAAGTGATGGGAGAACTCACTTTGTCAATAAATCATTTGCTTCATTAATGAAAAAATATAGTATTAATCACAAAATAACTACTCCTTATCATCCTCAAACAAATGGACAAGTTGAATTAGCTAATAGGGAGATAAAGCAAATTTTGGAAAAAACTGTTAACCCAAATAAAAAAAATTGGTCTCTGCGACTTATTGATGCACTTTGAGCATATCGAACAGCTTTTAAACATCATTAAATATGTCTCCCTATAGGTTGGTTTACGGAAAACATTGTCATTTGTCAGTGGTTTGGAACATAAAGCTTATTGGGCTATCAAAACTTTTAATTCAAGCATGGATGATGCCAGTAAATTGCGCAAATTGCAACTTGATGAACTCAGAAATGACGCGTATGAGAATTCTAGGATTTATTAAGCAAAAATCAAATCATTTCATGATAAAACAATTCTTAAAAATCTTTTGAGATTGGTAAAAAAGTTTTGCTTTATAATTCTCGACTTCGCATATTCTCAGGAAAATTACGATCAAGATGGACATGCGCATATGTTGTAAAGCATGTGTATCCTTATGGAGCTGTGGACATTGAAAATCCTAAAAATGGTGATGTTTTTAAAGTAAATGGACAAAGGCTTAAATCATTTTTAGAAAATGAAATCTTTCAAGAAGATTTTATTTCCCTTTCCGATCCTTGATTTTTTTTGTGTATTGTATTTAATTTTGTTTGTTTTTATTTGAGGTTTCCTTAATATTTTTAATTTCCCGGTTAAATGGCGGATAACAGTACTCTGTTACTCTCATAGTCGGTTGAATCAGTTTCCCACAATTGTTGATACAAAAAAAGCATTTTTTTTCTTTTCAAAATGGATGAAATTCTCTCAAAAATTTGTAAATATTTTTCCACTGTTTCTGAAAATGTTCTAACAAAAATTTATGCAGGCAGGTGCGAAAGATTGAGATTGCTAATGCAAAAAGAAATTCCAGAAGATATTCGTCTTGTAATAGAAGCTAAGGTCCGATTAGGAGGAGAAGTTCCACAATCAATGCTCATTCGGTATTTGCCTGGATTAGGAAAAAGCACTTATGCAAAAAAACGAATGGCCAAAAGGTTAGGGGTTTGTCATAAGTGTGCAAGATGGACTTGTAACAAACAATGCAGAACTTTGGGATGTGTTTCCAATAACAGAGAAAATAAAATTGGTTTCATTAAGAATGGGCTGAGTATGTAGTCTTTAGATAACATCTTATTGAATCTTGAGACACATTTTAGTGAACATGTGCATATTGAACTTCTCCGTTTATGGAAACAATTACAAGATGAGCGTCATCTTAATAGTCTTGGGAATCCGACTAAAAAAGACCCTGTTTGCCAATTTATAAGAAAATTGGATGGGAAGCATATCATCGACTCATAGAAGGCGTTGAAGCCGTTTCTGGACGTAAAACCAGAGGAAAATTGTCAGCCACAATCACACTACTGTTTATATGCACGTGTGTCATTATTATTTTTACTATTTATTCTGCTTACAGCTGTGACCCATTGTTTTGTCATGATAACATATTACCCCTATAAAATCTCTCATCTTTCTCTCTATTTTCGCAGACCAAAAAGAAAGTAAAAACATGGCTGGATCCTCTACACAAACATTAAAAATATTTTTGTATTTTGTGGGTCGAGTCCTGGAAAAATGAAGTGTTTGTAGAAGCAGCAAATAATCTGGGAAAGATATTGGCTGAGAGAAAAATTCGTTTGGTATATGAGGGAGGTAATATTGGGTTAATGAGATCTGTTTCAACATCTACTCATCTTGGAGGTAGTCAGGTTTTGGGTATTATTCCTATAGCTTTAGCGGAAGAAAATATTACAGGTGTTACGATTGGGGAGGAATTAAAAGTTTCTTCTATGTATGAAAGAATCACCTAAATGATTGAAAATTCTGATGCTTTTATCGCACTACCAGGTGGTTTTGGTACATTAGCAGAAAATTTTCACACTGTTTCTTGGGCACAACTTAATATCCATAATAAACCCGTGGGCTTGTTGAATATCATTAATTATTATGACAGTTTGTTGACATTTCTTGATAAATCTGTGGAACAGAATTTCATTTCAGAAAATTCACGACGGATGCTCATCTCTACTTCGACTGCCGATCAATTCATTGATAATTTAGAAGCTTTTGTGCATAACCTGATCCAATGATAATAAAGATCAATTGGTCGCAATCAAGCATTAAGAAAAGAAAGTTGGATCATTGATTCAAAAGTCGTGGATTGGTTTGCGTTTGTTTCAGTTTGATATCTTCAATAAAATTTCAGGTGATATCTCTTTCATTATGTACTCTTTATTAATAGTTATTTTGACATTAGGGATAATGTCATATTCTGATTGGGGGGAGAACAAACTTATAAAAAAAATTAAAAAAAAATATATTTAAAAATTATTATTTTAAAATAAAACAATGTTTATTGTTTGTATCTTAGTAATTTTTGCAAAAATATCATACATTACATGTTTGAAAGGTTTAAATTAGAAAATGTATTAATCTATTTAAGGATGTTTAAAATTTAATTTGAAAAAAAAATCAATTTTAATATTCTGATCACTATAAAAATATGATTTATGAAATATTTTTTAGTGATTAAACATTGTGATAAGATCATGTATTAAAGTATATGGCCCAAGATATACCTTATAAGAGTGCCTAAAATTTTAAAATTACACATATTTAGTAAGTGAGTGGAGGGGACTGAGAAAACAACTTTCGAGCCTTTATTGATCATGAGAGAGCCTATCTATTGTTTAGATCTTGAGTTCTTATTTTGAAAACAAAAAAATATGATATTCCCTGAAGAAAAAATAAAGATGTCGAAGATCTATGTAATTTTAAAGTTATATGCTACGACCCAGTTATCTCTCTTAAAAAAAGAAGAAAAAAAAGGGAAAAAAATTAAAAAAATAGAAAAAGAGAAATATATTGTACAAATTAAATAAACATATGGTAAAGAAGCATAAACTTAGTCTGATTCCGTGATATTATGAAAAAAAGATCACGAAAAATATATATATAATAAGAATAACTAGATTTTCAATCAATGGATTTCCTATCTTTTGACTAATTTGGCTCGTTTGTTTGTCTGCATTCTGTAAACTATTTTCCTGAGCGTTTATCTGTATCCCAACTCCATGAGAGAAATCGTTCCCATGGATTGAAACATTTATTAACCTGTGAGGATATGGAGTTGAGACTTTTACTAGGAATTTCTGAAGGCCATGTACATTTATTACCTGAAAATAAGTTTTGAATTGATCAGCTCAGATTATTTCATAAATTATAATTATGATGATATTGATATAACTTTGAGAGTTTTTAAATTTAATTTAAACACTTGGATAGTTCTGATTACATTTCTATTTAAATTAATCAATATATTTTGTATTGCTATTAACGCTTAAATTGCTAGGGACTAGCAATAAGTTGGTTGGGAGGTGTGATAAATAGAAAAAAATTGTACATTAATTAAATATTTATAATATAAATTTATAGTTTTTGTTTTATTAATTTTTTAAATATTTGTTTTATAATAAATTGTATAAAATATAAGTTGTTGTGTAATTATAAGTTTTTCTATTTTTACAGGTTCGATAAAACAAGAATAACTTTGGCGTTGCAAATGGGATTAAGATGATTCTTGGACTTGTAGAAAGTTGATGTTAATATCTACAATATTGGTGTCAAGCATGAGATGAAAATCTTTTCACATTTGGGATCAAATTATGCAACAAATAAAGTAACGAAAGGAGTGACATTTTTACCATGCTCTAGCATTTTGACCATATCTCTCAAATTACTTGGTCAAAAGGTTAAAAAAATACCACAATTCAAACAACTCAATTATCTACATGTTTTGTTTTATGTGAAAAAGAAAATTCAGATGGAAAGATTTTCAAAAGTGATGTGTATGATGACATAATTTCTTGGAACACCAATGAAGACTTATGTGTAAAAAAATAATATTTTATTTGTGGTTGTCTCCCCAAATTTGGCTATAAATAGGGGTGAATTGTAATGTATTGAGATATCTCTCATTTTATGAACAAACCTTTGAGTTCATAATATTTATCTCTTTGTTTTTCTTTTATTTCTTCAATTAAATATAATTAGCATGTTAATTTCGTATTCAAAGTTTTACACTTTGAATAATGAGTAGCTAACTTCCCAAAGTTGAGATGAAAAGGTGAAACTCTTGGCATGATAATAAGATTATTAAAAGGTAAGAATCTATGTTTTATATTATTTAATCATTATTTATTGTTTATGTTATATTTATTTCTTTAAGCATTATTATACCCTACTTATAAGTGGGAGTTTTGATTTATTGTTGCTAGATGTTACACTAAATTCTTGGAACCATTTAAATGTTAGTTTGGTATTACCAACTATTTAAAGTGGATGTCTTGATTTATTATATATGAATATATCATAATATTAAATTCTTGGTACCATTTAAATGTTAATTTTGTTTTACCAACCATTTAAAGTGGATGTCTTGATTTATTATATATCAATATATCATAATATTAATTTATTGGTACCATTTAAATGTTAGTTTGGTTTACCAACCATTTAAAGTGGGAACCTTGATTTAGTGTTTACAAATATATATATATAGCACAATAAATACTTGACAACATTTATAAGTTTTGGTATATATTATATACTTATGAGATAATAATATATAACATAAAATAAATATGATTATTTAATATATTGGAACAGTTTTATTAAGTGGATTTCAATAATATTCATTAATGTTAACTTTATTAAAATACCAAGAGCGGATCTTTTAATCTCAACTACTTAAATTAAAATTTGAACAATTAAAAATTATCAATTAAAAGATTCAAACAATTAAAAGAAAAGTAAACAAAACAAAAAGACATTGTAGTGGACTTGTAATTACCTTAGCATCCCTGTGGATACGATATTCGGACTCATCGAATTATATTACTTGTGGACAACCTGCTCTTGGGGATGCAACAATCAAAGTCGCGTCAATTATTCCACTCGATAAGCGAGAACCGCTTCGACAGTCCGAGGAAGGGTTGTTCAGTGCGTTATCATATGATTATCCATCTGTGTGAATGGATATCTCCATGCTTTTGCCAATGAAACATAGCGTTTACATCACATATGCTAGTCTCGAGCTCGAGCGATCTTTATACTTGTTTTAGGCAGCTGATTTGACTAGGAACCTATTTGGAATATACGGTACACTTCCTAGTGAGTTTCACAATCTTACATTGCGAGGCAGACCTCATGGTTCTTATTGTATATTCAAGTACTTTATCTACGCAAATTGCATAGGTATACAGATAAAGTATAATGCCATAATCGAATGAAATCGTAAAATATTATGAAAATAAAAATTGTTTTATATCAGAATCAATAAAAGCAAAAGCTACAAGTTGACTTACCGGGCACCTACTCTAATATAATATCATATGAAACAAAAACAAAAATATAATTGTTAAAAGTAAAAATTTACGGTAAAATATAAAAATCTCAAACTCACAAAATATATTAAACTACATTCTTTTATAAAATTTTCTCCAATCAATTGTGTTCTTCTTCACAAATTTAGATACCTTTTTGTAGAATTTTGGAAATAATCCAAAAATAAATACATCATTACATACATCATCACACACTAATTTTCAATATTTACAACTCTTTTTTTCAACATTCGATAATTTCAACTCTTTATTTTCAACACTATCCCTAGTGATGATGATATTGATACAATGATTGTCTTCATTATGTGTTTTTATACTGCCGCGTTAAAAACCTTACTAGGAAACTCTTTGAGATAAAAACCATAGTAAGGGAAAAAGAGTGTAGTCATGTAAACTCCCCCTCATGTAGACACGAATGATTCTTCACAAATTTCGTAGATTGCGCATCCCAATGTTATATATATTCTTTCTGAATATTGCCGTAGTAAGTGAATTTGTGAAGAGATCTGATGAGTTTTTACTTGATTGAATGTAACGAATATCAATATCTTTATTATTCTCAAGCTGTTGGGTGAATGCGAAGAACTTAGGGGGAATATGTTTAGTTCTGTCGCTTTTTATGTATCCTTCTTTCATTTGAGCAACACATGCAGCATTATCTTCATATATTATCACAGGCTTCTTGTCGAATGATAATCCGCATGAGATTTGGATATGTTCGGTCATTGATTTTAGCCACACACATTCACGACTTGCTTCAAGTAGTGCAATAATCTCGGCGTGATTTGATGAAGTTGTTACGAGTGTTTGTTTCTGTGAACGCCAAGAAATTGCAGTGCCTCAATGACTAAATACATATCCGATTTTGGAACGTGCCATATGTAGATCAGATAAATACCCAGTATCAGCATAACCATTTATGCTTTGATTGGTTTCTTTTGAATACAAAAGTCCCAAGTCTGTCGTTCATCGTAGATAACAGAATATATGTTTAATTCCGTTCCAGTGTCTCTTTGTTGGATATGAGCTAAACCTTACCAATAAATTTACAGCAAAAGATATATCAGGTCTTGTACAATTTGCAAGATAAATAAGGGCACCAATAGCACTTAGATATGGTAATTCAGGACAAAGAAAAACTTCATCATCTTCACATGGATGGAATGGATCCTTTTCTATGTTTAATGATATAACAACCATTGGAGTACTTAAAAGATTTGATTTATCCATAAAACTTTAAGGACCTTTTCTGTATAATTTCACTGATGAACAAATATTCCACATTTTTTTTGTTCAATTTTCAAACCCAGACAATACTTTGTTTTTCCAAGGTCCTTCATTTCAAATATTTCTTCAAGTACATCACAACTTCTTGAATTTTCTTATTCGTTCCAATGATGTTTAAATCATAAACATATATAGCAATAATTACACATCCAGATGTTGTTTTCTTAATGAAAATACAAAGGCATATTGAATTTTTTACATATCCATTTTCCATTAAGTGTTCACTTAGCCGATTATACCACATTCGACCTTATTGCTTTAACCCATATAATGATCTTTGTAATTTCACAGAATAACATTCTCTGAGTTTTGAACTTTGTGCTTCAGGCATCTTAAATCCTTCAGGGATTTTCATATATATATTACTATCGAGTGATTTTTATAAGTAAGCTGTGACAACATCCATAAGACGCATTTCTAAATTTCCAGATACTACCAAACTAATCAAATATCGAAACGTAATTTCATTCATAACAGGAGAATACCTTTATTCATAATCAATTCCAGGCCTTTGAGAAAAACCTTGTGCAAGAAGTCGAGCTTTATATCTTGCTATTTTATTTTTATCATTTCGCTTTCGAATAGAAACTCATTTGTACCCAAGCTTTTAATGACATCATGAGTGTCTTCAATTTATTTATCTGGAATTTCAATTCCAGCAAGAGTATTTACAGCATGTATATATGATTTAATGACCCTTTTTGTATCTGCAAGTGCATCTGCATTTGATTTGTTTTTCTTTGCAAGTGCACAATTTTCTGTATATCTTTTTCACAATGTTTAGTTCTTGGATCCATATGTAACAACGATGATGTATACCATGTAATTTATTTTTTGATATGTTTATTTTCTCCCTCTAACATTGGTATGATTTTCTCATTAAAATGACAATCAGAAAAACATGATGTGCACATGTCGCCAGTCTGAAGTTCAAGATATCAAATTATTGATGGGCTATCGTAACCAACATAAATTCAGATCTTTTTTGAGGTCTCATTTTTGTTCGTTGAGGCGGTGCAATAGGCACGTATACCATACATCCAAAAATTTTCAGATGAAAAATGTTTGGTTCTTTCCCAAAGGCAAGCTGAAATGGGGAGTATTTATGATATGCACTTGGTCTGATGCGAATTAATGCAGCAGCATGTAAATTGCATGTCCCCATGTAGAAACAGAGATTTTTGTTTTCATAATCATTGGTCTCACAATCAGTTGTAGACGTTTAATCAATGATTCAGCTAATTCATTTTGTGTATATACATGAGCAACATGTTGCTCAACAGTGATTCTCATTTACATAAAATAATAATTGAAAGTCTGGGAAGTAAATTCACCAGCATTATTAAGTCTAATTTTCTTGATTGTATGATCGAGAAATTGATTCCGCAATTTTATTATTTGAGCAAGTAATCATGCAAATGTCACATTCCGAGTTGATAATAAACATACATATAACCATCTACTGGAGGCATCAATCAATACCATAAAATATCTAAATTTTCCACATGGTGGAAGAATTTGCCCACAAATATCACCGTGAATAGGTTCAAGAAACATGGGTGATTCAATTTGGATTTTAGCTGGTGATGGTCTTATAATAAGTTTTCCAAGAGAACATACTTTGCATTGAAACTTATTATTTTGAAAAATCTTCGAGTCTTTCAGCAGATGACCATGTATATTTTCTATAATTCTTTGCATCATTGTTGAACCAGGATATATAATCAATATTGAAGATTTATCAACTACCATGTTTGATTCAATTAGACTTATATATGTATAATGCAATCCAGTAGGGAGCATTGGTATTTTTTGAACTAAATATTTCTTTCCTGATTTATATGTGAAAAGACGCATATATTTCTCATTTCTTTCATTTATTGTCTGAGTATCATACCCATTAGAATATATGTCATTAAAATTCAACAAATAACTTTTCGATTGTTTTGAATACAAAGCATCATTTATCAGAAATTTTGTACAATTAGGTAACAAAAAATGTGCTTTACCACAACCTTTTATCAAGTCTACAGTTGTAACATCCGGAAAATCAGTCCACGTAAACCGCATGCAAGAGAAATAGCTAAATTGTTTATTTATTTTATTTATATGCATAAATGGTACATTTTAATATTATTAAATGATTAATTGCATAATTTTACATGAATTCATGAAATTAAGGATTTTCTGTCTGCATATTCGAAGTCAGACCGGGGGACGGAGATCGGAGGCGATTAAGGTGCAAAAAGTTGAATGCTATATTTATTTTAAGTCAATAAAAGTTGTAATTTAAATGAATTACGAGTTTTAGTATTTTGATGTCTAATTTAATTATTAGGCAATTTATAAGATTTTAAGCGTTTTAAAATATTAATTTTTGAAAATTAAGGATTTAATTCTTGAAATTGTTGTGAAATATTTATGATGATTGTTGGGCCTCAATCAATTTATTTAATTAGTATTTAAGTGAAATCTAAGATTTTTTTTGTATGACAAATTTTGAAGATGGAAATATCAATCTTTTAAATTGGAGTTTATCTTGAACTTGGTATTTAAATTTTTAAACAAAACTTGGGGGTCAACTTAATTAACTAATTAATGTTTACATTATTTATTAGAGTTTGTTTAAACCTAAACTATGTTTAAGTATTTATTAGTTGGCAACTCACACACCCAAACACAATCCACATGAAGGACACCTAAAACACACACTAAATACACACACAAGCAGCTGAGAGTTTATAGCCTATGATTTTGATTTTTTTTACTTGATTCCTTCGATCCAACTATCACCAATCCTTCATCATATGTATCACTATCGATCCACATCACTTTTACGCAAAAGAAACAATCGAAACGCCGCTCCGATCTCCCACCGACTTCTCCGCAACGACTATCGAATATTCGAGCGTTTTTAACGCAAAGGCACGTTCTCTAAACTTTTTAAAACATCATACAAATCATAATATGCTTGATTTACTTGTTTATGCACTTGAGATTTCTCATGTTAAATTATTATGATCTATGATTATGTTAAGTTATTTTATTTAGCAATTTTCGAGTTTACGATGTATGATTTAAAAAAAAAAGTAGTGGTCGTTTCAACAGGACCTGATATTGTATTCACCATTATTTTTGTTGGTTTTAGTTCAAAGAAATATCTTTTATCTCGGAGAATAGTGTGCGTTGTACCACTATCAGGTATGCTAACTTCCATGGGATTAGTTCCTTGTTTAGCTTTGTCCTTAGCATTTTCCATATTTGAACTTCGAAAAAATATGCAATGAAAACAAATTACTGACAATATATATGTAATAAGACGCATATCATAATTATACAATAAAACATCGGCATATGAGCACATGAAAAATAAAATATTTTACATTTTTATTTCACCAATATATTGATCATTTTTAAAGAAATAATTCAGAAAATCTGTAGCATTAAAATGAGTTGAATCACTCAAACGGTCATTGTGTTCAATGAAGTTGGTATCTTTTTCTTTCCCCTTTATCGATTCTTTATAGAGCTTACAAAGGTGCACGGGAGCTCGACAAATACTAGACCAATGTCTTGGAGTGCAGCATCTAAAACAAGAACTTTCAAATCGTTTTGATGATTTTCATTAACTCTCATGTTCTCATGATGCCTTTTTATTGGATGGTTCGTGACGCCCTTTTGAGATGAGTTGTAGAAATAACTATCTCGATTGTTTTCAAAACCACGACCATGACCTCGACCACGACCACGACCACGACCTCGATCTCGACCTCGACCAAAACCTTGCCTCTGAATTTGATTTTGGTTTTCAGGTTTAAATTCATTTTTATTTACAGCATTTAATTCTGGAAATGTTGTTGATCCAGTGCGTCGGGACTCATGATTTCTCATTAGCAGCTCGTTGTTCTTTTCCGCCACAAGAAGACATGCAATAAGTTCAGAATATCTACCAAATCCATGCACTCTATATTGTTGTTGTAAAATTATATTTGATGCGTGAAAAGTAGAAAATGTTTTTTCAAGCATTTTCGATTCCGTAACCTCATGTACATAAAATTTTAATTACGAGATTATTTGATACATCGCCGAGTTGTGATCACTGACTGAAAGACACTTACTTTTTAACTTTAAAATCCTATTAAATTTTTTTCTTTTTATGTCCATAAATTCGAAAACAAACAATTTAGAATAACTTAACATCTTCATAAATCAAAATAATTTAACAATTTAAATCTCAAGTGCATAAAATCCCTAAAATTGTCAATTACCAAACTTCAACTTCTACTTTTAACATGATCAAAAATTAACTTCAAAATAAAGCATAAAATCTCTAATAAAATCCTTAATAAAATCCTTTAAACTTTTCCTAACAATCTAGCGCGGGAAATAAATTTCCCCAAGGAGTGTACTGTTGTACTCGAGCCACTCAAGCGTCAGCGCCTCCCTCAATATCATCACCTGCATCATTCAAACCTAGTGCGTCTAATGACACAGCACGTCCTAAACATGAGTAGCAAATAATACATATACAAGCACATGCATTACAATCTTACTTTTATTTAAAATAATTTTAAGCATAAATAAATCGTTAAATCATATAATCGTAAAGCTTTGCATCATTTATCATTTTGAGTGAAGTTTGATCATTGAAAGTGACTGGCCTTTTTATCCTCTGTACGACTGATAAGTATTTAGCTCCACATATGCATGGGGATGGGCACTAGGCACCGCCATGGAAATACGTTCGTCGGGCTCCCTATGGAGCCTTTTCCCATAAACAGGGTCCCTCTGGGGCCTTCTTTCTCACGACATTCCCATAAAATTGTAAGTTCACCATTCCTTCTTAAAACGGATCCCCCACATATCATCTATCCTTTGTCACAGTCAATTCACATCTCTCAAAATACTTTTTCTTTTCTTTTCAAAGCATAAAATATCATGACTTTCGAAAATTGAATTTTAAAAGTAAAAATTGCACAGCTTTACCATAAATCATAAAATATCATATTTTCATCAAAACCATCATAATAAATCATTTAACATGCGTTATGATCCTTCGGGACGCTTCCAACCATTTTCATACTACCAGGTGTAAAATGACCGTTTTTCCTCTAGACATAAAATTTCTCGATTTTGACTTTTTTTTTACTTTTATGGACTCTATACTATCCCAAATAATTATTTAAGCTTAAATTAAATTTTTACTATTTTTATTAGACGTAAATTCGAGGATTTCGATTTAATTATTTAATTACTAATTAGTGAAGCGTTTTATTCCTGAATTAATTTAAACTTTAATATTTTCTTTCCAAATTTTAAACATTAACTTTTTATACCTAAACTACCCTTGTGAACCATGAATCGAGCCCGTGGACCATGGTTCGACCCCTTTTTTCTTCCTAGCCATAATTCGAACTTAGCTTGTTCCTCTAGAGCCATCTCACGTTTTTCTTGGATCATGGCCGAGCCACCTCGAGCCATCCCTTTACCAGACCCCCTAAGGATCCTACTGGACACCCAATGTCTAGCCTCCCTGCGCAAACCATGAACAGAAACCGCTCCCTTACGCCTAGGACTCCTACTCGAGCCACTGCCGAGCCCCGACCGTCCTGACCCTCAATGGACCCTGGTCCAACCCCTACGCAGCAACCCCAGCCAGCGCCGAGCCCACTGCAGCCGCGCGAAGATGCCTGCGCGAACAAGGGAAAAGTCCTAGCTTACGGGACTCCTCCTAGGTTGCTGTCCAAGAGTCCTAGCCATGCTAAGACTCTTCTTAACACCTAACCACGTCCAGACTTCACCCTATCCCAGTCTTGACCGAGCCATGCGCAACCATGCACCAAGCCGCCCCTTGTAATCAAGTGTGAACCATTCGAAAACCCTAAGACATTACCCTCAGCATGCTCGGCCCCATTCTAGCTGTTGTACAGCCCTCATTTTACTCCTAAACGGCCCTTGTTCTATCAATAAAACGTCCCAAGTTAGCAGCCTAACCCTTGGAAATTATAACGTTAAAGAAACAAATGTAAAATCGTCAAAACGTTCGAAAAATTTATCCTATCGTTAAACGAATCATGCATCAATTTTCATGCAAAGATACATAAAACATGCATATAATAGTTTGAATGATGCATCAAATGGTTTAGAAAACGTGCCTTTGCGTTTAAAACGCTTGGATATTCAATCGTTGGCGAGGGGCACGAAGAAGATCGAACGGGCGACGAAGAACCCTAGCTTTTCCTCAATTGAAATTTTCGAATTTTTGTCTATGCGAGTGTGTGAAGTGGACGGCTGCTGAATGGTGTCAAAAAGACCTAGGTTTGAATTTTTATATATTTAATTTTCATGATAATGGGCTTTGGTTTTGGGCCTTCAAACATAGGAGCAATTGATTTCATAAAAATTAGTTTCCAACAATAATATTTTTGATATTTTAAAAAATACTTGTTTGCCCAAAACCAGCTTACCGGGTAAAATCAAGCTCGTCTCCTAAAATAATTCGAAATCTATCATTTTTAGAAAAATTAAATCATTTTTAATCATATTAAGAAGCCTTGAAAATATTTAATGGAAAATATTTATTTTTATCTTTGTCGTCCCCGGTCTCTTTTCCCCAGCCTATTATCGAATATTTGGATAAAATCCTTCAATTTCATGAAATCATGTCATATAATCATTTAATCATGCAATCATATCCTTAATCATATAATATGCATCAAGTAAGCATTTAAAATCAATTAATTAAAATAATTATGAAATTTAATTCATTTGCGTGCATGTGGTTTACGTATGTTGGTTTTTGGGCGTAATAAATCATCCCCCCCTTAAATAAAATTTCGTCCTCGAAATTAAGACCTACTGAATAACTCGGGTTATCGACTCCTCATCTCTACCTCTGTCTCTCAGGTGGCTGCTTCCTCCCAGTGATTTAGCCATTTGACTTTAACCATCTTTATCACCTTGTTCCGCAACTTCCTTTCTTGTCCACCCAAGATTTGATTAAGCCTCTCCTCATATGACAGATTTGGTGTAAGTTGCAGTGGCTCAGAGTTCAGTACATGTGAGAGTTTGACATGTACTTGCGAAGCATCGATATGTGGAAGACATTGTGGACTCCTGCAAGATTAGGTGGCAACGCCACTCGATATGCTAATGCTCCCACGCTTTCGAGTATCTCGAATGGTCCAATGAATCTTGGACTAAGTTTGCCTTTCTTGCCAAATCTCATAACACCTTTCATAGGTGCTATTTTTATGAACACGTGATCACCCTCTGCGAACTCGAGATCTCGTCTCATTTGAACACGTGAATCTTGGACTCTTGCAAGATTAGGTGGCAACGCCACTCGATATACTAATGCTCCCACTCATAACACCTTTCTCGGATTTTGGCTACCATTTCTGCAGTGTGCTGAACTATTTTGGGTCCCAACGTAGCTCTTTCTCCTACCTCATCCCAATGGATAGGCTATCTACATTTCCGTCCGTAGAGTGCCTCTTATGGAGCCATTCTTATGGATGATTGATAGTTATTATTGTAAGTGAACTCCACTAGAGGTAACTTTGGTTCCCAACTCCCTTAGAAATCGATCACGCATGCTGGGAGTAAATCATCTAATATTTGTATGACTCTCTCGGACTGACCGTCGGTCTGAGGGTGAAATGCGGTACTGAATAGTATTTTAGTACCCAACGCTGCATTAGACTCTTCCAAAATGATGAAGTGAAGCGTGTGTCTCGGTCTGACACTATAGACACTAGGATCCCATGCAGTCTAACTATCTCTCGAATATATAGCTCCGCATACTGAGTTGTGGAAAAAGCGTCTTCACAGGTAGGAAGTGTCATGATTTAGTAAGGCGGTCCACTATTATCCAAATGGCATTGAGTCCCTTCACTGTCTTTGGCAATCCTACCACGAAGTCCATAGTAATATTCTCCCACTTCCACTCGGGAATGGGAAGCGGTCGAAGCATTCCCGCTGGTCTTTGATGCTCAACCTTCACTTGTTGACATGTCAAGCATTCAGATACAAAGCGCACAATGTCTTGTTTCATTCCCGGCAAACAAATATAAAAGTTGCAAATCCTTGTACATCTTGGTACTTCCAGGATAAACAGAATAAGGAGTACTGTGAGCTTCAGTCATAATGCCAACTCTAAGTGAATCTCCACTAGGAACCCATAGACGACCTCGATACTTAACAATGCCATCCTCCACTGAATATAACATGTTGCCCTTTGATTCATCTTGCTGTCTCCATTTCTGCAGTTGCTCATCATCAGACTGTCCAGCTCGAACCCTATCTCGTAGAGTGGAATGCAATGTCAATCTAGCAAGATTAGGGGCCTCTCCCCTAGCATAAACTTAAGAATAAGGAGTATTGTGAGCTTCAGTCATAATGTCCACTCTAAGTGAATCACCACTAGGAACCCATAGATGACCTCGATACTTAACAATGCCATCCTCGATTGAATGTAACATGCTGCCCTTCGATTCATCTCGCTGTCTCCATTTCTGTAGTTGATCATCATCAGACTGTCCAGCTCGAATCCTATCTCGTAGAGTGGAATGCAATGTCAATCTATCAAGATTAGGGGCCTCTCCCCTAGCGTAAAATTCAAGATCAAATCGCTGAATTTCCACTTGTAGAGGCTCCTGTACTGATAAATTTGTCAAGACTGTCCATTTCCTACTTAAAGCATCCGCAATTACATTAGCTTTGCCGAGATTGTAGCTAATGTCACAGTCGTAGTCCTTAACAAGCTCTATCTACTGTCTTTGTCTCATATTCAAGTCCTTTTAGGTGAATAAACATCTAAGTCTCTTATGGTCCGTGTAGATTTTGCATTTCTCCCCATATAAGTAACGCCTACAGATTTTCAACGCAAATACGACTGCTGCGTCGGATAATACTTTTCATTTACTTTCAACTGTCTTGACGCATATGCTATGACTCTCTCATGCTGCATAAGAACTGCGCCCAATCCTCGTTTCGAAGTGTCTGTGTACAACACATATTCCCCTTGTTCTGTCGGCATCGCTAGTACTGGCGCGGTAGTGAGTGCTTGTTTCAACTGGTCAAAACTCTTTTGACATTCCGGTCCCCATATAAATTTCGCATTCTTCTTCGTCAAAGATGTCAAGGGTACTGCAATGGACGAGAAACCCTTGATGAACTTACGATAATAACCGGCTAAACCCAAAAAACTACGTATTTACGTCACAATTTTCGGCACTGGACATTTTTTGACTCACTCGACCTTAGATGGATTGACTTCTACTCTTTCCTTTGACACAATGTGGCCTAAGAATGCCATGCTCTCTAACCAAAACTCAGACTTGCTGAATTTTGCATATAATCTCCGCTCTTGTAAAACTTGCAAGGTCGTCCTCAAGTGTTGATCATGCTCCTCACGGCTCTTGGAATAGATCAAGATATCGTCGATAAAAACAATATTGAACTGATCGAGATACGGCTGAAATACGTGATTCATGAGATCCATAAAGATCGCTGGGGCGTTAGTCAGCCCAAGTGGCATCACTAAAAACTCATAATATACATTACACGTTCGGAACGCCGTCTTATGTACATCCGTCTCCTTAACCCTCAATTGGTGATATCCAGACCTAAGATCTGTCTTTGAAAATACTGAGGCTCCTTGCAATTGATCAAATAAATCTTCGATTCGAGGTGAATGGTACTTATTCTTCACTGTCACTCTATTCAACTCTCTGTAGTCGATGTACAATCTCATGCTCCCATCCTTCTTTTTCTCAAATAACACTGGTGCGCCCCATGGAGAGAAACTAGCGTGAACAAATCCCTTGTCTAATAGCTCTTGAATTTGATCTTTTAATTCCTTCATTTCAGCAGGTGCTAATTGATATGGTGCCTTAGAGATAGGCACCGTACCAGACATCAACTCAATAGCAAATTCTACTTCTCTTTCAGGTGGAATACCAGAAACATCGTCAGGGAACACATCCGGAAAATCCTTAACTACCTCCACATCTTCAATATTTTGACTGCCGATGTCGGGTGCAGATATAATACTAGCAAGAAAACCTTGCAACCCTTTTGAATAAGCTTCCTCGCACGCATGCATGAAATGATAAGTGGCATTTTATTGTTTCGTGAAGCCTCAAAGATAAACGCTTTCCCATCAGGCGGTCTAATAGATACTGTAAGGCCTGAAATTTGATATCACTCTTTTGAACTATTATTGGTAATGGAGGCATGAGGAAGGAAAGGAAAAGTGAAGAAATGCAATGGCAAGAAGCCTCGGACAGAAAAGTTGGCGCCCGAGCGGTAGGCAACGACCGCCCGAGTGCCAGCGCTCAATAGAAATTTGTTCGGGCAGAAGATGTGGCGCCCGGGCGGTAGTTTGTGACCGCCCGAGCGCCAGTGGATATGAACACTTGGACAGAACTATTGGCGCCCGAGCGGTAGAAAATGACCGCCCGAGCGCCAGTGCATCATCAGGTGGTTTTTGGAGAGAACGTCTGGCGCCCGCGCGGTAGAAAATGACCGCCCGAGCGCCAGTGTGTAACAAGTCGAGCACTCGAGCAGAACATTCCGCTCCCGAGCGGTAATCGGTTACCGCCCGAGCGCCACCTGAAAGTTGTGAAAAATGATGACACGTATTCTAGCCATGCAACTTGTCATATATATATGTCATGCCTTCAGAATTGATCAAAGAGAAGAAACGGAGAAAGGAAACGAGGGAAGTTCGAAGAAATCCCTACGCCTTTTATCTTCTATATTTGTGATTTGTGAAAGATCCGTCCGTCCGATTTTGAATCCGACTTCAGTACTGTGTTCCTATCGACGCAGGCTTCAACCGGACGTAAGTTTTCTTAAGTTTTGATATGATCTGAAATTATGGTATTGTCAGAATCAGATATGATTCATATATGGTGTTCTTGACGTAGTAGAAATCGGATAATCGAAACCGAATTGAAGAACGGATACCGTATATAATTGTTATGAATTTCAGAGTTGATTTGACTGAGATTTGATATCAGATTTGTATTATTATGGATTATGAGTTGCGAGAACGGATATCTGTTGATTTGTATTGTTGGGTATATTGAGATTATGCAGTTATGCTGTCGAAACAGAATTTGATTTCGTTCTGATTATATCCAATATTGAATTGATTGGTGTATTGATATTGTACTCGATATTGTCATTCCCAGATTGAGTATTGACAGGCCTTGAGTTCGAGACTTCGACAGAGTCAGATTGACAGAAAGAAAGGTATAATTCATGTTGATTCGAGAAGATATAACTCGAATTAGATCTGATTTGAGTTTCCCAAAATCACATACTAGATTGTTACCTTTTTATATGTTGATGCTTTGTTTATAGATTTATATTCAAGCATTTAAGATAGGAGAGTCATTGGCAGACTTGCCAAGCTAGACGTTCGGTGATATCGATGCATAGGAGCAGAATTGACTCCGAATGTAGACATTCGATACAGACATGACCAAAGTTTAGGAATAAGACATACTGTCACCTCGATTGGGAGGCTAGGTGGCAGACTGTGACGTCTTATTCATACCGGGATCCCTAGAGTTAGAAGCGAGTCGAGTCAAGATATGATTTCGATTTCATTTGCATGCTGATATTGATTTGGTTTCATAGACTATGGAACCTATTGCCATTGATTCTATTCTTGATAGCATGCTTCATGATTTATATTGTGTATATGCATGTGTACCATGTTTTATACTGGGATTTGTTCTCACCGGAGTATCCGGCTGTTGTTGTGTCTGTATGTGTGCATGACAACAGGTGGGACAGGATCGGGGTCACGCAGAGGATGAGAGATCGAGATAGCGTGGAGATTACGGGCGTATAAGATTACTAATGGTTTCTTACTAGACATGTACTGAATTTCTAGACACTAGTAATGTTAATTGTAGACGAACATGTGAATGTTAATTGTAGTTGAATAAGATGACAGTATTTTATATAATGTCTTGTGCTTGTTTATATACATTTGAATAAATGTTAAAAACAAAATTTTGGCCCGCATTTTCTAGCAAAGATCCAATTAATCCCAAAAAGAATTGAGTTAGAGCCCGGGTCCCCACAGATACTGTCCTCCGTCGAAAGTCAATAGTTGCTTCATTCAGTGTGAGCCAATCCATGCCCAAAATTATGTCAAACTCGGGCATCAGTAGCACAGTAAGGTCCACTCATATAATATTCTTTTGCAATTTAAGTTTTACGTCCTTAACCAAGCTACTAGAGACCATATGCTCGCCAGAAGGTACTGTAACTCTGAATCCTGACTTCAAATCTATTGGTAGGTATCTCAATTTCTTCACAAAAGATTCATAGATGAAAGAATGTGTAGCTCCGAAGTCTAATAGAGCGTAAGAAGCTATTCTCGCTAGTAATATTTGTCCTGGTAAATTTTGCATTATTCTTGATTAAGGCTTTATAGTTATCGTTGGAACTTTTCAAGTTCGCAATCTTTGCTTAATTTTGATGTTAACAAAACTTGTTATTTTGTTACTAATAACCTACCTTAGTGAGCAGATATCTGAAACTGAAATGATCAGTTTACGAGCCTAAAATGAAGCTATCGGAGATGCTAATTGAAAGAACCAACTGATCGAACGAACAAAACCAGTTCAACTGATGCATCGCAACCAGCTCAACTGAATGTTCAGCTGATAGGTAGTTCAGCAGAAGATCTTCAGAAGCCCGGCCAGCTGATGAAGAGTTCGACTGATGAAAATCCCAGCTAACCAGGCAAACTGAATCAGTGAAATCAGTTCAACTGACGAGTCAACAGATTTCACTATATCAGTTCAAAGACCAGTTGCTTATCAGTTTGAAGAACCAGTTCAGAACATAAGTTATGAGCAATCAGCTGGAGATCATAACAAGCTTACTTAATGTATTACAGCAGTGCACAAAGGTACAAAAGCAATTGTACTATCACAGTACAATCATGAACGTTGCATCAGAAGCTTAAAGCCAAAAGTTCCGGAATGGATTCCAAGGAACAAATTCAAATGCAACGGATACAATAATTGAGTCTCCCTGTACGATCAAGCTTCGCGCCTATAAATAGAAGATCAGTGAAGACTCAGAAACAAACACAATACACAAGTGTGACTCAAAGAGAGAACACAACAAGAAGAAGGGCACGCATATTGTATATCTGCTTACTAAGAAGCAATTTGCTCAGAGGGAACACTTCAAAGTTATATTAGCTTAGATTAGAAGCTTATTACCCTCAGTGTGTGAGAACACTTTCGGGTAGTTTTCATTGTTCAGTTCTCACACACACGCACACACCACCACCACCCAAATTACAGTCTTGCACAAAGACAATAAACTTGTGTATGTAGTCTTTGCCACATAGACGTTAAACAAGTGTTGGCTGGAAGGTGTTGCCTTCAGTCTAGACTAAGAGTTCAGTTAAGCAGCGGGTAAGTCCTAAGCTGTGTAGGATTCGTACAAGGTGTTGTATAAATCTAATTCTTCTAGTGTATCCTACCCGTGGAGGTAGAAGGGGTGACGTAGGAGCAGTTGAAGTCTCCGAACATCCATAAGCATATCCTGTGTCTTTTAACTGTTTAACTGCTTGTTTTGTGGATTGGCTCTGCAAGTAACATCGTAGCCACTTCACTTGACTCCGTAATTTTGCTGTTTGAGTGGCTTGCAGGGTTTTGAGTTCAACTGACAGCAGAACAGCAAAACCGATCTGCGGACAAGACTTCAGTAGGCAACCGACTAGTTCAAATGATCAGCAGATGAAGCCCAACTGACAGCTGAAATATTGGATTATTAGGAGCTTAATCACCAACAGTATACCGCCACTTAACTGTCATATCAGATTAGAAGAGATGATCAATGCGGTTCAGCAATCAGTTGAGTCCAATTTACATCAGCTAAACTAGTTATCCAGCACAGAAGTCAAGTTCAAAGCAGCTAGTTGTTCATCTGACAAAGAAATTCAAGACTATGCATTATATCAAGAATTCAAGGTGACCAGTAGTTGGGACATTTAGTTCTACTATATGTAAACTGATTGATAACTGATGTTGTTTAAAATTCAGCTAAGTGTAGTAGCATTTTTCCCTTACATAACTGATGCGTTTAATTATAATACAAGGGAGTCTATTTGATTAAATAAACATCGTGTTATCCAATTAGTTTAAATATAATTGAATTGATATTTCCAGTTTTTGTTTAACTTTAAGTGCTTGAATTATAATTACTGCTGAAAATATTTTAAAATCATGTGACTGATTATATTTTTAAGGGGGAGTTTTTAATTAAGTTCTTGAGGGAAAGTTTTCTTTTCCCTCGAACTGAAAAATGTTTTAAAAATGTTTTTAACCCGTTTTTTAAATTCAGTTTTTGAGGGGGAGTTTTTCTTTTTAAACTGATTTTAAATATGTCATCCCTCAAACTGAAATTTCTTTTATTTGTTTTAAGTTTTTTTTTTTTTTTGCTTTAACTGTTCAAGTTTTGTGAGCATCAAAAAAGGGGGAGATTGTTGGAACTTTTCAAGTTCGCAATCTTTATTTAATTTTGATGTTAACAAAGTTATTATTTTGTTACTAATAACCTACCTTAGTGCGTAGATAGCTGAAACTGAAATGATCAGTTTACGAGCCTAAACTGAAGCTATCGGAGATGCTAACTGAAAGAACCAACTGATCGAACGAACAGAACCAGTTCAACTGATATATCGCAACCAGCTCAACTGAATGTTCAGCTGATAGGTAGTTCAGCAGAAAATCTTTAGAAGCCCGGCCAGCTGATGAAGAGTTCAACTGACTAAAAGTCCAGCTGACCAGGCAAACTGAATCAGTGAAATCAGTTCAGCTGACGAGTCAACCTATTTCACTATATCAGTTCAAAGACCAGTTGCTGATCAGTTTGAAGAACCAGTTCAGAACATAAGTTATGAGCAATCAGCTGGAGATCATGACAAGCTTACTTAATGTATTACAGCAGTGCACAAAGGTACAAAAGCAATTGTACTATCACAGTACAATCATGAACGTTGCATCAGAATCTTAAAGCCAAAAGTTCCGGAATGGATTCCAAGGAACAAATTCAAATGCAACGGATACAATAATTGAGTCTCCCTGTACGATCAAGCTTCGCGCCTATAAATAGAAGATCAGTGAAGACTCAGAAACAAACACAATACACAAGTGTGACTCAAAGAGAGAACACAACAAGAAGAAGGGCACGCATATTGTATATCTGCTTACTAAGAAGCAATTTGCTCAGAGGGAACACTTCAAAGTTATATCAGCTTAGATTAGAAGCTTATTACTCTCAGTGTGTGAGAACACTTTCGGGTAGTTTTCATTGTTCAGTTCTCACACACACTCACACACCACCACCACCCAAATTACAGTCTTGCACAAAAACAATAAACTTATGTATGTAGTTTTTGCCACATAGATGTTAAACAAGTGTTGGCTGGAAGGTGCTGCCTTCAGTGGTGCTGCCTTCAGTATAGACTAGGAGTTCAATTAGGCAGCGGGTAAGTCCTAAGCTGTGTAGGATTTGTACAAGGTGTTGTATAAATCTAAGTCTTCTAGTGTATCCTACCCGTGGAGGTAGAAGGGGTGACGTAGGAGCAGTTGAATTCTCCAAACATCCATAAACATATCCTGTGTCTTTTAACTGTTTAACTGCTTGTTTTGTTCTTAACTGATTTGATCAGTTCAGCTGATATCAGTTCAGTTCTGTCCATAACTTAATTGATATAAGCTCTAACTGATTTTCTCGTAAATTCAGTTATTCAATTGCACAGTATATAAAATCTATCAGTTTTTCTTAACGAATGATTATTTCAAATATTTTCTGCTTGATTTAATACCCAACTTGATCTAATTCATCTTTGTATACATTCTTAGAACACGAGCTATTGCAGCTCATTGATTTATTGTGTTGAAAGCACTCCTAAAGTGCCGAGCACACGATCGGTCAGTTTTAAAAATTTTCCTATCATCTAGGTCCTTCAAGTCTTCCATATTAGCACATTAGCCCCCTTAAGTTTCGAAAATTGCATGATTAGTCCTTTAAGTTTTTGAAAATTGCATGATTAGTCCTTTAAGTTTTTGAAATTGCAACTTAACCCCTAGAACTTTTGAATTTTCTAAATTGTCATTATTTTCGAAAATCCACTTGAGCCCCTAGAAAGCTTCTGATTTGCCATTTAACCCCTGAGTAATTTCGAATTTATCAAATTTTCCTCCATAATTTTCTAAAATTGCTTTTTAGTCCTTTAAATCTTCAATCTTCTAAATTTGACCCAATTAATTGGTGTTTGCAAGAATTCCACCCCTTAAACTCTAGAGTTTGTAACATGCAATTCTAATTCATTAAGTTCCATGCATCTCAATTTAATTCTAGCATCCATGCTTTTATTGTAATGACCCAAAACTTTATTTTGAATGAAGTACAAATTAAGAGATAATTAAAGAGTTGTTAATTAAGTATTATTAACGAATTGATAATTTGAGATTAATCAGCTGGATCCACCGAATTTTAAATGGATAACCCGATCTACTTTAGATTACATTATCTCGAGAAATCCAACTAGGCGAATGAGATTCTGACACGTGGCAGATAATATTTATTCGGATTTTCTTAACTAGTCCGGATGCAGCCTATAAATGGAAGTTCATTTATGTTGTTTCCTACACCACGTTCTTCAAAGAGATTTCTAGCATTATACCTTAGGTTTTCTAGCTAGTTTCTAAGGCACTTTGGAGTCGAGAAGTTTCAGTGCTAGTGTCGACTCGAGAGGCGATCGGTGAACTGAGATCGAGACATCATCAGCGGGCTGACTACGGATGGAGGTATAATCCTGAAGCCTTTAGAAAGAACTTAGTAGCATATTTGGTAATTCAGGATCTGATTTGATAGTTATTTAATATTGTTGGTATTGTCTAGGTTCAGAGCTTTCTGTCAGATTGTTTTAGTGAGGTACGTGATGTACTGACTGAAATATCCAAGCGTAGTATACACACTTATATGCTCCATATTTATCTGTTGCATGATACATGTTTTACAGCTTTTGCATATTATGCATGACATATCATGTTGAGCCTGATATCTTTTGAGATATACCTCGTTTGTTGAGGCCGCTCAGCCCTATTCTGTATTGTGGACGATTGGGCATCGAGAGCTACAGTGTCTGACGGGACCCGCGGGCTCTGATGACCTGGACATTGTAGGTCCACGTCTTGATGATGAGTGTGGGAGCCAAAACATGCGTAGGGCATATCAGAGACTACACACTCAGGTGCCTCTAGACTGAGCATGAGATTCTTGACTTGATCCTTGATATCAGAGCATATTGCATTTCGCATGCATCATATGAGTTTGTATACTCGTACATTCTCGTATTGGGCGATTGTCGCTCACGTCTTTGTTTTCATGTTGGGCACCCCATTCCATGGGGCAGGACTTAGGTTGGACGGTTCGGATGACCAGGACAGTGGATAGAACAGTTAGGTTTTCGGTGGTGATCCAGTAGAGGTTTTATGTGGTTTATCTTTTTCTCGTTTAGAATTATGTTTTCGATATGGTTGTATTTAATGTTTAAGACTGCTGTTATTTGTTCTGTTTTCGTTTGGGTTGTAAGATGATTAAGTTATTTGGTTTCCGCTATTTAATTGTTGTTATTAAGATTTCATGTTGCATGCTTATTAGTCTGTTTAGTAGTGGCTCAGGTAAGGGCGCTACATTTATCTTGTGCAATATAGTAATATAAAACACTTAAATAATCGGAGTACCTGTAATAAGCGTAGTGTATGGCTCGGCTTGCTCAGCATGCATTACATATGCCCTTCCAGTCGTGGGTTGCTTGAGCTTCGGGCAATCCCCAGCCTTGTGTCTCATCTCTCCACACTTGAAGCACTTGCAAGTGCCCCACATGCATTTGCCATAATGTTGATGACTGCACTCCTTGCACTGTGGCTTCTCCGCTGTCTTCGGGACATCTTGAGTAGGTGGTTTTCCTTGTGGTTTCGACTATCCTGGCCGCTTAGGTGGTCCCGTGAATGGTCTCTTACTCCGTTGACTCGATTAATGATTAGCTTCCTGGGAACGATTCTTTTTTCGCTGCATCTCCCAATCAATATCCTTGAGTGACTGCTCGGATCTAAAAGATTTGGTAACGGCAGTAGTATAATCAGCAGGATCAGTGAGCATCACATCGAGACTTATCGTGGGCGTCAATCCATCAAGAAAGTGTCGTAATTTCTCCGTCGCATAATTCATAATTTTTTGTGTGTGCAAGTGTGTGAAGTGGACGGCTGCTGAATGTTGCCAAAAATACCTAGGTTTGTATTTTTTAGATTTAATTTGCATGATAATGGGCTTTGGTTTTGGGCCTTCAAGCATAAGAGCAATTGGGTCTACTCAAAATTAGTTAAATTGGGCCCAATAACATTTTTGTAAATGTAAAATAAAAGTTTATAAAAGTAGTTACCAACAATAATATTTTTGATCTTTTAAAAACTTCTTGTTTGCCCAAAACCGGCTTACTGGGTAAAATCGAGCTGTCTCGTAAAATAATTCAAACTCTATAATTTTTAGAAAAATTAAATCATTTTTAATCATATTAAGAAGCCTTGAAAATATTTAATGAAAAATATTTATTTTTATCTCCGTCGTCCCCGGTCTCTTTTTCCAACCCTATTATCGAATATTCGGATAAAATCCTTCAATTTCATGAAATCGTGCCATATAATCATTTAATCATGCATTCATATCCTTAATCATATAATATGCATCAAGTAAGCATTTAAAATCAATTAATTAAAATAATTATGAAATTTAATTCATTTACATGCATGTGGTTTACGTCAGTTGGTTTTTTGGTGTTACACTGACTTTCTTAAAATCTTGGAATCTTAACGTATTCCATTCATCACGGGAGGTCGGAAGTATAACTTCTCTTATATGTTCAAATATTTCTTTTAATCCTTTTCATAAAGTCATGAGATCTTTTTCAATGAGATATTCACATTTTAATCAGCTATCAAGATGTCGACGCAAAAATTTTATAACTTTTGTTTTTTCTTGTGATGATGAGATACCATTTTCCTTAATGGTTTCACTTAGACCCAATGACTCAAGATGCATTTCTACATCGAGAGTCTATGGCATATAATTTTTTCCCGTAATATCGAGCGCAACAAATTCGAGCTTTGTCAAATTTGACATGGTGGTACGATAAAAATAACAATGTATTTTATTAGTTAAGTTATAAATTTAATAAAATGTCAATACAAAGTAACGGATAAATTATAAGTACAAACATTCTTAAAAATAAAGAAAAAACGCGAAACGGATATTCTCCGATAAACAAAAGACTAGTGGCTATAATAACCAAAATAATTGTACAAAATAATTTTGAAAGAAGCATCTTCTTCTTCTTCGAAAATTTGGATGAATAAAATTTTTAGGGAGTAAGAGTAAGTTTGGAATGATTGAGTGTGTTTATAAAATCATATTTATAGGGTAAAAACTAGTCGTTTATGATAGTTACAAAATTTTTTTAAAAAAAATTTATTTTTTGTAAATTTTATGGTAATAATATGATGTAAATAATGTTAATCATGTTTAAATATTTATGTATATCACATCACAATATTATAATGAGGTGTTAGAGACTCCTTTTATATAATATTGTGACATTATACAAATATATATAATTATTATATAACACAATATATAAACAGTGAAACAATCACATCACGTTATTAAAATGAGGTGTCATAGACTCTTTTATATAATAACATGATATTATTCAATATATATATATACAATTAAAAATAGTAAGACAGTAAAATTATATAAGCAGCGTAATAATATAATCACGTCACGTTTGAAGGATCGGTTCGAGCACCTTTAAAGGTGCTTCAAACACAATATTCTCCATGAGCTTCAATAGCTCGTTTTCTAAGAATGTTTACAACGATGAATTAAATCTAGTTTGAATAATAATCAAGCAGAAAACACTCGAAGTAATCCTTCGTTAAGAAAAACTTATTGGTTTTACATATTGTACAACTGAATAACTGAAAATTATATGGGATCAGTTCTGACATATATCAGTTCAGTTATGGTGAAAACTGAACTGACGGATGCTCTAACTGACCAAATCAGTTAGAAAACAATAGTTAAACAGTTAAATACACAAGATATGTTTATAGATGTTCGGAGACTTTAACTGCTCCTACGTCACCCCTTCTACCTCCTCGAGTAGGATATACTAGAAGAATTTGATTTATACAAATCCTTGTACAAACTCACTCAGCTTAGGACTTATTCTACTGTCTTAACTGAACTCCTAGACTAAACTGAATGCAGCACCTTTCAGTCAACACTTGTTGACCGTCTGTGTGTCAAATAAATAAATACAATAAAATAAATATTCTTACTTTTGAATATTGTTACATTTTTCTTGTGTTTTGGAACTTAGAAAAATATGGAGAACCGAAGCTTCGAGTATCGTGCTGATAACGTGTTAAAAGTAAAAGTTTACGATAAAAAGTAAAAATCTCAAAATCACAAAATATATTAAACTACATACTTTTATAAAATTTTATCTACTCAATTGTATTCTTCTTCACAAATTGAGATACCTATTTATAGAATTTCTTTGGAAAAAATCTAAAAATAAATACATCATCACATTAATTTTCAATAAATAATTTCAACTCTTTATTTTCAACATTCAATAATTTCAACTCTTTATTTTCAACAATAACATCATAATTTAAGTCCAACTAACCTTAATTTAAGGTAATTCAAGAGACTCCTGAGGGTAGAGTTTTCTCCAACTTTATCAATGATGGGTAATGGTTTCCTTCTTCTAGTTTTCTTAAATAGCGTTTTGGAGGTGAGCAGTTTGAGTTTTAACGTGAAAGATGGGGAGGAGTATCCGTATAGGTAGTATCAAAAAGCTCAAGCGCAATAAAATAAAGAATTCAATTAACCAAAAATACTAATGATATTTAACTATATGAGCTCATTATTAATTATATTATAATACCAAAATCATGTTATGCATAACATCTTTTTTTTTTCTTATTTTAAAATTGTTCGGCTACTCTTTGGGGTGTTACAAATAATTTAGAATTGTATGTCAAATTGAATATAGATAATTCAATTCATATAAAATAACTGACATGTTGAATTATTCTATTATAATATATCATTATAAATTATTTGAAATTATATGATATCAAAGTGACCTCTATGATATACATTTAAAAAAAATTATAATGTGTATGTCTACTATTTATGTATAATAATATTGTCGCAAATGAATGTTATTTGACCAAATAGTAAACATATTTCCCATGATAAATAATAAATGTGTGGTAATTGTTGAGTTTACATATGAATAATAAATAGTTCTAAAGAAAAACTTATTATTTGAGTAAATTTAATTATTTAGTATTTGATTATCGTATCAAGAATACCATTTACAATTAATATTTTGTCCAAAACTAAATACCAATGAAGTGTTAGGTATTTTGTTTGAGGGCCCACAATTATGTTAATTATTTAATCATATCATATGTATATTTATTTTTTGAGTATAATATGATTATGAATTATGAGCATGATATATTATTCTTTTTCATATTCAGTCATTACTTCTACTTCTACTATTATTTCTAAGTATCAATTTCTGGCACATGTTCAAGAATTGGAAAGATTATGTCATGACAATTTTGAGCCGTATGGGTTTTAATAAGGGCCGGACATGAGGGGAGGCCCAAATTGTCTCCACCTCATGCCCAAGGAAGTTAGGGCCCCAAAAATATTTTTTTATAGTATATTATAAGTAAAAAAACTATCCAAAAATTATATAGAGCTCACAAAGGAATTGGGCTTTCTTAAATCAAATGCTCTCAAACTTCCCTAAAAATCTCGAACAATCTTTGAGGCATAATTAGGGGTATAAATAAACTAAGTCGATTCGCGAATTTTTCGACTGGCTCAAAAAACATTTGATTCGTATTCGAGCTTATCAAATTTGAGCCGAACTCGAACATGTTTGAACTTTTTTCAAGTCAAACTCGAACCCAAATTATTTTGTATATTAGTTTGCAAGTTTTAGTATTTTATTAATATAATTATATATTAAATAAATAAATTTCGAACCTTTCGATAACTTATTTTCGAACAATAATTCAAATATTTCACGAACATGTCCGAATCTTTTGAGACGAACTTGAACTCGAGCTTTAATTTGAAACGAATTCAAACTAAAAGTTTTAAAATTTGTGTACTTCGAATAGAGCTCGTGTAACCCCCTCTTGATCGATTTCATAAAATAACAGCGGAATTTAAAATTTTCTTAAAGGAAAGAAGGATTTAAAATTACATTTCAAGTATAAACATGATCAAATAAGCGTTGCAACAAAATACAAAATATCATTTTGATCATGTCCAAATGTGCTAACAAAATAGCCATCTTCCTTCCATCTTCTATGCATATGACCTCGGCTCCAATCAAAGTCCTGGCCCGTCACTCTTATCTACATCACATGAAATAACTGAAATGAGTATAAAACTCAGCAAGTGGAGCTCTTACATAGCAATATACATATACCATACTGTGTAAAACGTGGCTTTGAAATCATTAATATCATCTAACTCTTGAAACATGAATAATATAGTAGAACATGAACAATAACGATGGTATTTCTCTTTTCTCTTGTGGATTGATATCTAAATAGTATCTCTGTCTCTGTACCTATATCCCATCGATATAAATCGATACTCTGTCGGGATATAAGCCTATGGTCGTTGATCAACTAATTGCATGCAATCTCTGGCTATCTATTTATCAATCCAATAAATCATTTGAAATCTCTCTTGGACATTAAAACAAACACCTTGAATGCTCTTTTCATTTGCATTCCCTTTTATACAATTGAGGCATATAAAAACCTCTAATATACAACAAAGTGTACCAATACATAACATGAATCAAATGAAAGGGAATAGCATGTTAAAACCATTTGAAATACAATATATATAATTCATGTGAGCACAAGGAATAAATTTCACTTACAACCAATGGAAAGCTTGATTCTAATCTCTTGGTACAAAACCTACAACAATAAACCATAAATTGAACCATCAACATCTCAATAATCCAACAATCATACTCTAAAATCCATAAAACAAACCCAATCAAACAAACCCAATATTTCTCCCCAACACCAAATTTCAAGAATAGCTAAACCAAAAACTTACCTTAGCTCCTTGAACCCAAAATAAACTTGATCCCACTACAAAGACCCAACAATAAGCTTGAATCAAAGGCACCAAATGAAAGAAATGGAACCCTAGCTTACCCCTTGAGTGAAGAACCGAGAAGTAGAGGAGAGAAATGAGGGAAATTTGTGTCTCAACAAATTTTAAGCCTTAAAATACCCAAAACATGTTTTTTGTTCTGTACTGGGCGCTCGGGCGGTCATAAAATACCGCTCCCAAGACGAAATTTTCAGAATCAGTGGCGCTCGGGCGGTCATTTCTTACCGCTCGGGCGCCGCTCTGCGCACAGCCGCCTCAAAGATTGCCTCCGAAATGCCTCTTCCCTTCATAATTTGAAAAAGTGGTAAACATGAAAGTTGTAGCTCTATGTCTTGGTTGCATCTCCAATTAGCCTCATGTCATTTGAAGGTCTGAGTAAAGAGTTATGCTCAATCTCCCAACATGTGTCACTGGAGGAACGATGACACCCACGACAAATTTCGGGGCGCTTTTGGCTTGTCTTCCACAATGATTTGAACAAAACTCAAAACATGAAAGTTACACCTCTATGTCTTCTCTAACCACTCCAATTGGCCTCATACCAATTGGCTCAATATACAAATTATCATGAATTTAATCGCAACGACACTACAGTATCACCACACATCTTCTATAAACACAATACCATAAATCATAAATCTCAACTCTTAACATCAAAACTATATTTAAACTTAACCAAGGAGTCAATAAACATATTAAATCTTAAACCGTACCGATCACCAAGCTTGGATATTACAATCTCCCCTCCTTAGAGGAATTTCGTCCCCGAAATTGACGTCACTGCACAAACAACTCAGGATGCTTTTCTTTCATCTCATCTTCTGGTTCCCACGTGGCTTCTTCAATCAATTGATTCCTCCAAAGGAATTTAACAATGCCGATCTCTTTGTTTCTCAATACTTTAACTTTGTGATCCAGAATTTGGACTGGAATCTCTTGGTACGTCAAACTCGGAGTCAAATCCAATGGCTCGTGTCGAAGAACATGGGAAGGATTCGCAATATACTTCCTGAGCATGGTGACATGAAAAACATTATGAACTCTATCAAGATCTGGCGGTAAGGCTAACCTGTAAGCTCGATCACCGACTCTGTCCAAGATCTCAAATGGGGCAATGAATCTTGGACTCAACTTTCCCTTTTTGCCAAACCGCATCACACCTTTACGAGGTGCAACTTTCAAAAACACGTGATCGCCAATCTCAAACTGCAATGGCCTTCGTCTGACATCAGCATAACTCTTCTGTCTTGACTTTGCTGTCTTCATCCTTTCTTGGATAACAGCAACATCAGCTGTCTGTTGGACCAACTCTGGACCCAACATCTTCCTCTCACCAATCTCATCCCAATTCAAGGGAGATCTACATTTTCTGCCATAAAGTTCTTCATAAGGTGCCATGCCAATCGTCGCTTGGTAACTGTTATTGTACGTGAACTCAACAAGAGGCAATTTTGAATCCCAGCTACTAGGATAATCGATAGTACAAGCTCTGAGCATATCCTCCAAAATCTGAATAACTCTCTCTGATTGACCGTCGCTCTGAGGATGATATGCTGTACAGAATGCTAACCGTGTACCCAAGGCTCTATGCAAACTCTTCCAAAACTCTGAAGTAAATCGAGGGTCACGATCAGACACAATCGACACAGGAACACCATGAAGTCTAACAATCTCGGCTATGTACTCTTCGGCATATTGGTTCATGGAATACGTTGTCTTGACTGGGAGAAAATGCGCTGACTTGGTCAACCGATCAACGATAACCCAAATAGAGTTATAGCCTTTCTGCGTTCTGGGAAGACCAATCACGAAGTCCATTGTAATGAGCTCCCATTTCCATTGAGGAATCGGCAATGACTGCAATGTCCCAACAGGTCTCTGGTGTTCGATTTTCACCTGCTGACAAGTTAAACACTGAGAAATAAACATGGAAATGTCCTTCTTCATACCTGGCCACCAATAGAGTCTTCGAAGATCCTAATACATCTTGGTACTACCTGGATGTATCGAGTATGGCGCTGTATGAGCCTCTGTTAAGATGTCTTGTCGAATATCATCACCATTAGGAATGCATATACGACCCCTAAATGTCATCAAACCATCTCCATTTATTCCAAACTTTGAATTACCTCTCTCTTCTGCTCTGGCTCTCATCTCTGTCAACTGTAAATCATTGGCCTGCTCTCTACGGATCATGTCTGTCAATGTAGCCCGAATGATCAACGCTGAAAAGCGAGCAATGGTTCCCGGAACCACAAAGCTATCTCTTCTCGATGCAAGTCTAACAACAACGACTTTTGGATCATAGAACTCAAAGAGGAACTTGACTTACGGCTCAATGCATCCGCTACAACATTCACCTTCCCAGGGTGGTAACTAATCGTCACATCATAATCTTTGACAAGCTCTAACCACAGTCTCTACCGCATATTGAGTTCTTTCTGGGAAAACAAATACCTTAAACTCTTGTGGTCCGTGAAAATTTCATACTTTTCGCCATATAAATAGTGTCTCCAGATTTTCAGGGCGAAAACTATAGCTGCCAGTTCCAGGTCATGCGTAGGATAATTTTTCTCGTAGTATTTCAACTGACGAGATGCATAAGCTATAACCTTTCCACGTTGCATCAGCACTACACCAAGACCCTTCTTCGACGCATCGGTAAAAACAACAAAGTCCTTTGAACCACTGGGCAATGCAAGTACCGGAGCTGTCGTCAACTTATCTTTCAACTCCTGGAATCCTCTTTGGCATTCATTGGACCACTCAAACTTCATAGTCTTCCTCGTCAAATTGGTTAATAGCAGGGCAATTTTGGAAAAATATGAAATAAAACGACGATAATAACCCGGCAAACCAAGAAAACCGCGTACCTCTGATACAGTGGTAGGGATAGGCCACTTCTGAATCGCCTCTATTTTCACTGGATCAACAGCTAACCCATCCTCCGAGATAACATGGCCTAAGAAAGAAATCTGCTCTAACCAGAACTCACATTTTTTCAACTTAGCATACAACCTCTTCTCCCTCAACAATTGAATAACGACTCTGAGGTGTTCTGCATGAAGCTCTCTGGTCTTGGAAAAAATCAATATAGCATCGATGAAAACAATGACAAAGCTATCCAAATACGGCTTGAACACCCGGTTCATAAGATCCATGAAGACTGAAGGAGCATTAGTCAGACCAAACGACATCACAAGAAATTCATAATGCCCATACCTGGTCCGAAACGCCGTCTTAGGGATATCAGACTCCCTAACTTTCAACTGATAATAGTCAGATCGTAGATCAATCTTGGAAAACACTGTAGCCCCCTGCAGGTGGTCAAAAAGGTCATCAATCCGTGGCAACAGATATTTATTCTTAATCGTCACTTTGTTGATTTCTCTGTAATCAATGCACAACCGCAAAGACCCATCTTTTTTCTTGATGAAAAGAACCGGAGCTCCCCAAGGCGAAGAACTCGGCCGAATAGAACCTTTATCTAATAAATCTTGCAACTGCGTCTTCAATTCTTTCATCTTTGTAGGGACCATTCTGTACGGAGCCTTAGAAATAGGAACCGCTCCGGGGACTAGATCAATCACAAACTCTACATCTCTGTCCGGCGGTAAACCTGGCACTTCATTCTCAAATACATCAGGGAACTCTCTCACAACATCAATATCATCAATATTCAACTTCACAATTCTATCTGTATCAACAATCGAAGCCCAAAACCCATCACAACCTCTAAACAACAATTTCTTAGCCTCAAGATACGAAATAAAAGGAAGGACCAGCGAAGTACCTGCACTGGCGAGCATACCTTCCTTATTTCCATCATCTGCAAATTTCACCGTCTTAGCAATGCAATCAATCACTGCACGGTAAGTTGATAGCCAATCGATGCCAAGTATAATATCAAAGGCAACCATCGGAATAACAATCAAATCGGCATAAACCACTCGCCCATCGATTTGAACAGAACACGCATACACAATAGACATCGGGCAAAACACATCTCCCGAAGGCAATACAACATTAAACTGGAGGGGAAGAATAGAAGGAACTAAACCCAACGATCTCAAAAATAGTTTAGACATAAAAGAATGAGTAGCACCTGTATCAATCAGTGTCGTAGCTACTCTGCCTGAAATTAAGATAGTGCTAGAGATCACAGAAGAATCAGGGTTTATACCTTCTTTCGTCATGGTGAAGATGTGACCCTGCACCTTCTCTTTACTCGATCCTCTCGTACAGTCCTTAGCAATATGGCCTGTAGTACCACATCGGTAGCAAGTGTGAGTACCAAATCGGCACTCTCCCCTATGATGCCTACTACACTTGGGACACAACGGCTTCTCTGGATCAGATGGAACTGTCGGTGCTTAAGAACTCGGCTCTATCTTTCCTTTCCCCTTGTAACTGCCTTTTTCTCTTTGGCTCGAACCTTGACCTCTGTGAGAAATAGCCTGCTGCCTCGCTTGTCACTCTCTAGCAATATACTTTTCATCTTGCTCGGCTAACAATGCTTTAGCCACAATCTCTTTAAATGTCACCGCCTTAGACATATTGATGTCCCTTCTGATTTCTGCTCGAAGTCCTCTAATAAAATGAGCACCCTTGTCTTTGTCATTGGTGGCAATATATGGGGCAAACAGACAGCCCTCCTCGAACTTCAAAATGTACTAGTCAACATTCATACTTCCTTGCCGAAGCTCTAAAAATTCAGTCACCTTCCTAGCTCGAAGTGCATCTGGGAAGTACTTGTCAGAGAAAAGATCCGTGAAATCTTGCCACTTTAATGCCGGAACATCAACACCTACTTTGGTAGCATTCCACCAAATACGTGCAGCTTTAACTAGCATGAATACTGCACAACCAACTTTGTCCTTGTCTTTATACTTGAGATGATCAAATATCGCCTCAAGTGCTTTGATCCACTCTACTGCCACCAATGGATCAGTGCTTCCTGCAAACTCAGGCGGATCCATTCTCTTAAAAGCAGTAAAGATCCCATCAGTTTCAACTGCTTGAACCACTTGGCCTCTCACTTGGCCTCTACCTTGACCTGTACCTTGCAAACGGAGCAACTGCTGAATCTGTTCACTATGAACCGTGGCTTGCTCTTTCAATAATTTGCCGAACTCGTCAACAACTCTTGATGAGGGGCTATCCTCACCCTCTGAGCCTTTTCTCTTAGGAGGCATTAAATCCTACAATGTGATCACATAATACATATCAACCAATAACAATGAATAGATGAAGAAGAAGACATACCCGGACTGTTGAAAGTAGACGAAGTCATATGCATTGGTCCGAAGAACGTTGCTCTGATACCACTAAATGTAACGCCCTCTTGATCGATTTCATAATATAACAGCGGAATTTAAAATTTTCTTAAAGGAAAGAAGGATTTAAAATTACATTTCAATATATAATCAAAAGTATATACATGATCAAATAAGCGTTGCAACAAAATACAAAATATCATTTTGATCATGTCCAAATGTGCTAACAAAATAGCCTTCTTCCTTCCATCTTCTATGCATATGACCTCGGCTCCAATCAAAGTCCTGGCCCGTCACTCTTATCTACATCACATGATATAACTGAAATGAGTATAAAACTCAGCAAGTGGAGCTCTTACATAGCAATATACATATACCATACTCTGTAAAACGTGGCTTTGAAATCATTAATATCATCTAACTCTTGAAACATGAATAATATAGTAGAACATGAACAATAACGATGGTATTTCTCTTTTCTCTTGTGGATTGATATCTAAATAGTATCTCTGTCTCTGTACCTATATCCCATCGATATAAATCGATACTCTGTCGGGATATAAGCCTATGGTCGTTGATCAACTAATTGCATGCAATCTCTGGCTATCTATTTATCAATCCAATAAATCATTTGAAATCTCTCTTGGACATTAAAACAAACACCTTGAATGCTTTTTTCATTTGCATTCCCTTTTATACAATTGGGGCATATAAAAACCTCTAATATACAACAAAGTGTACCAATACATAACATGAATCAAATGAAACGGAATAGCATGTTAAAACCATTTGAAATAATATATATATGTCATGTGAGCACAAGAAATGAATTCCACTTACAACCAATGGAAAGCTTGATTCTAATCTCTTGGTACAAAACCTACAACAATAAACCATAAATTGAACCATCAACATCTCAATAATCCAACAACCATACTCTAAAATCCATAAAACCAACACAATCAAACAAAACCAATATTTCTCCCCAACACCAAAATCCAAGAATAGCTAAAACAAAAGCTTACCTTAGCTCCTTGAACCCAAAATAAACTTGATCTCACTACAAAGACCCAATAATAAGCTTGAATCAAAGGCACCAAATGAAAGAAATGGAACCCTAGCTTACCCCTTGAGTGAAGAACCGAGAAGTAGAGGAGAGAAATGAGGGAAATTTGTGTCTCAACCAATTTTAAGCCTTAAAATACACAAAACACGTTTTTTGTACTGTACTGGGCGCTCGGGCGGTCATAAACTACCGCTCGAGCGCGGACCATGCTGTCCAAGATGAAATTTTCAAAATCAGTGGCGCTCGGGCTGTCAGTTCTTACCGCTCGGGCGCCGCTCTGCGCACAGCCGCCTCGAAGATTGCCTCCGAAACGCCTCTTCCCTTCATAATTTGAAAAAGTGGTAAACATGAAAGTTGTAGCTCTATGTCTTGGCTTGCATCTCCAATTGGCCTCATGTCATTTTCTGTCTCTATACCTATATCCCATCGATATAAATCGATACTCTGTTGGGATATAAGCCTATGGTTGTTGATCAACTAATTGCATGCAATATCTGGCTATCTATTTATCAATCCAATAAATCATTTGAAATCTCTCTTGGACATTAAAACAAACACCTTGAATGCTCTTTTCATTTGCATTCCCTTATATACAATTGAGGCATATAAAAACCTCTAATATACAACAAAGTGTATTAATACATAACTTGAATCAAATGAAAGGGAATAGCATGTTAAAACCATTTGAAATAAAATATATATAATTCATGTGAGCACAAGGAATGAATTCCACTTACAACCAATGGAAAGCTTGATTCTAATCTCTTGGTACAAAACCTACAACAATAAACCATAAATTGAACCATCAACATCTCAATAATCCAACAACCATACTCTAAAATCCATAAAACCAACACAATCAAACAAACCCAATATTTGTCCCCAACACCAAAATCCAAGAATAGCTAAACCAAAAGCTTACCTTAGCTCCTTGAACCCAAAATAAACTTGATCTCACTACAAAGACCCAACAATAAGCTTGAATCAAAGGCACCAAATGAAAGAAATGGAACCCTAGCTTACACCCACGACAAATTTCGGGGCGCTTTTGGCTTGTCTTCCACAATGATTTGAACAAAACTCAAAACATGAAAGTTACACCTCTATGTCTTCTCTAACCACTCCAATTGGCCTCATACCAATTGGCTCAATATACAAATTATCATGAATTTAATCGCAACAACACTACAGTATCACCACACATCTTCTATAAACACAATACCATAAATCATAAATCTCAACTCTGAACATCAAAACCATATTTAAACTTAACCAAGGAGTCAATAAACATATTAAATCTTAAACCGTACCGATCACCAAGTTTGGATGTTACAGCTCGAACTCGAATAGATCGAATTGATCCAAATTCGAGCCTTCAAATTTTTGTCATGTTCGGCTCAATTTGGTAGGCATAATGGAAATTCTGATATTGATGGTTGTGATTTATATATGGAATTAACAGTCATAAAGTGTTTTTTACTAGAAGAAGCAAAAAGAGTGATTGATGTGCTGAATTATTTTTAAAAAATGAATAGTTGTTATCCAAATACTTATGTTGCTTATAGAATTTTACTAACTATACCAGTTACAGCTGCATTACAGAGAGAAGTTTCTCCAAATTGAAGTTGATCAAAATTATTTCTAATCAGCTGTGTCACATGACAGATTGAACGGATTGTTTTTATTATCCATTGAGAAAAAGACAGTTGACCATTTTGATTATTAAAATTTAGCTAATATTTTTGCTGTCAAAATTAAAAGACGTATAATATTTAAGTGATGATTTAAAATATTTTTGTTATGTTCTTTGAGTATGTTACATATATTTTAAATATTATATATTATTTGACATTTTATATTTTAGTTTATATTTTACACATTTTTTTTAGAAAAATATTTCATTAGTTAATGAATTGACCGCGTATTATTGTTTAAAGGGGCCCATTTCTTCCATTTTGTCTGTCCTAAAAAATGTCACGTACGAACCTGATTTGGACCTTGCGATTCGGGAGGGACGTCATACACTTCTCATCTAAGAAAGTTCTATAATTGAAGAGGCGGACACGGAGAAATGTGATTGTTCTAATTGTTCGAGTCTTATGATCACAAAACACTCTATTCCTGAAACCATAAGTGTCTATGTTCAGACAGAAAGTTGATGCTAAGTTCCCTGAGGAAATAAAGCAATGTTTTGCGAAAATTGAAAAGGCCGAGACAAGTATTTTTTTGTCTAACCTTGTTTTAATGAAATATAAAGAAAAAAGGAATATAAGATAGTACATAATGAAAAAGTTTTATTTTACTTCCAAATTATAAGTACTAAAGTTACACCTATCTGATAATTTTCAGGTGCATTTATTTTCGAATTCTCTTCTTATGCAATACCATTTTAAGGGGAGTTATAATACTCAAAAGGTTAAATGGATGCTTAATGAGCTCATATCTCATTGTGTACAAGGAGAAGAAAGGATAAAGTAAGAAAGAATTGAGAATGCCAACTTATTAACTTCTTTTAAGGACAAGAAAAGAAAACAAGGAAAAGAATCTATAATTGGGACATCAAACAACAAGAAGAAAAAGAATATATAAATTTTTTTTTTTTGTCGCAAAACCGATCACTTGAAAAAATAATGTCCCAAATATGCCAACTAGCGTATCAAGAAAGGTTTTGTTCTGAAGCTAATTTAACTTTGGTACCTAAAAACATTTGGTGGATAGATTCTGGCGCTACCACTCACATAACAGTGTAAATGCAGAGTTTCCTGAAAGTCAAATGATGAAAGATTCATCAACATGGGGAATGATGAAACCGCAACATAGAGGCAATAGGAACTTTTTGGCCGTTATTTGATTGCTCTTGTTCATTTAGAAATAATAAATTTTCTCTTTTTCAAGAGTCAAATCTCATCGGTACTAGTTCTTTATCTTTACACGACAACCTATAGTTATTGGATACCATTATCGCCTTTAATGAAACCTTGCACACAAGCTTATTTGGTACAAAATGAAAATTAACTGATAAAGATTCAGCCACACTATGACATAAAGGTTCTATAAAGAATTAATTCAAAGGACTGTGTCGGATGGAATCCTTCATTCCCTTGATTTGACAAATTTTCAAATTTGTATCGAGTTTGTAAAAGAAAAAACAGACAAACACAAGAAAAAATTAGGTGAAAAAATATGCTTGGATGTCTTAGACACTAATTCATACTAATATTTTTGGACCATTACATACAGCTTTACGGAATGAACAACACTATTTTATTACATTCATAGATATTTAATCAAAATATTGGTACCTATATTTAATCCATGAGAAATATTAAGCATTGGACGTATTTAAGATATTCAAAACTGAAGTTGAAAATTAACTTGTCAAGAAAATTAAATGCATCATCTCTTATTATTGTGGATAATATTGCGGCAGTTATATTGGATATAGTGAACAACGTCGACGACCTTTCGCGAGAAACCTATAGGAATGAGGTATCATCCTGCAATACACAATACCGGGCAAACCCAACGTGAATGGTGTCACTGAAAGACCCTTAAAGATGTTGTAAGAAGTTTGATTAGTCATTCTTATTACAAAAATCTCTCTAGGAAGAATATTTGAAAATTGCTGTTTATATCCTCAATCGAGTTCCTGTCAAAACAATAGAAAAATCCGTTATGAACTATTGACAGGAAAAAGCCAAGAATTAATATCTTCATTGTAAGGTCCAGAAAATTCAAACTACGTAACTTGACTGCATGTAATCTAGGGTTTAACTAAAATATGTGTTTAATTATTTTAAAGCTTTACATGCGTGATTATTGCATGGATATGTGTTTTAGTTCTTGGTTTATTAAGGTTTAATGTAATAGGTCTTTTAGTAGTATTTCGCGCTCGAACAAAGAACGGAGACCGGGGATAATTAAGGAAAAAATATTTTTATTAAATAATTATTTTTAATTATTTAATGTATGGTGTAAATAAGTGAGATTTTCGAAAATAGACCTAGGTGGGGTATTTTTAATCGTCGAGTCATATTTTAAATCGGTACACAAATTTTAGCAAGTGGAGGGACTTTTTGAGGGTTCGGACAATACTTTCAAAAACGTACCTAAACGAAATATTTTTCGGGAGTGTTATTGGCATTAATGAGATTATTTTATTGCTTAATGGGCCCAAAATCCTTTTGATCTCTTTAATTTTAATTAAGGGTCTATTAGCACTTATTATATTGACTTAACCCTACAATTAAAACCCTAAACCTATTCTTAATATTACGGCCCCCCCACCCATTGCAGCAGCAGCAGCAACATTTTCTAATTCCAGCAGCCACTCACCTACGAATTCTCTCTAGTCTTCTCAAAAAAATCCTTCTTCGTCTTTCCGGTGCACGTTCTACACAAGTATCTTTAAGTTTTCGAGCGTAAAAACGCAAAGGCAAGCCCGAAATCTCGTTTTTCTCATCATTCACATCATTATATGATGTTTTGTGTGTTTTTGCATGAGGAATTCATAGATCAATCATGTGCATCGATTTTATATGGTTTGGACAAGAATTATGCATACTATTCTTAATGTACCTCACGTTTTCTATGGTTTTGTGTAAGGAGCTGCTAGGTCTAGGTTCTAAGAGGCTAAACATGTCGAGGTCTATGGTGGATAAGGCTGAGGGTGCATAGGTGCAGGTCTAGAGGAAGGAACCGATCGTTTGAGTCCTAGGATACACATATCGGCGAGAGCGGGTTAACTGGGAGGAGTAGCCGTGCATGGGTCGTTCCAGGGGCTGGTGTGGGACTTGAGTGGTCCAGGACAAGGCCCTGGAGTGGTCCATGATCGTCTGGTAGGGTGACAATGCGTAAATCAAAGCTAGATGGCGGGTTAGGGCAAGGTGGTGGCTAGATCGGGTGTTTCATGGTGAACCGAGGGGTACGCGTACATAGGACTGAGAGCTGTGGATAGGTTGGTCCAAGAGAGTCCATTGGTGAGCTAGGAAAGGTTGGTTCGAATCTGGTTTGGGTTGGTTGAGAGTAGGGTAGAATTTTGGGTTTTGGTCGTAGGGGGTGGCGCTGCGGCAATGCCCACTTGGCGTCTCGGCGCCCGAGGTTCCGCCTTTTTATCGCCGCAGCGCTGGTGCATGGTTCCTAGGCACTTACGAAGCATCGCAACGCTAAACCGACAACGCCTAGGCGCTAATCCAGTATATGAGGGGCATTAGTTTTAGCGCTATTGTCTTGTTTGGGTATTGATAAGTCGTTATGACCGAGTTTAGTGAGGGTTAGATTGGGTCATACGAGATTTGATTAGGAGTCTTTGAAATATGGTTTAACCTAGGTTGGCTTTGGGTCGAAATTTCGAGGTCTAGGGGTGAAATGTTCAATTAAGGTTTTGTTGGAAACATAATTTTGGCGGTTTGACAAACCATATATTTATTGGACTAACTAATCAAAAGATCGAACTACACAATTCAACTGAAAGTTTTCCTAACTAAAGAGTATCGCGTGTATTATCAAAGGCAACTGAATCCAGCTAAACTGAACTTTCGAAGACAACTGACTGATCAGTTAGATACTGATCAGTTGATTCATTCAGTTGTGAGCTTATCAATAAGAGACACGAACTATTTTCGAAAACCTTGATGTTACTCTGCTGAGATTTATTCATACTCAAAGTATAAAAGCTCACGCTTAAAAGATTCATCTGTAGCAGTTGAGGCTACTTTTCGAGCTAACTAGCACAAGCTATTTTTGTATTACATTCGATCTTTAACTAGATCAGTTGTGCTAAGATCAGTCGTAGAACTGTGAAAATTGTTGTTAACTAAGAGTTTCAATTTTGGCAGTGTTAAGTCCAAGCTGAAGTAGGTCTGTACAATTTTTGTATCGATCAAAGTCTTTTAGTGCATATCCAATCCTTGTGATAGAAGGGGTGACGTAGGAGTATTTAATTCTCCGAACATCCATAAATCTCTGTGTGTTATCATTTCATTTAGTTATTCTCTCTTTCAATTAGTTTATTTTTCTGCAACTGTTATCAGTTAAACTGATTGTTATTGACCGACAAGATTCCTGTATGAGTTTGTCACCAAACTGATACTTTACTGCGAAACGATTTCATAATCTCTAAGTGTTTATTCAATCCCCCCTTCTAAACACTTTCCATCCAACAAACCGATCCTAAAAAGTGGTATCGGAGCAAGTTTAATCTTGTCACAGAATATTCGTATCCTCAAAACTGTTCAACATGACTTCATTCAATAAAATACCAATGTTTTCCAGAGAATATTTTGATGACTGGAAAATCAGAATGCAGGCTCATTTAGCTGTACAAGATGACGACATGTGGTATGTCATCAATGAAGGTCCCATCAAGATTATAAAAGCAAATACAGCAGTTGCCATCACTGAAGGGGCACCTCATCGCATAGAAAAGCCCAGAGATGAATGGACAACTGAGGACAAAAGGAAAGCCAACCTAGACAATGTGGCAAAGGATCTTATATAAAACGCTGGATAAAGTCACATTTAGCAAAATCAAGATGTGTAAAAGTGCCAAAGAAATATGGGAGACTGATCTAGCTATATGAAGGAAATGAGCAAACAAAAGAGAACAAGCTATCAGTTGCTGTTCAGAAGTTTGACAACAGCAAGATGAAGGCTGGAGAATCCATGCACGATTATGATGAAAGGATCAGTGGCATTATGAATGAGTTGAATGCACTTGGAAAAGTGTATTCGAACAAAGAAGTGGCACTAAAGGTGATCAGAGGTCTTCCCAAAGAATGGGATGTCAAGACCATGGCTATGAGAGAGTCAAAGGATCTTAACAAGATCAAACTCCATGACTTGTTTCCTGATCTAAAGGCTTACGAGTTTGAACTGCAAACCAGGGAAGGAGAACCCTCAACACCAGCTGTCACAACTGCTTTAACAGCTGTAAGACCAGAACCAATTGGTTCAGTTGACAAATCTAGTGATCAACTGAGCAATGATGCTATGTCACTGTTTATCAATAAATTTGGAAGATTCAAGAGGAAGAATCAAGGAAACTTCCAGAAACAATATCAGAAGAATCAGTTCAAAGAAGAATCCTATGCTTACTACAACTGTGGCAAATCTAGTCACTTCATAGCAGACTGTCCTAAGCCAAAGAAGGACAGTCGAGGATCAACTGAAAAAGGAAAGAAGTCATATGAGCACAGAAGAATGAACAAGGATGACAAGAAATCATCCAAAAAGAAACATGAAGTGCTTTTGGCTAAAGAAAGCAAATCCAAGTGGGCAGAAACTGATAGTGAAGAGTCAGAACCAGAAAGCCCAACCAATTCCAGTGAAGATGAGGATGAAGTCAAGTGCTTAATGGCAGATGATGCTGAACTTGAGTCATCAAGTGACCAGGTATTTGACTTTAGCTCAACTGATTTCACTCGTGAGGAACTTATTTCCACTCTACATAACATGGTAAATGAATATCACAAACTTGCTCGATCATTTGAGAAGGTCAGAGCTGAGCAAAATGATCCCAATAGTGACAAGACTCAAACTGATGAATCAGTTGAAGTGTCAAGTTTAAAAAGGGAGATTGCGAAGCAAAAAGCTGAAATGATTGAGAACCAACCCTTGATAAATCAATTAAAAACTGAAATTTCAAAAAATACTGAACTGATTCGAGCTTGGAACAAGTCTTCAGTCGAATTAACTGAAATACAGAATTCACAGAAATCAGTTGATGATAAAACTGGTTTAGGCTTTAACAATCATGCTGAAAATTCTGGAAGTGATACACAGCCAAGGTTGAATGAAAACAAAGGAAAGTACATTACCTTTGTGAAATCAACCATGGTAAATGAATTCTCAGAACCAAGTAAACCAGCTGTTCAATTGACTGAAAGAAAGAACAGAGCAAAACGGTATGGAACTGGATACAGCTATGAGAGTTCAATTGATGATAGAAACTGGTCATCTAGAAGATTCAGTTATAAAAATCAGGACTCAAGGAATGGCTATTACAATTATTACAACTGTAAGCCAGTTCAGAAACGGTATCAGAAGAACAGCCAGTTGAAAAAGGGTACAAATCATATTGTTTCATCCTCACATCGCACACACATTGCCAAGAATTCGAGAAAGACCATATGGAACACAAAAACTGGTAGGTCAGTCAGAATGATCCAAGTTTGGGTTCCTAAAGAATTAATCAGTTTAGGACCCAAATGAATATGGGTACCAATATCATGAATTGTGTGTGACCACAGGTAACAGGTACAAACAAAGAATCAACTTGGTATCTAGACAGTGGTTGTTCACGACATATGACAGGGGATGCAAGTTTGCTATCTCAACTGATCAAATATACTGGACCAAACATCAGTTTCGGAGATAACTCTAAAGGTAAAACTTTGGGTAAGGGTAAGCTTATCCATGGTAACTTTACAATTAAAGATGTTTTGCTAGTTGAGAACATGAAGTATAACCTGATAAGCATCAGATAGTTTTGCGACAATGATTTCTCGGTTCAGTTTGATAAACACACTTGTTCAGTTAGAGACTCAACTGGTGAAGTCATCCTAACTGGAAATCGTTTTGAAAACACTTACAAAGTAAGTTGGACTGAACAATCTCATGCACCAGTTTGTTTCATTGCTTCCAAATCTTCTAAAAACTGGTTATGGCATAAGAGGTTAAACCACTTAAACTTTAAATCTATTACCTATCTGAGCAAACACGATCTTGTAACTGGTCTATCTAAAACAGTTTTTTCAAAAGAAAAAGTTTGTTCAGCATGTCAGTTTGGAAAATAAGTAAGATCTACATTTAAAAACAGAGGTTGTAAATCATCTTCCCGATGCTTAGAGCTGTTACATATGGATCTTTTTGGTCCGATACCAGTCATGAGTTTAGGGGGAAAGAAATACACCTTAGTGGTTGTGGATGATTTTTCAAGATTTACTTGGGTTATTTTTCTCAAATCCAAGGACCAAACTGCTGCACAACTGATTAAGCTTTTCAAAAGACTATTTAATGAAAATTCAGTTGGGATTGATCGGATAAAGTCTGCAGAGGGACTGAATTCATCAATCAAAATCTTTCAAATTTATTAGAAGATACTGGAATCAAGCATGAGCTTTCTGCAGTTAGAACACCTCAGCAAAATGGTGTAGCTGAGAGAAGAAATCGGACACTAAAAGAAGCTGCTAGAACAATGCTTGCTGATTCTGGTATTTCTCAAAGATTTTGGGCTGAAGTAGTAAACACTGCGTGTTACACTCAGAACAGATCGATGATTAATAAGAATCATATGAAAACACATTATAAGATCTGGCATGGAAGAAAAAGTGTGGTTTCTTATTTCAAGATATTCGGCTGCAGATGTTTTATTCTTGACAATGATAAAAATCATTTAAAAGCCTTTTATGCCAAATCTGCAGAGGGAATATTTCTTGGATATTTTTCAGTTAGCAAAGCATATAGAGTTTTTAATAAAAAATCTTTAAATGTTGAAGAATCTATTCATGTTGTTTTTGACGAAATTGTGCTAACTGAGAAGCCAACTGATCCAGTTGAGCTAGTTGATCGTTTTACAGAGATCAGTTTGGAAGAAGATACTGAAGAAGATAATCATATCAGAAGAAATAATCTTCAAACACCTGAACCTGAAATACTAGATCAATCGGTACAACAGGAACCTGTTCCTAACAATCAGTTGGTGGAGCAAACAGACGATATTCAGTTACAAACTGATACAGATCCAACTGAAGCTGAAAACATTCAGTTGCCAACAGAAATACCTGCTAATATGGAAGCAGCAATTACTGAACTCAGATGGAAGAAATCACACCCTCCAGAATTGGTGATAGGTAATCGATCTGATCCGGTAAGAACAAGAAATCAGATGCTTAATTTGTTCATATATTCTTCTTTTGTCTCACAAACGGAACCAAAGAAAACTGATGAAGCTCTTGCTGATCCTAACTAGATACATGCTATGCAAGAAGAGTTAAATCAGTTTACACATAACAAAGTCTGGAACCTAGTTCCAAGACCAGCTTGCAAAACAATTATAGGTACAAAGTGGGTTTTCAGAAATAAACTGAACGTAGATGGTTCAGTTGCACGCAACAAAGCAAGACTGGTAGCACAAGGATATAGGCAGGAAGAAGGAATTGACTATGATAAAACGTATGCACCAGTTGCAAGACTGGAAGCAATCAGAATATTCCTTTCCTATGCCTTATTCAAGAATTTTAAAGTCTACCAGATGGACGTGAAGAGTGCATTCTTAAATGGTCAGCTGCAAGAAGAAGTCTACGTTGAACAACCTCCAGTTTTGTCAATTATCATTTTTCTGATCATGTCGACCATTTGAACAAAGCGTTATATGGTCTTAAACAAGCTCCAAGAGCTTGGTATGAAACTCTTGCAAAATTCCTAACTGATCATGAATTTTCAGTTGGATCAGTTGATAAGACCCTGTTCAAATTCTCTAAGAATGATCATATTTTACTTGTGCAAATTTATGTTGATGATATTATATTTGGATCAACTAACCCCAAATTTTGCGAGAAGTTTGCTAAGTTAATACAGGACAAATTTGAAATGAGCATGAGGGTGAACTGACATTTTTCCTTGGACTGCAAGTGAAGCAACTGGAAACTGGTATTTTTAGCAGTCAGACCAAATACACGAAGGAGTTTCTCAAGAAATTTGGCATGGAATCATGTTCAGCAGCAAGCACTCCCATGAGTTCATCAGTCAAACTGGACAATGATCAAGGGGGAATATCAGTTGAGACCACACTATACAGAGGTTTAATAGGTTCATTATTATATCTAACTGCTAGTCGTCCTGATATTGTATTTGATGTTTGCATGTGTGCTCGATTTCAAGCAAATCCTAAGCAATCGCATTTGTCAGCTGTCAAAAGAATTTTAAAATATCTCAAGGGCACACAAAATGTGAGATTATGGTATACTAAAGACTCTAGTTTCAATTTAGTTGAATATTCAGATGCAGATTATGCAGGATGCAAGCTATATCGAAAAAGCACAGTTGATCTTATCAGTTTCTAGGAGACAAACTGATCTCATGGTTCAGCAAGAAGCAAACATCCATATCTACTTCCACGACTGAAGCAGAATATCTTGCTGCTGGAAGCTGATGTGCCCAACTTTTTGGATTCATCAACAACTGAAAGATTATGGAGTTGATGCTAAAAAGAATCTCCTATATTTTGTGACAATACAAGCACGATTTCTATCACTTATAACCCAGTTCTTCACTCAATGACCAAGCACATAGATGTCAGGAATCACTTCATCAGAGATCATGCCTTGAAGAAAGCCATCAGACTGGAATATGTCCCAACTGAACAACAGGCTGCTGACATCTTCACCAAACCATTGCCCGAGACTAAGTTTTCTCACTTTCGCAATATACTTTGTTTAATTGATTTAACTTAATCAGGTTTGTTATTGCTTTGTCAATTGCTGTTCATTCAGTCTGTCATTTATCAGCTTTTATCTATTAACTGATGTCAGTTTATCCTTTATCAGTTCTTACTTATCAACTGATATCAGTTAGATATGTATCCGTCTTTAATATTCAGTTGATTATTTTAGTTGTTAACTAACGTTAGTTTAGTCATTTATCAGTTGTTGTTTTCAGTTAGTTAACCATTTATCAACTGGTATTAGTCTGTTTGCAGAAAGTAAGGAGACAACAATGAAATAAAATAAACATTTCATTCATTATAATAGGAGATGCTTACAATAGATATTTCTTTTTTTACCGCAAACCTCCATTGGGATAACCAGTTGGTTACTTTCCCAGCAGAAGTCTTTAAGAAGCCCTCTGAGATAGCTATTTTTCTCAGAGTCCTCCTTTCTTTTTTAAGCATCAGGAGGTAGACACCTTTGTCAGTAAATATGTCCACCGTATCAACAACGTAAAGACGTCGCCGATACTTCCTCATTTTTGGTAACCGTTTGGGGTTAGCAACTAATCGCCCCTGTTGAAGGGAATGGAGGTTCTAAAGCTTAAACCAGTAGTGCAGAATCTTCTCAAAAACTTTGTCCTCTATTGCAGATTTTCTGGACTCCAGTGCAGACTCCATGAATGCATCAGCCATATCCGGACTCTTCGAACCACTTGCTCCTACCATTTGCGTTTAAAATGATGTTTGTTTGATGATATTTTGTGCTTGACCTTGCTCTGTCTATTTATAGCCAGGGATAGGGATAAGGAAGCTGGAGAGACGTCATCATTACTCTGGACGACTCATATTTTGAGCGTGAGATTTCTTTCATTACGTCATTTATCAATTGCTTAATTTCCTTTAATTTAAATACATATTTATTTCGGGGGAATATCGATTTTAAGAGGTTAACTGAGAAGACAGTAGTTAATGAATTGTCATCTGAAACAATTCAGTTTCACAACTGATTGATCAGCTGATAATTTAGCTGATCTTCCCATATAAGTTAACTGATTAATCGTATTGCATTTCAAATCAAGGATGTGATTGTCAGTTTTCGCATTAAATGATCAATAGTAATTTGTTACGTGGACCCACATAAGCCATGTATTTTCTACACAGGTTTTTACCACACGAACACACATTTTTATTTCAAATTTTCCTGGACTAACACGTGTCCAATAAATTAAACAGTCACGTACATAAGTACTATACCCCGCTCCATTTCAGTTTTTCTTCTTACGCGCACATTCAAGCATTCAAAGCAAATTTTTACTCTCAGCATATTTTTTTTCAGAACTTCAAGCTATTCAAATGGCCAACCAGATTCCTGCTCACATATTGAACGCGATGGCTATTGATTTTGACTCTATCTTCACTGTGAAAGACGAAGAAGTCAAGAATGTCTTTCTGAAACTGGAAGCAGCTGGATTAAAATCATTCTTGGCATTATCTTCCCAAGAAATATATCCCAAAGAAATTAAAGATATTTACTCAAATGGCTATGTTACACAAGACGGAAGCATAACGTGTACTGTAAATGGTCATTTGCTGATCATTGAGGAGGAGTTTTTCTGCAACCTTTTCCAACTACCTGCTGATGGGATGGTTAATCTTTCCGAAGTCAAGGGGTCAGATATTGAAGAAATGCAAACCTTACAATCTGCTGATTGTCGGAAAATCAAGGTTTCCGATCCGAAGAAAGAACTGAAGCCAAAAGTACAACTGCTGGCAGATATAGTAGCAAAGGGGCTTTTGGCAAAGGCTGGATCCTTTGCTGCACTGACTTTGGAAAAGTTTCAAGCCATGAATGTTATTATGGCTGGTCGGAAGGTGAACTGAAAGAACATCATCTTCAACACTTTGAAGAATATGTTTCAGTCAACCAAGCAGTCCAAGGGTTTTGCAGTGCAGTTAAGCTATTTGATGAAAGTCAAGGGGCTAGTGGCTGATGATTCAGAGAGAGCATCAAAACTGAAGATATTCAATGCCAAAAATGTCCAGCCTCCCAAGACAAAGTTGGATATCTCCACTGAACAGTTTGTGAAAGTCAAAAAGGAGATTGGGACGCAACAAGCGGCTCCCAAATCAGTTAAAAAGGCTAAAACTCTGGCTCAACTGAAAATGTCTAAGAGGAAACTGATTCTCTGCGAATCAGATTCTGAGAAGACTCCATCTCCTAATATTGCCAATAAACCAAGAACTCAGAAAACCAAGCCAGCAGCTGTGCTGGAAGTTATACCAACTAATCGATTGACTCCATCAAATGCTCAACAGCCTATTCAGGCTATTCCTCTGAAAACCATTTCGGCCGAAGCCTCAGCTGAAGAGCAGTCACCAAAGAAGAAGGTCACCAAGTCGGCCCTCACCCCTAGCAAATCAACCTCAAATCCTTTGATATGTTATATCATTCCTTATCTCTCAAACTAAAAAGATAGCAAGATTATTTTCTCCCTTTTATCTAGCAACCTCCCATTTATTTTCCTAGCCTTCCCTCCCACTTCCCATTCTCGAAAGTTCAGTGTCCTTCAGCTCGAGAAAATCGTGAGTTCTTGAGAGAAAAAAAAACAAGGGAGAAAACAAAAGAAAAGAACTCCGTCTCCGCCGCGCCGCGTCTTCGTATCGATTTGCTTTCGTTTCAAGCAAATCCAAGGCATGTCTATATCATTCTTTTCTCTTCAATCAAGTCATATACATATTTTTAAACTATGTTATTTCCATAAATCATGAGGCAAAAATCGAAATTTTGTCAACAATCTTCGAAAATACTGCACAGAATTTTTGGCTCTTCTTTGTGCTTCACGGGTTTGTGTGTTTTTTATGATTACAGGGAGTTGGTCGGTTCCAGGCACTCAAGGCTGCTTATAGACATGATATAGGGTGTGCTAGGAAGGTGTTAGTCCATTGGTTTCACTCCCTTCCCCCCCAGCAGCGCGTTTTGACAGCAACTTCAGCAGCTGCCATTTCGAGTCTCAAATTCGGATTCTTGCTTGTCAAAGGTGAGTGTTCTGATCTTGGTGGCTCTAGGGGCTGTAGCCATGGTTAGAATCTCTCCTTGGCTTGTCTAAGACATGACCAAGTCAGCCTTTCAATGCTTGGTCCATGGCTTCATTGGTTTTCAAAATAAAACAAGACAAGCACCCTTCGACCCCTTTCATTTCTGCTTGGGTATGTTCGGTCATGGTGTTGGTGTGGATCTTGGTTGGCTTTTTAGCCCTTAGCCATGGTTCACACAATACCTCGTGATGTCTAGATCATGCCATGGTCAACCCTATGACCACTGGAGTGAGTTAAGACAACAAGTTCAGCAAGAAACCCCACACGTGTGAGGTGTGTTCTCGGGTAGAGTGTGTGGGTTGTTTCTGGTGTTGCTCGGATTGTGGCTGGCCTAGGGCCCTTAGCCATGGTTTAAGCCACGCCTTAGGATGTTGATAAGAGGCTCTGGTTGGTGGTTCAAGCCCCAATGGCCAATAGTCTCGAAAACGAAGCAAGGAAGCTCAACAGCTGCTGCTGTAATTTTCTGGACAGCAGCTGTGCCTTCGGTTCAGAGGTGTGTTTCAAGTTCTTAGTTGGCTTTTAGCCTATGGCCTTGGACTGGACAGTACCTCATCAAGTTAGGAAGGTCATGTTTCTCGCTGTTTGTGATTTGGTTAAGTTTAGAGGTCGTACGAGAATTTACGGTGCAATATATCAAAGTGACTCTCGAAAAAACTTTTCATGATTTTGGCCACCATACACAATTCTCTTGTATTACAGCCCTATGGTCATGTTTTCTAGTATTTTAAGAGTATTTTAATCATGGATAAATGATGGTTCGATGTGGGTTTGGGTTGGTACGAAGCAATGATTGAATACTAAGTTCGTTGGGCGTAATTGTCCCGTTTTTGGGTTCAATTACGAAGTTTCGGTCAAGTTAAGTTTATTTGCATGTTCTCATGTTAGTATTAGGATGCAGCGAGCCTGGGGACAATCCAACACAATTGGTAAAATAAACAGGATTTTAATTATATTACGAGCATAAAATAAAAATGTTTATTTTTTAGATATATGTGATATGTCTTGTGGCCACTTCACGTTCATGGGATTGCAGCTTATGGGATTATTACTTCACCCGGTGACCTACGACCGGTTCATGTTCATGTTTGGGTACGGATATCCACTCCAAGGGCTGTGATGATCCCTACCGTCCAGTATACTGTGGTTAGGTCTGATCAGACGATTCACGATTCATGTTATGTTACGTTATGTTATGGACCACTTGCGTAGAACATATTCTCAACAGAAAATTATGATATGCTATTTTATGACACGGCTCTATCGAGCAAATATTTTATGTATGATTTTCAGTTATGCACGTATTTATAATTAATCATGACACGATTTCCATGTTTACTTTACGACACAATATTTTTAAGTTGCATCTTTTTATCAGTATATTTTATGAATAAGGCATTTTATTTATTTAAAGAGAAAATTTTAAATTTTCCGCAAATTCTCAAGTACGAAATACGGGCCTCTACAGGTGGTATCAGAGCCTATGTTCTTGTAAAGGGTTGTACTACTACTGACCTTGAGAAGCTCATGAAGTCACGTCTTCGGTCTGTATGTTTTACGTTTACGCATTTCGTTTAAAGCATGAATTATTTTAACAGCATGTTTTCATGAAATATTTTATGTCCAGATTTTTTTATGCAGTATTTATTTAAATTAAAAGAAGTAATGTAATTATGCATGATTGTTACGTATGGGTTATATGTATGGAACAGTATGCCTCCTAGACGTATTCTTGAGCGCGCGAGAGATGATGAGCCTCGCCAGGAGGACGGTCAGAACCGTAGATAGGAGAGAGACCTACCTCCACCCCCCTCACCGGACATGAATGCCCAGATGCTAGCTGGGATGACTCAGTTCTTCGCACAGTTTACGGGGAACAATGCTATGGCAGCCAGGTTGACAGGGCCCGAGGCTACCTATGAGCTATTCATGAAGATGCGACCGAAAGAGTTCTCAGGGACGACAGATCCCATGATTGCCGAGGGCTGGATTAAGTCCCTCGAGGTTATCTTCGAGTTCATGGAGCTTGGGGATGCAGATAGAGTTTGTTGTGCGACCTATCTGTTTGGAGGAGACGCACGCCTATGGTGGGAAGGAGCATCCGTAGCTTTGAATGTTGATTCTCTGAGCTGGACACGCTTCACGGAGGTATTCTACTCCAAATATTTTAGCGACGAGGTGCGCACCAGGTTGACCAGGGAGTTCATGACCCTGAGGCAGGGAGATATGACTGTTATGGAGTTCATCTGTAAATTCGAGAGGGGTTGCCATTTTGTACCCCTGATCGCGAATGATACTGGAGGCAAATTGAGGCATTTTATGGAGGGTCTACGGCCAATCTTGCGCCGTGATGTGAGGGTGGCTGGCCTTACTACTTATGAGGTCGCTGTCTCTCCAGAGCGCAAGCCGCAGAGCAGGATCAGCATGATATTGAAAGGGATCGCCAGGGCAAGCCACCAGTCTAGATGCCGCACCACCCTCCTCCTCAGCAGCAGCATCAGAATAAAAGGCCTTTCCACGGCCCACCTAGGAACAGAGGGCAGCAGCAGCAACAGCAGGGACGTGTAGTCCCGAAAACCCAAGAGCATCCAGTCTGTGCCAAGTGCTCGCGCCGTCACGCCGGAGTTTGTAGGTACAGCTCAGGGAAGTGCTACAAGTGTGGTAGTCCTGACCACTTACTGAAAGAGTGCCCTCGGGGGAGTCTGCCTACTCAAGGCAGAGTTTTTGCTCTCCATGCAGCGGAGACGAACCCGGAGACCATGCTCATGACAGGTATCTTAAAGCTTTGAGTTTGTATTTGAATTTCGATGTTTTTGGGAGTCGGGGTTAAGATTTTGAACTTAGAATTGCGATAGGATTGCATGCTCTAATCAGGGTCATTTTCGGGGATTAGGTTAGAAGAACTTTGACCTTCGCCTGTCTATAAGTTTAGTTCTTGTAATTATTGGGTTCGGCTTGAAGTTCCAACCTTTCAGTGAGAATTTTTATAGCTGGTTCAGCTACGAAAGCCTTGATAGATTCAGGGGCTACTCATTCGTTCATTTTAGAGGTCTTTGTGAACTTCCTCAAAGTCAAGACCACTGGACTAGATGTGGCGTATTCAGTAGTATTCCCATCTGGAGAGGAGATGACTGCTACTAATGTGATCCGAGACATAGACCTCGAGCTTCATGGCAATCTTGTTTATGCGGATCTTATTGTGTTGCCGATGCCAGAGTTTGACATCATTCTGGGTATGGACTGGCTATTAAGGAACAGAGTTTTGATCGACTTTCAGCGGAGATCTGTTCTAGTCCGACCGCCTGGGATGTCGCAGTTCTTATTCGAGCCAGACAGGTACTTTCCTTTACCGCGCATCATACCTTGTGTCCAGGCTAGGAAGCTCATGCATAGAGGGTGTCGGGCGTTTTTAGCTACTTTTATATCCATTCTAGAGGCACCCAGTCAGTCAGCCTCCGATGTTCCCATTGTTAGGGATTTTCTAGACGTTTTTCCTGAGGACGTCTCTTGTATGCCACCCAAGCGAGAGGTGGAGTTTTCTATTGAACGTATGCCAGGTACGGTACCAATCTCAAAAGCACCGTACCGATTAGCACCGACAGAAATGGCAGAACTAAAGAAGCAGATTCAAGAACTTCTTGACAAGGAGTTCATTCGCCCGAGTTTTTCCCCATGGGGCGCGCCAGTTTTTTTTGTGAAGAAGAAGGATGGTTCGATGAGGCTCTGTATTGACTACCGGGAGTTGAACAGGGTTACAGTGAAGAACAAGTACCCACTTCCGCGGATTGAGGATTTATTTGATCAGTTGCAGGGAGCTTCAGTATTCTCAAAGATTGATCTGCGTTCCGGTTATCACAAGTTGAGGGTGAAAGAATCCGATGTTCTCAAGACTGCTTTCAGGACTCGTTACAGCCACTTCGAGTTCCTTGTGATGCCGTTCGGTTTGACGAATGCGCCAGCGATCTTCATGGATCTCATGAATCGCGTATTATAGCCGTATCTTGACCAGTTCGTGATAGTATTCATATACGACATTCTTGTCTACTCAAAGAATCACGAGGAGCACAGCAGACATCTGACCGCATTTTTGCAGACCCTACAAAAGCATAAGTTATTCGCGAAGTTCAATAAATGCGAATTCTGGTTAGAGAAAGTGGCGTTCTTAGGCCACATCATTTCTTGCAGCGGTATTGAGGTAGACCCAGCGAAAGTTGCAGCAGTCAGGGATTGGGTTGTGCCGTAGAATGCATCTGAGATCCGTAGTTTTCTTGGGCTAGGAGGATATTATCGGAAGTTTATTCAGGGATTCTCCTCTATCGCAGTTCCACTCACGTCGTTGACAAAGAAGAATGTTAAATTTGTGTGGAGCGATGAGTGTCAGAAGAGCTTAGATACTTTAAAGCAAACTCTCATCTCACCACAAGTTTTGGCCATGTCGTCAGGGCCCGGCGAGTTTGTTTTGTATACAGATGCTCCTAAGCTCGGTCTAGGCGTAGTGTTGATGCAGCATAGGAAGGTGATAGCGTATGCTTCTCGATAGTTGAAAACCCATGAGAAGAACAACCCTACCCACGATTTAGAGTTGGCAGCCGTAGTTTTTGCCTTAAATATTTTGAGGCATTATTTGTACGGGGAGAAGTGCCAGATCTTTACCGACCACAAGAGCCTCAAGTACTTCTTTACGCAGAAAGAGCTGAATATGCGTCAGAGGCGTTGGTTGGAGCTAGTGAAGGACTATGACTTTGACATTAGCTACCACCCGGGCAAAGCTAATGTAGTTGCCGATGCATTGAGCAGGAAAGTCGCAATGATGGCTCATTTGACGATTTCGAGACCTCTTCAGTTTGAGATGTAGAGGTTTGATCTAGAGACACATCCTCGAGGTAGAGTTCCCCGTCTATCTACTCTGACGATTCAGTCTTCTCTTCTAGACCGTATTCGCAGTGGTCAGTCAGCAGACGAGCAGTTGGCAAAGTGGAAGCAGAGAGATGAGGCCAAGGGCAGTATCTTGTATACAGTTAGTGACGGTATTGTGAGATATCGAGACAGAATGTGGGTTCCTAGCAGTGGTTCTATTCGAGCAGATATTTTATCAGAGGCCCACATGTGTGCGTACTCTATTCACCCTGGGAGTACGAAGATGTACAAAGATCTGCAGTTGTTGTATTGGTGGCCCGACATGAAGAAGGATATCAGACGTTTTGTATCCGAGTGCCTGACATGTTAGCTTGTGAAAGCGGAGCATCAGAGACCAGCAGGTATGCTCAAGCCTCTTCCTATTCCCTAGTGGAAGTGGGAGAATGTTACCATGGACTTCGTGATCGGTTTGCCAAAGTCAGTCAGAGGATCAAATGCTATCTAGGTTATTGCTGATCGTCTTACCAAATCAGCGCACTTCTTGCCTATTAAGACGACTTTCACCATGATTCAGTATGAGAGTTATATTTCCGGGAGATAGTCCGACTTCATGGTATTCCCATTTCTATCGTGTCTGATCGAGATCCTAGATTCACTTCCTCTTTTTGGAAGAGTTTGCATTCATCTACGGGTACGAAGTTGTTGTTTAGCACAGCTTTCCACCCACAGACAGATGGTCAGTCAGAGAGAGTTATCAAGATTTTGGAGGAACTTCTCCGTGCATGTGTCATTGATTTCTCAGGGAGTTGGGAGTCGAAGTTGTCATTGGCAGAGTTCACCTATAACAACAGTTTTCAGTCGTCTATAGGTATGGCTCCGTAGGAAGCACTGTATGGTCGCAAGTGCAGATCGCCTATTCACTGGGATGAAGTAGGGGAGAGATCAGAATTGGGTCCGGAGATCATTCAGCAGACCGCCGATGTAGTAGTCAAGATCCATGATAGAATGAGGACCGCTCAGAGTCGACAGAATAGTTATGCGGATCAGAGGAGGAGAGATCTAGAGTTTGCCGTCGACGACCATGTTTTCGTGAAGGTAGCACCTATGAAAGGTGTCATGTTGTTCGGGAAGAAAGGAAAGCTCAGTCCTAGATTCATTGGACTGTTTGAGATCCTCGACAGGGTTGGGACGTTAGCTTACCGTGTTGCTCTTCCGCCGAATCTGGCCGGAGTACAAAATGTGTTCCCCGTCTCTATGCTGAGGAAGTATATGGCAAATCCTTCGCATGTCTTGAACTTCGAACCGTTGCAGCTCACTCCGAACCTGTCTTACGAAGAAAGACCAGTGCAGATCTTAGACAGACAGGAGAAAAAGCTTCGGAACAAAATGGTGCAGCTAGTGAAAGTCAAATGGCTTAATCATTCAGAGGAGGAAGCTACGTGGGAGTCTGAGCCAGAGATGAGGAATCGTTACCACGAGTTATTGGGTGAGTTTTAATTTCGAAGACGAAATTTCTTTTAAGGGAGGGAGAGTTGTAGAACCCGTTAAATCAGACTACGTATAAGCCATGCATAATTTCTAGTATTTTAAATTAAAAATGATTTCTTTATTATTTAAGGCATTTTAAAGTTGTTTGGTCATGATTATTCATTTTAAATCGCATAAGTTTAGTTTTATCTTTTCAGTTAAATAAGTGAGGCCGGACTGGAGTTGGAGTATGAAGATAAATTTTAATGATAAGAAAACATTCTTAGAATTTACTTAAGATAAATAATAATTTATTTTAATGTAAAAGAAATTTTAAGAATTTAATTAATTAATTAGAGATACGTAGTAAATAAATTCTTTTATGTCCAATAATTTAATTAAAAGCCTAAAATAAAATATTTGACCAATTGAGATAAGTTAATCTAGGCTTATTTTATTTAAGAAATTATAACTTAACAAGTTAGTAAATTTAATTTTAAAATTAGCCATGCATGCAAGATAATCACTATCTTAAATTAATTATAAATTCACTAAAATACTTAATGGGTAGATAAAATTTTAAAGATTTAGAATACAATATTTAAGCAATATTTCCCTCCATTTAATAGCATAATTTCGGCCACCATTAGAAGATTTAATTTTTTATTTGACAACTCACAATTTTAATTCATTCCCTTATCTTTTCTTGGCATAGATAATTCCTTCAACTTTAAATCCTCAATAACTATTAATTAAGCATTTTTCCTACCCATAATTATTTAGTAGATTTTCGGTCACCCCTTTGTAGGATTTAAATGATTTGACAACTCATTTCCTTTGATATCTTTCCTTACCCTCTTTCTTGATAGATAATTCCCTAAATTTCATTCACTACTAATTAACAATTAAGCAATTTACTCCCTTGTTTTTGAATGATAAAATCGGCCCTCACCCCTAGCAAATCAACCTCAAATCTTTTGATATGTTATATCATTCCTTATCTCTCAAACTATAAAGATAGCAATATTATTTTCTCCCTTTTATCTTGCAACCTCCCATTTATTTTCCTAGCCTTCCCTCCCACTTCCCATTCTCGAAAGTTCAGTGTCCTTCAGCTAGAGAACATCGTGAATTCTTGAGAGAGAAAAAAAACAAGAGAGAAAACAAGATAAAAAAACTCCGTCTCCGTCGTGTCACGTCGTCGTATCGATTTGTTTTCGTTTCAAGCAAATCCAAGGCATGTCTATATCATTCTTTTCTCTTCAATCAAGTCATATACATATTTTTAAACCATGTTATGTCCATAAATCATGAGGCAAAAATCGAAATTTGGTCAACAACCTTCGCAAATACTGCACAGAATTTTCGGCCCTTCTTTGTGCTTCACGGGTTTGTGTGTTTTTGATGATTACAAGGAGTTGGTCGGTTCCAGGCACTCAAGGCTGCTTATAGACATGATATAGGGTGTGCTAGGAAGGTGTTAGTCCATTGTTTTCACTCCCTCCCCCACCCCCCCAGCAGTGCGTTTTGACAGCAACTTCAGCAGCTGCCATTTCGAGTCTCAAATTCGGATTCTTGCTTGTCGAAGGCAAGTGTTCTGATCTTGGCTGCCCTAGGGGCTATAGCCATGGTTAAAATCTCTCCTTGGCTTGCCTAAGACGTGACCAAGTCGGCCTTTCAAGGCTTGGTCCATGGCTTCATCGGTTTTCAAAATAAATCAAGACAAGCACCCTTCGACCCCTTTCATTTCTGCGTGGGTATGTTCGGTCATGGTGTTGGTGTGGATCTTGGTTGGCTTTTTAGCCCTTAGCCATGGTTCACACAATACCTCGTGATGTCTAGATCATGCCATGGTCAACCCTATGGCCACTGGAGTGAGTTAAGACAACAAGTTCAGCAAGAAACCCCACGCGTGTGAGGTGTGTTCTCGGGTAGAGCGTGTGAGTTGTTTCTGGTGTTGCTCGTATTGTGGCTGGCCTAGGGCCCTTAGCCATGGTTCAAGCCACACCTTAGGATGTTGGTAAGAGGCTCTGGTTAGTGGTTCAAGCCCCAATGGCCAATAGTCTCAAAAACGAAGCAAGGAAGCGCAACAGTTGCTCCTGTAAATTTCTGGACAGCAACTGTGCCTTCAGTTCAGAAGTGTGTTTCGAGTTCTTGGTTGGCTTTAAGCCTATGGCCTTGGACTGGACAGTACCTCATCAAGTTATAAAGGTCATGTTTCTGGCCGTTTGTGATTTGGTTAAGTTTAGAGGTCGTTCGAGAATTTACGGTGAAATGTGCCAAAGTGACTCTCGAAAGAGCGTTTCATGATTTTGGCCTCCATGCACAATTCTCGTGTATTACAGTCCTATGGTCATGTTTTCCAGTATTTTAAGATTATTTTAATCATGGCTAAATGATAGTTCGATGTGGGTTCGGGTTGGTACGAAGCCATGATTGAATACTAAGTTCGTTGGGCGTAATTGTCCCGTTTTTGGGTTCAATTCCGAAGTTTCGGTCAAGTTAAGTTTATTTGCATGTTCTCATGTTAGGATTAGGATGTAGCGAGCCTGGGGACGATCCAACCCAATTGGTAAAATAAAACAGGATTTTAATTATATTACGTGCATAAAATAAAAATGTTTATTTTTTAGATATATGTGATATGTCTTGTGGCCACTTCAGGTTCATGGGATTGCAGCTTATGGGATTATTACTTCACCCGGTGACCTACGATCAGTTCATGTTCATGTATGGGTACAGATATCCAGTCCAAGGGCTGTGATGATCCCTACCGCCCAGTATACTATGGTTAGGTCTGATCAGACGATTCACGATTCATGTTATGTTACGTTATGTTATGGGCCATTTGCGTAGAACATATACTCAACAGAAAATTATGATATGCTATTTTATGATAGGGCTCTATTGAGCAAACATTTTACGTATGATTTTCAGTTATGCACGTATTTATAGTTAATCATGACAGGATTTCCATGTTTACGTTACGGCACGATATTTTTAAGTTGCATGCGATTTTATTATATAGTTACTTGTTATCCACGATATATGCATGCTGAGTCTTTAGACTCACTAGACTTGATTGTTGTAGGTACTGATGAGGTCGGGGCCGAGGGCGGGGACCAGTGAGCTAGCTTGGGTCGGCAGTAGTAGGAACCCGAGGACCTCATTTTCAACACTTACTATTTTTATTCCAAACTCAGTTTTTATTTCGTCGAATTATTTTAAGTTGTTATTCTGAAAACATTATTTACTTCCGCTGCTACTTTAAACATTGGATCTTTTTATCAGTATATTTTATGAATGAGGCATTTTATTTATTTAAAGAGAAAATTTAAAATTTTCCGCAAATTTTCAAGTACGAAATACGGGCTGCTACAAATTACAACCCAACCAGTCCAATTGCTCATAATGACATAGCTGTACTACTTTCTCAGTTGGAATCAGATCTTGTCTCCTAGCAAATGGAGATAAAACATTGGGAGATGGATCAAGAACAAGTCATTCCAGAAGCTGCTCAAGACTTATCATCTGAAGATCCAGCAGAGGAAAGAGCTCCAGAATTTCCCAAGGGCAAAGTTGCTGAAACTTCGCAACAAGCAACTGCTCCATCTACTTCAGTTGCTCAACCTTCTTCATCATCAGTACCTACCTCTTATTCTGCTGATCCAAAGCTTTACTCAGAAGCTGACTTATCATTAGAAAATCTTGATGAGGTCATTCAATCAGTCATTTCTAACATTCAGCTAGAGACATCCAGATCAGCTGAAGAAATTATTTCAACTGAAGAACCAGCTGCTCAAGCTATGTTCACTGAAGAACCTGCCGAGAAGGCAATTTTTGAAGAAACTGAGCAGCTAGTTCAGTCAGTGGTTGTTGTCACTTTGATTGTTGCACTCCCAAGAGCAGGTTGTCCACAAGTAGTATAATTCGGTGAGTCCGATATCGTATCCACAGGGAAGCTAAGGTAATTACAAGTCCACTACAATGTCTTTTTGTTTTGTTTTTGTTTTTGTTTCTTTTTTAATTTTAATTGTTTGAATCATTAATGGGTAAATTTTAATTGTTCAAATTTTAATTTAAGTAGTTAAGATAAAAGGATCCACTCTTGGTATTTTAATAAAGTTAACATTAACGAACAATATTGAAATCCACTTAATAAAATGGTTCCAATATATTAAATAATCATATTTATATTATGTTATAAATTATTATCTTATAAGTATATAATATATACCAAAACTTATAAATGTGGTCAAGTATTTATTGTGCTATATATATTTGTAAACACTAAATCAAGGTTCCCACTTTAAATGGTTGGTAAAACCAAACAAACATTTAAATGGTACCAATAAATTAATACTATGATATATTCATATATAATAAATCAAGGAATCCAAGTTAAATGGTTGGTAAAACCAAACTAACATTTAAATGGTTCCAAGAATTTAATATTATAATATATTTATATATAATAAATCAAGGCATCCACTTTAAATGGTTGGTAATACCAAACTAACATTTAAATGGTTCCAAGAATTTAGTGTAACATATAGCAACAATAAATCAAAACTCCCACTTATAAGTAGGGTATAAAAATGCTTAAAGAAATAAATATAACATAAACAATAAATAATGATTAAATAATATAAAACATAGATTCTTACCTTTTAATAACCTTATTATCATGCCAAGAGTTTCACCTTATCATCTCAACTTTAGGAAGTTAGCTATTCATTATTCAAAGTGTAAAACTTTGAATATGAAATTAACATGCTAATTGTATTTAAATGAAGAAATAAAGGAAAAATATAGAGAGAAATATTATGAACTCAAAGGTTTGTTCATAGAATGAGGGATATCTCAATACATTACAATGCACCCCTATTTATAGCCAAATTTGGGGAGACAACCACAAATAAAATATTATTTTTTTACACATAAGTCTTCATTGGTGTTCCAAGATATTATATTATATTACACATCACTTTTGAAAATCTTCTTCTCCGAATTTGCTTCTTCACATAAAAAGAAACATGTGGATAATTGAGTTGTCTAGTTGTGGTATTTTTTTCAAACCATTTGACCAAGTAATTTGAGAGATATGGTCAAAATACTAGAGCATGGTAAAACTGCCACTCCTTTGGTAACTTTATTTGTTGCTTAATTTGATCCCAATTGTGAGAGGATTTTTATCTCATGCTTGTCAACAATATTGTAGATATTATAATCAACTTTCTACAGGTCCAAGAATCATCTTAATCCCATTTGCAACGCCAAGTTTATTCTTGTTTTATCGAACCTGTAAAAAATAGTAAAAACTTGTAATTACACAACAACTTATATTTTATACAATTTATTATAAAACATATAATATTTAAACATTTAATAAAACAAAAACTATATATTTATATTATAAAACATTTAATTAATGTACAATTTTTATGTTTATCACACCTCCCAACCAGCTTATTGCTAGTCCCTAGCAATTTAAGCGTTAATAGCAATACAAAACATATTGATTAATTTAAATAGAAATGTAATCAAAACTATCTAAGTGTTTAAATTAAATTTGAAAACTGTCAAAGTTATATCAAGATCATCATAATTATAATTTATGAAATAATTTGAGATGATCAATTCAAAGCTTATTTCAGGTAGTTAAATGTACACGGCCTTCAGAAATTCCTAGTAAGAGTCTCAACTCCATATCCTCACAGGTTAATAAATGTTTCAATTTATGGCAACGATTTCTCTCATGGAGTTGGAATACAGATAAATGCTCAGAAAAATGGTTTACAGAATGCAGACAGACAAACGAGCCAAACTAATCAAAAGATAGAAAATCCATTGATTCAAAATCTAGTTGTTCTTATTATATATTTTTTCCTGATCTTTTTTTTTTTTTTTCATAACATCATGGAATCAGACTAAGTTTATGCTTCTTGACCACATATTTATTTAATTTGTACAATAAATTTCTCTCTTTCTTTTTTTTTTTTTTATGAGAGATATATGGGTCGTAGCATATAACTTAAAAATTACATAGATCTTCAATATCTTTCTTTTTGTATTTTTTTCTTTTTTTTTCAGGAAATATCATTTTTTTTTCAAAATAAGAACTCAAGATCTAAACAATAGATAGTCTCTCTCATGATCAATAAAGGCTCGAAAGCTGTTTTCTCAGTCCTCTCCACTCACTCACAAAATATGTGTGAGTTTAAAATTTTAGGCACTCTTATAAGGTATATCTTGGGCCATATACTTTAATACCTGATTTTATCACAATGGTTAATCACTCAAAAAGATTTCATAAATCATATTTTTATATTGATCAGAATATTAAAATTGATTTTTTTTTTCAAATAAAAATTTAAACATTCTTAAATAGATTAATGCATGTTCTAATTTAAATCTTTCAAACATGTAATGTATGACATTTTTGCAAAAATTACTAAGATACAAACAATAAACATGATTTTATTTTAAAATAATATATATTTTTTTAATTTTTTTTAAATTTTTTTTTATAAGTTTGTTCTCCCCCCAATCAGAATATGACATTGTCCCTAATGTCAAAATAACTATTAATAAAGAGTACATAATGAAAGAGATATCACCTGGAATTTTATTGAAGATAACAAACTGAAACAAACGCAAACCAATCCACGACTTTTGAATCAATGATCCAACTTCCTTTTCTTATTGCTTGATTGCGACCAATTGATCTTTGTTATCATCGGATCAGGCTTATGAACAAAAGCTTCCAAATCATCAATTAATTGGTCGGCAGTCGAAGCACAGATGAGCATCCGTCGTGAATTTTCTGAAATGAAATTCTGTTCCACAGCTTTATCAAGAAATGTCAACAAACTGTCATAATAATTATTGATATTCAACAAGCCCACAGGTTTATTATGGATATTAAGTTGTGCCCAAGAAACAGTGTGAAAAATTTCTTCTAATGTACCAAAACCACCTGGTAGTGCGATAAAAGCATCAGAATTTTCAATCATTTTTGTGATTCTTTCATACATAGAAGAAAATTTTAATTCCTCACCAATCGTAACACCTGTAATATTTCCTTCAGCTAAAGCTGTAGGAATAATACCCAAAACCTGACTACCTCCAAGATGAGCAGATGTTGAAACAGATCCCATTAACCCAATATTACCTCCCCCATATACCAAGTGAATTTTTCTCTCAGCCAATATCTTTCCAAGATTATTCGCTGCTTCTACAAACACTTCATTTTTTCCAGGACTCGACCCACAAAATACACAAATATTTTTCAATGATTGTGCAGAGGTTCCAGCCATGTTTTTTTACTTTCTTCTTTTTTTTTCTGCGAAAATAGAGAGAAAGATGAGAGATTTTATAGGGGTAATATGTTATCAGGACAAAACTATGGGTCACAGTTGTAAACAGAATAAACAGTAAAAACAATAATGACACACATGCATGTAAACAGTAGTGTGATTGTGGCTCACAATTTTCCTCTGGTTTTACGTCCAGAAACGGCTTCAACGCCTTCTATGAGTCGAGGATATGCTTCCCATCCAATTTTCTTATAAATTGGCAAACAGGGTCTTTTTTAGTCGGATTCCCAAGACTATGACGCTCATCTTGGAATTGTTTCCATAAACGGAGAAGTTCAATATGCACATGTCCACTAGAATGCGTCTCAAGAGTCAATAAGATGTTATCTAAAGACTCCTTACTCAGCCCATTCTTAATGAAACCAATTTTATCTTCTCTGTTATTGGAAACACATCCCAAAGATCTGCATCGTTTGTCACAAGTCCATCTTGCACACTTATGACAAACCCCTAAACTTTTGGCCCTTCGTTTTTTCGCATAAGTGCTTTTTCCTAATCCAGGCAAATACCGAATGAGCAATGATTGTGGAACTTCTCCTCCTAATCGGACCTTAGCTTCTATTACAAGACGAATATCTTCTGGAATTCCTTTTTGCATTAGCAATCTCAATCTTTCACACCTTCCTGCATAAATTTTTCTTAGAACATTTTCAGAAACAGAGGGAAAATATTTACAAATTTTTGAGAGAATTTCATCCATTTTGAAAAGAAAAGAAATGATTTTTTTTATTTTTGTATCAGCAATTATGGGAAACTGATTAAACCGACTATGAGAGTCACGGAGTACCGTTATCCACCATTTAACCGGGAAAATAAAAATATTAAAGAAACCTGAAATAAAAAAAAAAACAAAATTAAATGCAACACAAAAAAAAATCAAGGATCAGAAAGGGAAATAAACTCTTCTTGAAAAATTTCATTTTCTAAAAATGGTTTAAGCCATTGTACATTTACTTTAAAAACATCACCATTTTTAGGATTTTCAATATCCACAGCACCATAAGTATACACATGTTTTAAAACATATGGGCCTGTCCATCTTGATCGTATTTTTCCTGGGAATATGTGAAGTCGAGAATTATAAAGCAAAACTTTTGTATCAATCTCAAAATATTTTCTAAGAATTGTTTTATCATGAAATGATTTGATTTTTGCTTTATAAATCCTTGAATTCTCATACGCGTCATTTCTGAGTTCATCAAGTTCATTAAGTTGCAATTTACGCAATTTGTTGGCATCATCCATGCTTGAATTTAAAGTTTTGATCACCCAATAAACTTTATGTTCCAATTCCACAGGCCAATGAAATGTTTTCCATAAACCAACCTATAGGGAGACATATTCAATGATGTTTTAAAAGCTGTTCGATATGCCCAAAGTGCATCATTAAGTCGCAGAGACCAATCTTTTCTATTTGAGTTATTAGTTTTTTCCAAAATTTGCTTTATCTCCCTATTAGCTAATTCAACTTGTCCATTTGTTTGAGGATGATAAGGAGTAGTTACTTTATGAGTAATACCATATTTTTTCATTAATGAAGGAAATGGTTTATTAACAAAGTGAGTTCCCCCATCACTTATCATGGCTCGAGGAATTCCAAATCTACTAAAAATATTTTCTTTTAAAAATTTGATGACGATTTTAAGATCATTTGTTCGACATGGAATTGCCTCTATCCATTTGGAAACATAATCAAATGCAACTAAAATATACAAGTATCCAAACGACGGTGGAAAAGGTCACATAAAATGTAACGTCCCGAAAATTTAAAAGTCCACGTGAGCCACATACATGCAAATTATTAAATATCTTTGGTATTTTATTAAATTGTTTTAAAGCATTAAATGCATGTTTATTTCATTAATTGCGTTTTAATTTATTGTTTATTTAAAGTTCATGCAATCTAGGATTTTATTTTAAATTACGTGTTTAATTATTTTTATGCATTTTATGCATAATTCATGTATGGTAGAATTTATTCCATACATTTTAAAAGTTCACGCATTAGGGTTTCTAGGTGCATTTCACTTTCGAACGAGGATCAGAGACCGGGGAATTTTAAGAAAAAAAATTATTTTATTACATGATTAATTTTTATTAATTAAAATAAGATGTTTTAAAAGTATTTTTCAAGAAATGGGATTTTATTGGGTATTTTTACCTGCATGATTTTATTTTTAACGGTACGCAAATTTTATCAAATCGGGGAACTTTTTAAGGGTTCGGCTATTATTTTCAAAATATTTTCAACACGAAATATTTTTCGGGAGTATGTTTATTGGGCTTAAAACTATTTTTAAAGTTTTTTAAAAAGGACCGTTTAGGAACCATTATCTTTTTAATTAATTTCCTAATTAAATCCTATGCTCCACTAAACTTATTAGCATTCACCCTCACTCCTTCATTGTACGTGGGTTCAGCAGCATTTCTTCCCTTGAAATGCAGCTGGTTGCCTCGGCTTTATATCAGCAACCTCCTCGTGTGCTGCTGCAACCAAACTTTCGGTGGCACCAATTCTCATTCAAGCTAATGCCTCCTTCCTTCGGCCGTGTCCCTCGATCATTGTCCAAGAGTTTTCACCAAGCACAAAAGGCACGCATTGTTCTATTCTTTACGCATCATACACGTATTTCATTCTGATATAAGTGTTTTTACTTTTAAATTCTCGATCCAACCGTGAATGGGTAGGAATTTCGGTTTTGAGTTCATGACATGCATTTTTCATACTATCTCACGGTTTTGCTTATGTTGGTGCAAGGGGACTGTCATGGGATGAGTTGAGGTCTGGGATCATCGAGAAGGAGAGAAATATTAGGCTCGAAATGAGGCCACAGATCGTAGAGTAGGAGTGATCCACGATGGTCCACAATTTTTGGTTATGGGATCGTATTGGGTAGATCTGCGGGGTGGCATAGGCCAGCGTTGCAGGAGCCATAGCAAGCCATGGAATAGCCCCTGAGGGGTCTGAACCACGGCCTGGAAAGACTCGGAAAGTGCTGAGACGAGCTAGCAAACAGATCGAACTAGGGGTGAGTGGTTAGCCGTGTAGGGTGCGAGAAACATTTTCCGAGCGGGTGAGCTGTGATTCGTGCATGGAGGAGTAGGCGTGGATTCTTTGGGTCCAGGGGAGTCTAGAGTAGCCAAGGTGTGATTGGTTGAGGGCTGTTTTCGGTGGGGGGAAGGATAACACGTGATTTAGAGGGGTGAGTAAAGGTGGTGAACGTGTCTTGTTGGGAGGGCCGAGGGTCCAGCGATTTAATGGGGGTCCAATCGTGAATTTAAGGATCTGAGGTTAATGATTTAGGAGCTTTTTAATGTTTTTAAGGTGTGATAAAAAGTTGGGAAAGTTTTGGTTAAGTTTCGGTTCGATTCGGGTTAAAACCGGGACCCCGAGCTAAGTTTTTAAACAAATTGGGTAAGTTGTGATTTTGGCTCGAGTTTACGTCTAGGAATGCTTATAAATATGTTTTGGGATATTTTAAGGAGTTTGGTAAGTTTCGGATCAAAATAATGAGTTTTGGATTTGTGCAGGATTTAGTCGCCGCACGAAACATTAATTAAATAATTAATTGAAACGCCTAGATTTAAGCTTAGTAAAATTATGGAAAATTTTATTTAAGTTCAAATAATTATTAGAAGTCTAAATTTTTAATTTGGGAATTTTATGTTGAGGTTTGGTTTAATTCGTGATTTAAAACACATTAATATGTTATATTTAAATATTTATTTTGGATTCATCGATTTAAGCCAAATAAAAATATGAAAAAATTCTTCTAGGCTTAAATAATTATTTGGGACATGTTAGAGTCAATGGAATTAAGAAAATGTCAAAAACGTGGAATTTTACGTCTAGAGGCAAAACGATAATTTTTGGGTTTCCAGGGGCAAAATGGTCATTTTTCACCCGTGGTGAGATTTTAGTCCTAGCAGCGCCCTGAGCACAAATTCATGATATTTTAAATGTTCATGCATCACGTTTACGATTTTTACGCTATTATAATAATTATGGTGCATGCTTGGTTTAAAGGAATTAAGAAAGAAAAAGTGAGAAAGTGAAGAGCACTCCGTCTCCTCCGCGCCGTATCGTCGTTTTGTTTGTTTTCTTTCAAAACAAACCAAGACATGTTTATATCTTCTTTCACTCTTCAATCAATCCATATAGGTATTTTTAAATATCGCAAGTACATGATTTTAATGCAAGAAAATCGAAATTGTTCATATTCAATTATGTTATTTAATTATATTACGTGCAAAATATTCATTTTGAGATTTATGTGATATTGCTTGTGGTCACTTTACTATCATGGGATTATTACTTCACCCGGTCGTCAGTTACCGGTCAGTTCAGTTTGGTACCACCCGGTCGCCAGTTACCGGTCGCCAGTTACCGGTCAGTTCAGTTTTGTACCACCCGGTCGCCAGTTACCGGTCAGTTCAGTTCAGTTCAGGGGCCACTTGAGTAGACCATAATATCACCAAGAAAATTATTACAAGTTATTTTATTACAGGGCTCCAAGGAGCAAACATTTTTACTATGATTTTCAGTTCAGTTATGCACGTATTATAATTAATCATGACACGATATTTTACGTTATGCCTCACGACATGATATTTTCATTTGCATGAAATTTTATTATTTATTTACTCGTTATTTACGATATATGCATGCTGAGTCTTTAGACTCACTAGACTTGATTGTTGTAGGTACCGATGATGCAGGGACCGACGACGGGGACCAGTGAGCTAGCTTGGGTCGGCAGCAGTGGAACCCAAGGACCTCATGTTTTTTTTTTAGCATTTACTATTTTGACTCAAACAAATTTCTTCGTTGTTGAATTGTTTTAAATTATTATCTTGCAAACAAACATTTACTTCCGCTGCTATTTTGAATGGTTAAACTTTTATCAGTTATTTATTTATGAATGATGCATTTTAATTAATTAAAAAGAAAA